>NC_092877.1:128503206-128821064 GCF_028372415.1 Notamacropus eugenii | reverse complement strand
TCAGGAGCTAAAACTTTTCTAAGTTAGTTTGTGACCTTTTAAAGAACATATTTCAGTTAGGCCCAAAATTATCACTAAATTTTTTCCCTAAGAGAGTCACTCTTTCATTTTACATATTTTTGGGATTTTCAGGTGAAATGACTTTTAAAGGATCCTCACTGAAACGAAAAACTGATAGGCCTTATATTTAACTTCCCTGGTTAATGAGCTACTGAGATATCGGTCAATTCTATAAACAATCTATGTCACCCACAGGTGTGGAGCTCTATCCCTTAACTCTCTTGAGGTTCATATATTCAATTAATCATTCAACATGTGATGCGTATAGCGCTATGCAGTAGGCATTTGCATCCAAAACTGAATTTTGATTGTGATCTTTAACTGCCTAAAGGATACCTTTCCCTAGATTTCCTGTTACCACCTTAACTTCGAAACATACCTAAATTAGAGGATTATTTCAACCCTAAATTGGGTTTTCTTTCACAATTTTTGTCAGAACCACCATCATTTACCTAATACCCTGTGTTTGGAGCTTTGTGGTGATCTCTGAAACTTCTTTCTCCGACTATTTCTTATATGTACAGTTATATTCCTAGCAGATTTGTTTCCAATATCTTGTGAATCTGTTTTCTGTCTTTTTCTTTGGGAACTCAGGTCTTCCAGGCAGCTAAGTGTCTCAGTGGACAGAGTGCCAGACTTAAAATCAGGAAGACTCATCTTCCTAAGCTCAAATCTAACCTCAGACTCTTGCTAGCTTTGTGACAGTGGGCAAGTCACTCAACCTTGTTTGCCTCGGCTTCCTTTTACGTAAAATGAACAGGAGAAGAAAAGGGCAAACCATTTCAGTATCTTTGTCAAGAAAACCCCATATGGTGACACAAAGAGTTATACAAGACTCATAAAAAACTAAACTTCTTGACTCCAGACTAGGTGTTCTATCCTCGTTGCCACCTAACTTTCCTGATTTCCTTTTACCTATTACCTACTGAGTAAAGTTCAAGCTCATTACTGACATTAAAGGCCTTCCACAATTTAGTGCTTGCTTGCCTCTCCAATTTTCCTCATATAATCTTCCTGTACACCTTATACACCAGTGAATTGGAATATATATCCATCATCTCACACTCATTTAATATATTTTTCCATCCCTGTGACTTTGCTGTCTCTGTCCCTTGTATTTAGGATATGCTTTGACTAAAATTCTATATCTTAAACTCCTTGCCAAGTCAAATGGTATATTTTCGATGAAATCTTCCCTGATCTTGCCAATCAGTAACAACTTTTTTTTGGCTTTGATTTTACATAGTATTTAATTATTTTACCATAGTTATTTGTAAATGTGACATATCCCACCTGGTTTAAAGGTAAATTATAAATGGTTTAAGGAAGTTAATAGAAATAGCATATTCCTTATTGCTACTTTGTCTTTTTTACTTTCAATATTCATATTGTAAATCCATTCAGATTTAAAGTGATTGGGCATTTTTCCTTTGAGTCTAAGTCTATTTCTTGGTGTTTTTTTTAATTGATTCTTTCATTTATTCATTCATTCATTCATTCAAAATAATTATTGAGTGATGAAAAAAATATTTGTTATGCATTTACTATGTGCCAAAGATCAGGTTGAGTCTTGAAGATACAAAAACAAAGACAGTCCTTTCCCTCAAGTAGCTTATCAATATGATATGATATGATATGATATGATATGATATGATATGATATGATATGATGTGATGTAATTTAATGCGAAACAATACAATACAATAAAATGTGAGGAAATGCAATATAACATAACATAATGTAACATAATATGACATGGCATGACATGACACAACATAGCATAACATTGTACAACACAAAACAACATAATGCAACACAATATAATACAATATGCCATATACACTAGATTAGAAACTACAACAGAGATACAAAGAGAAATTATGGCAAGGAAACAATATGACTCTGGAAAATTAAAAAGATGGTGGATGGTGCCATGTTAGAGTAGATTGACAGGCCCCATTCAGAAGCAATATCAGAGTTCCTTTTGTTATAATCTATGGTTCTATAACTATGAGGATAGGGAAGTGGGGAAGGCAGGGAAGGTGGTAGGAGAGTGAAATGATTCCTGTCTGGGATTTCCTGAAATAAGATTCTGAGGAGGGCAGAAATCACATATAGGATCCAAAGCAGATGTTCCTCTAGGAATTGTCCCTGTTGTGAGCAGGGATGTGATTGGTGAAAGGAGCTGGCTAAAATGGAGAGAGTAGAGTTCAAATAAAGTTACCTATATGTCAAAAATATAAAAGAAGGATGTTAGATCATAAGCCAGTCCTACTTCAAAATGCTGTCTCTGTTACATTGTCAGTGACATATGTTATCGTAGGTCACATATTCCCTACTAGTTGCTACTTATGTATCCAAATAAATTTCCTAGTCCTCATTTTAATTCAGAACACCCTTTGAAAGTGCAAGGATAAAATAGAAACCATCCTTATTTTGCCCTGGTACTTTAAATTGCTACTAACATTTTTATTAATTGAATCAAACAATCAGAACTGGATGTGAACAAAGACTGTACATCTCCTTGAATAAATCAGTCATTGTGTGAAAAAAAAAACTGAGTCACACTCTGTACTTTGTACATAAGGGAAAAATTATCTCAGAATTGGAGAATAAATAAGTATCTGTACTCCTGAGGTTGGAGTACGCAAGAAGGAAAGGGAGGAGACAAAATGAAATAAGGAGGAAAGAAGAACTGTGGTACAGAAGGGAGAGCTGAGAATGTTCTTAGCTCTATGAGTCATAGAGGGTAGAAGATGTAGGCTGAAGGAGGTCCTAGCAAAAGGTCAGCTCTTTGCACCAACTTGTCCTTAGGCCATCTATTCTCAAACACTATAAAATAATCTACTCTTTTGTCTGACTAAAAATGCTTATTTTAGTCAATCATCAAAGCTGACTAAATGTATATTATATAGTCAGAGCTTTGTCTGTATCAATATTGTATTTATGTATGTACATTTGGGCAACTAGGTGGCCAGTGGATAGAGTATTGGGCCAAGAGTCAGGAAGGCTCACCTCAAACATTTACTAGTTGTGTGACCCTGGACAAGTCACTTCATTTCCTTGACTTTAATCAGTAGTACACTAGTTGTGGATGTAACAATTACAATTTGCATGCCAATAATGTATTAAGAATTATTTTTAGATGCCCATGAATTCATCAAGAGTAAATAGTACATATTTATATGAATACAACAACAACCTTCATCTTTCCTTCCATTTAATGAGTGAGTATTCTTTTAAGTGAAAGGAATGGAAAAATGGAGAAAAGAAAATGAAAGGAAAAAATAAAGTCTGTAGTGGTGATGGAAGGACAATTCCTTGATGGAATAACTTTATTTTAGTCCCATTCTCAAAGATGGGGGTATTAATTCATTATTTGATGACATTCCTTGAAGTTTTCTACTATGGGGCAAATAAGGCACCTAGCAACACATCTGTATATCTTAACTACATGAGTTGTTAAGAGTATTTCCCCTTAACAACTTCTTGAGATATAAAAGACATGTATGAAAGGTCTTCTAACTTTTACCTTGAATGACCTGAAGAATCACTAGTATAACAAAATGTGAAATGAAGGGCCAGGAGAGAAACCATGGCAATTGAATCATTGATGTTGACACTGGGCAAACTCACTTAGCTTTAAAACACTGATTAAAAAGTTGAGGATGAATGGGATGTCACTATGTTCTCTGAACTTGTTAAGAACTAAGCTAGCTTGAGAAAAGTCTCAATTCAATTCTGATCTTTATGGGGTCCCTAGAAGCTGTTCCTAGGGCAGAAGAATAAAATTATTCTTATTTCTTTTTAATAAAAAAAGAAATAATATGCTGTGCCTAAAAGGTACTGGCCTCATATTTATTAAGCCATTACTGTTTACCAGACATTGTGCCTGGCACATTTTCTCACTAATTAATAGGTGGTATGTGTCAAGTCTTGTGTTGGGTATTAAGAATACAAATAAAAGAAGAAATACATCCTTTATTCAATGTGCATCCACTCTAGTCAAAGAGGCTACTAAGATAGATGATGGGTAGATAGATGGATAGATGAATAGATAAATGGATGAATGAATGGATGGATGGATGGATGTATGGGTGGATGGATAGATAGATAGACAGACAAAGAGAGAGATAGTTTGCTCTAGAAGGCCTACAAAAGGAAGAAAAAGAATGAGACTGAAGCCCAAGAACCAAGAACTCAGGAGGTACACAACAAGGCATTTAGGTGACACAATGGATAGAGCACTAGGTCCAGATTCAGGATGATCTGAGTTCAGATTCATCCTCAGACACTTAATAGTTGTGTGACACTTGGCAAGTCACTTAACCTCTATTTACTTCTGTTTCTTCAATTGTAAAATAAAGATAATGTCTACCTCTCAGGGTTATTGTGAGGATTAAATGAAATAATTGTAAAGCATTTAGAATAGTGCCTGCCACATAAGAGGTATTTAACAAATGTTTGTTTGTTTTTGTTCATCCTCCTCTCCTTCTCCTTCATTCTTTCCAGACTGAAATTGAATACTAAAGCTACCTACAGAGGTAAGAAGAGTTTAAAGGTCCAAGAAGTTGATTTGGTTTGCATTCATTGACATTGCTATTCAATGTTCTGAACTCTTCAAACCCATGCTACTGAAATTACATTCAGAAAGGCTCTGGGTTGCTGTGGAAGTTGCGAGATTGAAGGAGAGAAAGAAAACTTGAAGATGTTTATCCTCTGGATGCATTTATAGAAGAAAAGAGGAAAAAAAACCCATTGTCATTTAATTATGCATGCCATCCATCTAGAAATCAGGAAAACTACTGTAGATATAAATAGGGGAAAAGGAAGTAAGCTACCATTACAGAAGTTGGCAGATCAGTTGTCCTGCAGAATGTGACTTTCTGTAGAATATTTGGTACAATATTTCATGTATTTTTGGAGACCAGAAAATTCATCTTCAATACAGAAACTGAAGCCCTTTCATAGATTTGATATCCTTTCATCTTATTGCATGATTCATTTAATGAGTCTATATTTTTCTGAATCTTTTAGCTATTAAGCAGAAAAATGGAACAATCCTTCCTATATGGTCTTAATACATAAGATATTTCCTTATAAGAAAAAAAGGACCTATTAAGCATTCTGGCACACATATACAATCCCATCTACTCTAGGAAGGGAAAAAGGACATCATTTATGGAACCCTACTAGGTCTTTTTACAGCTAATGTTTCATTTCATCTTTGCAACAACATTGTGAGGTAGGTGCTATTATTATGCCCATTTTATATTTGAAGAAAATGAGGTAAAGAGAGGTTAAGTGACTTTCCTGGGGTTGCACAACTAGTAATTTTCTCAGGACATATTTGAACTCAGGTCTTCCTGACTAGAAGCCCATCATTCTATCTACTGTATGTCAGATAAGCTAGCAGATCCTTTGACTACAGCAATTCCAAATTTGACTGTGTTTTGCTGATTGGTGGTCTATACTAAATTTGTCATCAATATATTGCTGTCCTGGCAGTTGGGGCATCAAATTTCACAAGGAGGGACAATCTAGACTTGTTGATAACTAAGAAGATATGCCGTTGGAGCAGGCACATTAAGTGGCTTCTCCATGTCCAGCCTGCGTGAGATGGTTATATTTCATCCAAAATAAAGAAAAAGAGGAAGGAAGAAAGAAAGGAGCAAAGGAAGGAAGGAAGGAAGAAGTAGAAAAAACAAAAAGTTAAATATTATATGCTGTTTAACATAGTTTTCTTGAGGGTTTCTTAACTGGAAATGTCAATGAAACCTTAGAGAGTAGAAAGATACCCTTAAAGTAGCTCCATGGAATCCTCTGAGTTATCCTTTATGAAATAGAAACATCTGACAGAAATTTGTAGATATCATGCTAAATTTATCACTTAAATGGTCACTTAAAAGTAACATATATGCATTTGGCATAGGCATCTATGTGAAAGATAGATTCAAGCGGTAGATAAGCAAAATTGTATATGTACATACACATGTGTGCATATAAACACATATACATGTATACATACATCTTGCATCCGTATATCAAGATCATCTTGAGCAAGAAGACACTATCATCTTGAGGAATCAAGAAAGGCTTTATTAGCAACAAATGAGCTGAGTTTTGAAGGAAAGGTATAGAGGGAAGTTATAGAAGGTATAGAAGAGGTATAGAGGGATAGCTCTAAGGAGGGCCACAGCCTATGCGCTGACACAGAGAAACAAATGAGTGAAGAATGAAAGGACAAATTTCACCAAAGATAGTAATATCCAACAAGGCTATAGGGATAGGGTACATCCTGGTTTGTAAAGGTAGTAGAGCGCCAATATAATATGTTGAACATTGAATAGAAGATAGTTGATCAGTACTTTTGGTGGGGGGAGGAGGAACAAATAAAATAAAGCCTTAGTTCAAGAGGGGTGATATGAAACAGATAGCCTAATTAGATGATTATCATATTATTCCAAGAAAAAGATTGTGAGGACCTTAATTAGTGGGGTGGCTATGTGAATAAAAAGAAAGGAATAGATTCAAGAAATATCAGTTTATGTATCCCTTTCTCCTGGAAGCCTTTCCTGAATCATCTGTTGTTGTCAGTGCTCATCTCTTCCTAAATGTACCTTGAGCTGCACTTTTTCTATTTAGGAGTTTGGTTCCTTCAGAAGAATAAGGGCTGTCTTAGGGCAAAGGTGACTTTATTTTGACTTTACTAATAGTAGGCTCTTAATAAATTCTTGAGGAATTCAATCAAAATGATTTAAAAGAAATATTTTATTTAAAATCCTAAAAATTATACTTTTATCTTTCAAGTTAATAAATGGATCTGATTTAAAATAATATCTGATCAAGTTGAATATTTATCTGTGAATGGAAGCTTGTAAACTTTCATCTCTTTGATTCAATATATATTTTCCACCTCTTAAATTATAAAAACCAAGTACCCTATGCAATAATTGACAAGAAAACAAATTGACAATGAAAACATGTGTATATGTCATTATCTTCAACATCAAAGTAGACATATGGCATGAGGCGCCATGGCTTTTAGTCTTCAAAAACATTCTTTCCTTAAGGTGTAGGTGTACCATGTTTGTCAAATACATGGAAATTAATTTTTTTCTTTTTGGCCCACAAACTAAATCTCTGGAGAAGTGAACCAAATATATTCAGCCTCTGCAGTCTGTCATCATTTTTTAAAAAGTTGGGTTTTTTCTTTAATCAGTCAATCTTGTGTCATGTTCATCAATTTGCACAAGTTAAAGGAGCTCACTAAATGGAACTCGGGAGAAAAATAGAGTAACTATGGTAAGAACAGCTTTACTGTTCCTCAGGGTGGGGGGTGGATAGAAGAGGAGTTGGGGGAGATGATCCAAAGGAAAATGTGTTTACCATGGCACTTAGTTATCTTTTGGGAATGATCGTTTCGTTCGGATGACACAAAGCTTTCACCCTGAGTGAAGAGTCTCTAACAAAAAACATTCTTGGCAGAGAAGAAAATTCGACTGAATCTAATAAAGTGAAATGTAATGTAGACAACTTGGGTAGGAGTCAGAAAGACCTGAGTTCAAATCTAGTTTCGTACAAGTAGCTATGTGACCCCCAGGTAAGTCACTTAACCTTATTTGTCTCAGTTTCCTTATCTGTAAAATAATCTGGAGAAGTAAATGGCAAACCATTCCAGGAATTTTGCCAAAAAAACCCCAAATGGGGTCACAAAAAGTCAGGCATGATTGAAATGAGTAAATAACCAACCTCTACAAGGACTAGTATAAATCTTTAAATTTCTTCTAGTTAAATATCTCCTGTTCCTTTAACTAATCTGTTAGATGGCATGGTCTTGAGGTTCTTCACCATTCTGGTTGCCCTTTTTGGGATATTCCTCTACTTATCTATGTCCTTAAACTATGGTGCCCACAATTGAACACAAAAAACCTCTAGATGTGTTCTGGCCAGAGCAAAGTAGTACAATGGGACTGTCATGTCCTTATTTCTGGCTGCTATGCCTCTGCTAATGGAGGCCAATTTCATCTGTGTTTTTCTGTGCTACTATTTGACAGCATTCACTCATATTGAGCTACCATACATCCTTCCTGGGTCTTGGGCTGAATTTGTCTTACTTACTATGTGAGCATGAAATCCTTGAGGCTTACTAGCAGCTCAGATTAAGTACTGGGCCCTACAAATGGAGGTGTGTGGGGGAAAGGAATTAGAAATTTAGGTTAAAGAGGTTATTTTCAACTTCCATAGAAGGACTGTATTTCAGTTGTACCACTTAGCACCTATATCCACAAGTGGAACATTTTTTTTTTTATTCTGCTTAGACTCCTACTATTCTAAAAGTTTTATTTTTCAGATTTTCAAAGGTACCTCAAATCTGAGAGTTCCTATTCTTCTTTATTCAGCAGCTGTATTAGGGATTCCTCTATCACTGTTCCCCCACCCCTTCCCAAACCTCAGCTTCGAGGGAACATTGTTATTCACATTATGATCCCAGAAAGGTAGCCTCTTTAAAGTATGGAAACCAAGACCTTGACTAGGATGGAAAAGTCTTCAAATACTTACCTCTTCCTATGTGAGATCACCAGAGGATCACAGGAAGCCTCTGTCTCCTCCCAAAGAAAGCTATTCCTCAAATACCCCCTTATCATTAAGCATTTATTTTTAATAACCTAAATAAGCAGTATTTTTTTTTTACTCAGTGATCCTTCACTGCTGGACATTTACCTCAACAAGGACAGTGAAAAAAAAAGTTTCTGGAATGTTATTATATATGTAAATATATATGAGTGTGTGCATGCACATGCATATATACATATAGATACACTCATACAGATATATCACATATGTGTGTGCATGTCTGTGGATAGATGTATCTGTATAGCTACATAGATGGATCTATGTTTATAGATACACACACACACACACACACACACAGAGGCACAAACACACTGCAATGGTAATTTAACTGGGAAGATCTTCCCCATTCATTAATAGGCTCATGTGACCTGCTTACATCACCTGGAAGGCTAAGTCATATGTGGAAGGGGCTTGCTGAACACGTAGGACAGGAAGGGTGGAGTAGAACCCAGAGGAAATTAGTGAGAGTGGTTGGGGTGGAGGAGAGAGGATACAGGCCAGCAGGCACAGCAAAGTTCATGTTTCTTATGGGAAGATCCTGGTGGGATGGGGGGCAGAGTTGAGGGAAGGATTGGGAATGTCTTTGTCACATGCAGTGCTAATATGCATTGACTTCTTGGCTACTATCACAGATTTGCCTTTCTGGCAATGAGTTGTAGCTTTCTGGTGTGTGAATAAATGATTTTCTTCTGTCTTCTCTATGGAGAGTCTTTTATACTTTGCAATTCAGAATTACACCAGCATATTCATAGCAGTGCCCAGTGCTGTGAATGTTGTCTAAGTGTTACACACACAAACACAAACACACACAAGGAAAGACAGAGAGTGCTTTCTAGTACATTTCTTTACATCACACAGATAGAGATATAAAGGTTTCCATATCTATATATGTACGTGTATATGCATTGTGCAGATAATATTAATTGATACTTGTACGTACAAATATACCAATATATTTATAATAGGACACTTTTTATATCAAAATATAGAAACAAAGTAGATGTCCTTCTACTAGATAATGGATAAATAAATTGTGGTAGATAAATATGACAGAATATTACTGGGTCAAAAGAAATTATGGATATGATGAAGACAGAGAAGCATGGGAAGGCATATCAAGTGATGCCTTTGCAGAAGCAGGAAACAAGGAGTCTTGAATATTGCGTATAATGTGGGACTTGGTTGTTGTTAGTTTGGATAACTTTGTTTTTTTGCCTTCTCTTATGCATTTACTGTTGTAAAAGATGAGTCTCTAGAGGTGGATGGAAGGAAGGGCATATTGGGCAATATAAATGATGAAGATGATGAATGTAGAAATGATTTCTATTCCTGAATGGTCCCATTGAATGGTGTCTTCTTCTCCTCTAGTCCTCAATTTCCTTCTTTAAATTGTCCCTCCTCCTTGCATAAATGTTATGTGACTTCTAATTGGTCTCTAGGCTTCAAGAACATCTCTTTTCCTGATGATTTTCCAAGAGCATTGCTGTTTTTTGTAAGGCCTGGGTATGCCCCTATAAACCTCCCTTCTCAACATATGTTAATAACTGTTACTTCTAGGATAAAATACATTATTTGATCTAGAGTTTAACAGCCATCCTCTACTATCCCCAATACACGTGCACAATCTTATGATAATTTACCTTTACAGACTACTTGTCATTGTATCTAACTCACTTTTAATTCTGACCAAATTAGGCTACTACCTGCTTTCCAAATCTGGGATATTAGAACTGGTCTCTGTGTCTTTTCATCAACGCTCTCTTCCCCTCTCTGCTTTTTAGCTTTCCTTTCCAGGCTCAGATCAGGAGTCACCCCCTACAGAATTTCCCTTCTGAGACTCAACCCAAAGTAGTTAATGTTCTGACCCTCCTCTGGGAATTATTTAAAGAAGACTAACATTCTACTTATTTATTGTGTGTGTGTGTGTGTGTGTGTGTGTGTGGTAGTGCTCAGAAAATGTAAGTTTCTTGAGGAACTGAACTGTTATTAATAATCCTATCTTTATATTCACCAGATCTATCATAATGCCTGGCTCTCATTTTTCTATTTATATTTTGGAAAACAGCAGCCACAATAGTGTGAAAAAGTCATTGAATGTCTTGGCAGAAATGGAGACGATCATAGGAAATAAAGGATCTTGAAATGTTATCTAGTAAACTTCTTAATTTTACAAGGGAGGAAACTTGAGCCAAGAGAGAGGATTTTATTTGTTCAGGGCTCTACAGGTAGGAAAGCTGGGATCTGAATACGGGTGCTCTAACTTCATATCTGGAGCTTTTTCAATTATAGTTACTGTGACCACGATAATAACACCCACACCAGGTACCTAATTGCTAATAAAAATCATTCTACCATTTGTTTGGGAATACTGTAGGCGAGATGGAACACAGCCTACAACCTACAGCTTAATTCATTTCACCATCAACGGAAGCTTCAGTTCCAATCCCACATTTGACACTTTGATTTGATCAATTTTAACCAGGCACTCATTGAAATGCTGCTTAAAACTCTTCCAGATCAGGCTGTATGTGATTATGCAGCATCACAGAGAAGCAAAATCTTAGAGTTGGCAGGGACTAAGAGAGGCTTCTAAGGCAATCCATACATGAACATGGACACTGCGTATTCTTAAAAATCAGTGATTCTATTTGTCTCTCTATCTACCTGATGGGGTGCTTAGGCACATGTGCTTGGATCCCAATTAAAAAATCACTTTTCTCTCTAAATTTCACATTTCTCCCTAGCCTCACAACACTATCCCAGGCAGTTTCTCCTTAGCCCAAGGGCATAGCCTGCCCTAGCAAAACTTTTATTTCTTTTCCTGATACAGTAACCAGCTTCACCTATGGAACCTATTAGTCTGAACTAGCTGTGTACTGGCTATACTGGCTGTATACTGGATCATAATGACATTTACTACTCACTGATCAATCATATGTATCCTAGACTTAAACATATGTATACTCCCTGACATTTATCTTGTCTAACAAGATATTGATGAGAACAGCCTGGTATACCTTAGTTAGTCCTGACTGCTAATTGACTTAGTAACCTCTCAGGCCTAAAATCACACCTCCAATGTATCCCCCTGTTGGGCTATTTCCTGATGAACTCTGGGTAAAATACCTGTGCAGTAGATACCAAAAGTGTATGTTCCTTTAAGAACTAACTCCTCCTTAACAATTCCCTACTCCTTCCCTGAATCACCTAGTTAGCATATTTGGCACATGTTTTACTATAGAATATCCTAAATAAACTTTGCTTGTACCCCTCTAAGGTTGTAGGTTCCCTAAGAACTATTTCCTGCTGAAAAGTACAATAAATCTTTTACCACCTTGACCTCAAAAATGCTTGAGTCTGTGAATTCTTCTCCAGATGGTCCACAAAGGGAACTCCAACCTTGCAATTCCTCCCCTCTCTCCAGCCCTCATTATATCTATCTATCTATCTATCTATCTATCTATCTATCTATCTATCTATCTATCTATCCATCTATCTACTATCATCTATTTATCAAAACATCTACATATAGGTGTGCATATACGTTATATGCATGCATATGTGTGTACATTTATATCCATTCACATATTGTGTACATATATATATATATATATATATATATATACATGCATGTATATACACAACAATGTCTATCCAGCTTTTTCTTGAAAACACAATGTGAGAGGGTTGAGCCTCCCTGATTTCCCAGGAATCCTATTTTCTTTAAATCGTGTCTAATTGTTAGGAAGTTTTTCCTTTCGTGAATCTTAAATGTGTGTCTGCAATGACCCTCATTGCTCTTATTTTACTCCTTTGCCTTATAGAATCAGTCTCAGAGAACTGACAGTTCCACAGCTTTATTTATTATTTTTTTTTCCTCCAACCTGTCTTAGTTATGGTTTTAGGGACAAAACAAAAATAAGTGTAATTTTTTCCCCCCTTCAATATAGTAGTGTTTCAAGTTCTTGAAAGTACCTTGCATGTTCTATCTAAGTATTCTCTTCTCCAGGATAAATATTTCCTTTTTTTCCACACAATTTTTGTGCAGAATTATTCCGAAGTCTTTCATCACACTCATTGCCAACCTCTGGGTTCTCTTACATTTATAGAATCACAGATTGGGAGCTAGAAGAAACCTTAGAAGCCACTGAGTGCAAACCTTTCCGTTTTTCCCTCACGGAAATGAGGAAATTGAGATACAGAGTGGTTAAGAGAGTAGCCCATTGTCACTCAGCAACTAAGTATTTTAGATAGGATTTGAAAACAGATCCTGTTGGATACTAGTCCAGTGTCCCATCTCCTTCACAAGGCTACCTCTTAGTATTCTTCCTAAAATGTAACACTCTAATGAAACATGATCTTTTAACTTTGGTCTGACTAGGGCAGAATACAAAAACAGCTATCACCTCCTCCATCATTATCATAATGATTTAATTTGTTTGGGCCTGGCATTTTGGCTCTCTTAATCTGTCCCATAGTGGTTATCCAGTCAATTTCTTTGTGGTTGATTTGCAAATAGTTAATTTGGTTGGCCTTAGTTATACTCAAGACTGCTTCAATAAGCATTACATCCTGAAGAAAATTACCTTTATTCTTACGTGCTATGTACACTATCCTTCCTGACCTTTCCTATTAAAATGACTCACTGAGCAAATTTACAGCCTCCTTTAAATGAAGATAATTTCCATGCTTTTTTGGAGAGACCTGTCTGAGTACTTGGCTGTGTGACAGAGTATGTGATTCTTTAGATTTCAGAAGGGGAAAAAAAGAGAATGTCTGAGCTTAGAGCATCTGTGGCTTCAGTTAAAGCTAGATGTTTCAATTACTCTAAATAGAGATCAGGACACCCAGTCTGTAACCTTCTTTACCATGTCATAATGTTTTATGAAGGATTTTATATCCCATGTGTTATGCTGTCATGTTGTTCTGATACCAATTTGGATTGGGTGTAGGAAACAGTCCATGAATTTAGAGTGTGCCACAACAGACTGCACTGACAAGGTCTCATAAAACCTTCCCTTGTGTCACAAGGGCAAGATGGTTTTGTTGTATTCTAAGTTTCCTGGTAAACTCAAAGACAAATGAATCCTCAAAACCGAATGTCTACCGTAGCTCCAACAACTTCAACTTCAAATAGAATATCAGAATTGTACTTTTTAAAACACAATGGATAACAATAATGAACATGCAATAGCACTTCAAAATTGGCAAATAGTTTTTTTTTAATTAATTAATTTATTTTTAGTTTCCAACACTCATATCTACAAGATTTTGAGTTTCAAATTTTCTCCCCATCTCTACCCTCCCCCACCCCAGAACACCACACATTCATATTACCCCTTCCCCCAATCTACCCTCCCTTCTATCACAACCTTCCCTCCTTTCCTTTATCCCCATCTTTTCCCTTTTCTTGTAGGGCAAGATAGATTTCTATACCCAATTACTTGTATTTCTTATCTCTCAGTTACGTGCAGAAGCAGTTCTCATCATTCTTTCCTAAAACTTCAAGTTCTGCCTTCTCTCCCTTCCTCCCTCCCCACCCAACTCCACTGAGAAGGCAAGCAATTCAATATAGGCTATATATGTGTAGTTTTTCTAAAGACTTCTATAATAATCATGTTGTGAAACACTAACTATATTCCCCTCCATACTATCCTGCCCCTCATTTGTTCTATTCTCTCTTTTGATGTTACTCCTCCCTGAAAGTGTTTATTTATAATTACACCCTCCTCTCATTTGTCCTCCCTATCATCCCCCCTACATTCCACTTACCCCCTTCTCCCCTACTTTTCTGTATTATAAGATAGATTTTCATACCACACTGTGTGTGCATGTTGTTCCCTCCTTAAACCAAATGTGATGAGAGTAGGCTACACCTTTTTCCTCTCACCTCTCCCTTTTCCCCTCCATTGCAAAAGCTTTATCTTGCCTTTTTTATGAGAAATAATTTGTCCCATTCCATTTCTCCCTTTCTCCTCTGAATACATCCCTCTCACTTGTTAGTTTTATTTTTTGCATATCATTCCTTCCTATTCATCTCATTCTGTGCCCTCTGTATAATATATATGCATATATATATGCATATATATGCATATATATATATATATATATACACGCGTGTGTGTGTATAATCCCTTGAACTACAGAAATATCGAGAAAAGTCTCAAGAGTTACAAATATTATCTTTCCATATAAGAATGTAAATAGTTCAGCTTTAGTAAGTCCCTTATGATTTCTCTTTCCTGTTTACATTTTAATGCTTCTTTTGATTTTTGTGTTTGAAAGCCAGCTTTTAATTCAGCTCTGGTCTTTTTATCAAGAATGCTTTAAAATTCTCTATTTCATTGAATGACCATTTTTTTCCTTTGAATTATTTTACTCAGTTTTGTTGAGTAGGTGATTCTTGGTTTTAATCTTAGTTCCTCTGACTTCTGGAATATCATATTCCAAGTCCTTTGATCTGTTAAGTAGAAGCTGCCAGATCCTGTGTTATCCTGATTGTATTTCCACAATATGCAAATTGTTTCTTTCTGGATGCTTCAAATATATTCTCCTTGACCTGAGAACTCTAGAGTTTGGCTACAATATTCCTAGGAGTTTTTCTTTTTAGATCTCTGTCAGGAGGTGATCAGTGAATTCTCTCAATATTTATTTTACCTTCTGGTTCCAGAATATCAACGCAGTTTTCCTTAATAATTTCATGAGAGATGATGTCTAGCCTCTTTGTTTGGTCATGACTTTCAGGTAGTCTCATAATTTTTAAATTGTTTCTCCTGGACCTATTTTCCAGGCCAGTTGTTTTGCCAATAAGATATTTCACATTGTCTTTTATTTTTTTCATTCTTTTGATTTTGTTTTGTAATTTCTTGGTTTCTCATAAAGTCATTAGCTTCCATCTGCTCCATTCTAAATTTAAAGAGCTATTTTCTTCAGTGAGCTTTTCAACCTCCTTTTCCATTTGGCTAATTTTACTCTTTAATGCATTCTTCTCTTCACTGGATTTTTGGGCTTCCGTTCCCATTTGAGTTAGTCTATTTTTAAACATGCTAATTTCTTCATCATGTTTTGGGCTATGTTGACTTGTTTTTCATGATTTTCTTGCATCACTCTCATTTCTCTTCTCAATTTTCCCTCTACCTCTCTTACTTGATTTTCAAACTTCTTTTTGAGCTCTTCTGTGACCAGAGACCATTGTATATTTATTTGGAAGTTTTGAATGCAGAAGCCTTGATTTTTAGATCCTCTGATCCTCTGATGATCCACTGTTCCTCCTCATCTGAAAGAATGGAAGAAAGTACCTGCTCACCAGGAAAGTAACCTTCTGTTGTTTTATTATTTTTCCCTTTTTTGGGCGTTTTCCCAGCCAGTTATTTGATTTTTGAGTTCTTTGTCAAGAGGAGGATATACTCTGGGCATGTGTAAATCCTCAGCTTCTCCACAGTGGTACAGTCAAGGGTCAGGAGCTTACTACTCTCTTGGTCTTGTGCTCTGGTCTGTGAGCAGGATTCCCTCTCCAGAGCCACCACAAGTTCCACGATGCAAGCCTTCCTCCTCACCCTAAGGCCACCACCACTCAGGGCTGAGATCCAGATCAGCTGCTCAATTTCCCCAGGGTCTTTACACGAAGGCTCCAACAAGGGAAGCTGTCCCTACCTGGGACTGGGACTAGACTGCTGTGTTCCTTCTCACCTAAGTGGAAGAAGTTTCTCACTGACCTTTGAAGCTGTCTTTTACAATGGTGAGTTGAAGAATTTGGGACCCACAGCTGCTTTCAGTGGCGCCTTCAAGCCTGCTCCAGTCTTGTCCTTTGCAGCAGCACGGCCAAGGCTGGTTGTACTCTGCTCCAAGCCCAGTGTGATAGACCTTTCCTTTTTGCCTTCTAGGCTTCCTTGGGCTGGAAATTTCTTTCACCTTGTGGCTTTGTTTCTTCTGCTGCTCTAGAATTTGTTTAGAGTCATTTTTACAGGTATTTTATGGGCTTTGGGGGGAAAGTTAAGATTAAGTCCATCCTTCTACTCTGTCATCTTGGCTCTGTTCCCCCAAATAGTTTTATGTACATGATTTTGTTTGCTGCTCACTACAACCCTATGAAGTGACCATGAGCGTTCTCTTTATTTGACAAATGAGAAAACTAGGAATCACAAAATATATATAAATTGGCCAGGGTCATACATAGTTAATAAGTGTCAAAGATAGGACTAAAAGCACATAACTCTTGACTATTTTCCCAACAGTCACATTCATTGTCCAGTATATCTGACTGCTTTTCAGATGAGATATATGGGGCATCACTTTTTTTCAATACCAGTCCTGCATGGGATTTCATTTATGCAAGACTGCTAAATAGCTTTCCTTGAGTACTCATACAGATAACATCAAGAACTTTCTAATCCCATAAAACTGGTACTGAGGTGTAACATTAAATTATTTGCGGGAATTGCAAAATGGAAAGGCTACACTGGTTTATCTTTTCCAAGTCATACAATGGTTCTTCACAGGTAAATAATATGCATGCAAGAGATTTGATCAAGAGAGAGCATTCATCTGGTCATATTATAAGTAATTTGTAACCAGTAAAAGGGAAACTCCAGGGATTGCTAGGAAAGCATGCATATCTTTTGCATATTTGATCCTTCAATCCATTTGTACCTATTAAAATATACATTCCTGGGATCTGCTAGATAATGCAAAATAAAAGAATCTATAATTTTAAACGTTTTATCTTGCCATTCCTTGACCAATCTGAAAACAGTGTTTAGATTATATATGCTTGATTATACTAATTCTCTCTTGAAATTGCATTATATTGCTTTGTAATGTGAAAATAGGCTACATTTCCCTAGCATAATGTGAGTCCCTTGAAGGCAAGGAATTTTTTGTTTTTGTTTTTTTCTCCCTCTTCTTTCTTTGCTCCACATGGTGTCTAAGACAAAGCTAGGTATTTAATAAAATATTTCTAAATTAAATTTAACTATTTACATATGTTTTGCATTCTATTCTAACATTATCTCATGCGAAGGAGACATTTCCCTAGAAAGATCCTAGGATCTCAGAAGTAAGGGTTTGAGATAATGATGAGATAGAGCTACCACTGCTATTCATGACTTAGTATTCAATTCAATTGATTTAAGTTCAAGGCAAATATTGAAGAAGTACTTAACCATATGTTAAGCATTCTAGAAATGTGCCAACTAAAAAATACAGGAAAACACACATACATACATGTGTGTGTTTATTTGTATATATATACACACACACATATGCATAGAATGTATATATGTATGTACATATATGCACATGCATCCACATATAAAACCTATATGAGTATATATACATAAACACACAAACATGCATGTGCATATGTGTATGTATGTGATTACACACAGTAGGCATTTCATAAACACTTGCTTTGAAGTTGTGTAATATTTACCAAGTAAGCTAATCTTTCTGAGTTTTAATTTTCTTATCTATAATTGGAGTAGATATATCTATGATTATTTCCATCTCATTATCAATGATCTTATTCATTTAATTCAGATCAACCTATGTTAAATTCCTAATATGTGCCAAGCACATTACTAGCCACTCTAGATACAGGGATAAAAACAAAATAACCCATGCTTTTTGGACCTGACCTTATATTTTTGAGGGGAATAATGTACAAAGATCAGTAAATACACAATGGATAAGAACACACTAGAAAATAATTTCAGGAAATGGAAGGGAATTATCAAGTAGGAAGCACTAGTATAGGCCTCATAGAGGAAGTAATATTTGAGTTGAGCCTCAAAAGTGACCAAATCTCTTTTCTGATCTCCATTTTTGTATTTCTAACTGCTTACTGTATATCTAAAACCTGGTATTCTATAGATATTTTAAACTCAATATGGCCAAAAATAATGCCTTTCCCAAAACTATCCTCTCTTAAACTTTCTTATTACTGTGAAGGGGAAAGGATGTTATCAATCACTTAGGTTAAAAATCTCATCCTCATCTCTTGACTCTCTCTCTCACCCTACCCCACTACATATCCAAATCAGTTTTTACCTTTGTAATATCTTTTGTATATATACCTTTCTCTCCTCTGATATTTCTACCCCCTGGTGCAGGCCCTTGTCACCTCACACTTGAACTATTGAAGTAGTTAGCATTGTGTCTTTCCTGACTTAGCTATTCACTCCAGTCCATATTCTACTCAGCTGTCAAGCTGAACTTTCTTGAGCACAGGTCTCACCATGATACCCTTCTCTTTTCTTACAGGATCAAAGAGAAAATCCGCAGTTTAGTTTTAAGGCTCTTTATAAGCCATGTTCCTTCCTTACTTTCAAGTCTTCTGATACCTCATTCTCATCCACTGGTCTCCTTCTTGGTCTTTGCACAAAGACATTTCATTTTCTCTAATTTGGGCATTTTCACAGATTGTCCCCTTTGCCTCGAACATCGCTTATTATCTCTGCCTGACTTCCCTGACTTACTTCAAATCAAGGCTGAAATCCCACCTTCTGCATGAAGTCATCACTTTAAGTTGTCCCGTATATATCTTGTTGGTACATAGTCATTTGAATGTTGTCTCTCTCTTCCTTTGGATTGGGACATCCTTGAGAGCAGAGACTCTTTTTAAAAATGGTTTTTGACTTTCTTTTTATCTCGAATGTTTAGCATATAGTAGCTAGAGGAAGCACATAGTAGGTGCTTGAAAAATGATTCTTGACTGACTGAATTATTGCTGACTTTTTAGGTCCCGAAGAGCAGGAGGGAGAACAGTTAGTCATGGAAGAGAGCCTGAACAAAGGCACTGAGACTGGAGATGGGATTGGACGAGATAAGAGAGGACCAGCAAGTAGGTTAGTTAGTTTAGATGTAAATCATAATAAAGACAATAATCTGTGCTCAGTGTAGAATGAAAATCTTGTACCAGATTTAGGAGGACTTTAAATGCCAAACAGAATTTGCTGTCCTCCATTCTCAAAGAGGATGAAATCACATCACTATTTTTCAGTCAAATTATAGTGTGGACAACTGTGACTGATCAGACCACTGGAGCTTGGAATGCTTAACCACAAGTCTGGAATAAATAGTCCCCATAAACACAGGAGCAAAAGGGAACCACTGAAAGTCCCTTCCTCCTTATCTTTTTCTTCTCTTCTTAACTTTTTTCAAGGTTCATGACCTCTAAGGATAGACATCTCCATCTTCTCACTTCACTCAGTACTTTTTGCTTCCTATTCATGATCCAGGAGGAAAATCTATCTTGGAAATAAGCAAGAAATTAGTTTTCTTTATCCTTATAGTGATCTTCATGATACAGGGTTTCTATTCATTATGAGTTATTACTATCTCGTTAATACCATTTTCATTCCACAAAGAGAAGTCAAGATATTTTAAGCTTTATTTTAATCCCTTACATGAATAAATATTTCCACTAATGCCAATCTAAAGTGAAGTGGCTACAAAGAGGGTACATTGAATGTTAGAAGACTCTGAAGCATGGCTTTCAATCATCAAGTTATAAGTATGAATTTCTGGGAAGCACCAGTCTGCCTTGCACCATCTTGTTCATCTTGCTCCAGTCATACATTGTTATTCTTTTCCGAGGTAAGATCTGAAATAAAATAATGGACCTAAGAAGCATGCTTGTCCAGGCCCTGTTGGAATGAATGTCATTGCAAACCAAAATCTTATGAAAACATAAGTCCCTGGAGAAGGGATAGTAAGCTATGGATCTTTTTTTCTTTTTTTTTCCCCTGCCACACCTGCACATGCCACTATTGGTCACTGTCAGGAATATCTTCTAATAGAGAAAATAGCTATATATGTCTATAATCAGCCAGGATTCAGACAAGCTCTGCATTTAGAAGCAAATTATTTCCTCCAAAAGTAAATGAAAAGAGCAATTTTAATTTCATGTATTTCTTCCAATAACTTGCCCAAGTACCAAAAAGTAGCTCTACTGAATTAAATAGTCTTTGATGATTTGCTTTGATAAGATCTGTGTAACTTAAGGGAAAATTAAGTCAGCAAATGCTCCTCAGAGGCATCTATTGTCTACAATCAGACTTCAGAATGCAATCAAAGTATATTATTTCTAGTGCCCTCACCGTGTATATAATTAAAACACCTGAATGATTGGTCTCGCTTGTTAGAAACTTTGCTTATATGTAGCCCTTGCTAAGAGTGGGGGGTTTCTTTATCCTTCTGGGAAGCAGTTAGGAATTAGTTGTGTTTACTATGTTTTATGCACCTGATGATACTCTCTCTATATACCTATATTGTAACCTGTCAACATCTCATTTATATTGTCTTCATTTCAAACAGCAAGTCTCATCTGCCTTACTGTAGCACTTTGTGAAGCAACCCATTCAAGGTGGCTTTAGTTCTTGGAAACAGTCTACTTATATTGAATCATTGACCTTTAACTTTCACCTATTGATTTTAATTTAGTTCTTCATGCTGGAAAAGCAGAGAATGAATTACATGCTCTTACACATAACTGTCCTTCAAGTATTTGTAAATAGTCTCAGGTCTTTTCTTCTTCTATTTAAATATCTCTGGTTCTTAGAACAGTTCCTCATAAGACAACATTCCATGACTCACTGACCTAGTCACCCTTCAAGTGGATGCTAAATAAATTTTTACTTTTCCTTTATACTTTATGGTCCAGAAATAGACTTAACACAACAGTAAAATAATTTCTTCTTTAAAAATGACTACATTGGCATTGCAAAGCTCAAAAAGAAATGAACATAAAATCAATAACTGGGCTTAAGTCTCTCTCTAATTTAAAAGGTAAAAGTCATTTTTGTTTATTTTTCTTTTTGTTTTACAAGAAGCTGTTCTTAAACCACATATTCCTCAGAAATGATCTGCTCTCGTAGATTTATCATGACTGATGCCAAGCAAATTTCATACCATGCCATTCCCACTTCCCCCCAAAAGAAAAAATAATTCATATCTCTGAGTCAATGGATATACATATTACTGAATGCTTATTCAAATGGAGGTAACACACAGGAAACAGAATATATTTACTCAGTGAAATATATTTTCCTTGAGGGTAAGAACTGTTTTCATTTCTTCATTTAGTATCCTCCGTATAATTCAAACACATATTAGGGTCTTCATAAATGCTTGTTGGATTGATTTAGATCGAGTAGGATTCATAGGTAAATAGATAAATTGATAGATAGATACATAGGTAGATATCTGTATATACTTATATGTATATATATATATATGTGCGTAAATATATATATATATACATATACCCATAAGTATATATATATATGTGTATATATATACATATATATATATATACACAAATTCCACTCATATATATTCAATTACTCTCATTAATCCTCATTAGATATTATCGTGTTGATTTTGGTTATTGGTTTAGCATATTGAGATTGCTTTGATTCCAGATTCTGTCATCCAAGGCACTCATTTCTTTCTCAGCTGTGGGTTAGCCACAGATTTTAGGTCTCATATGGTACAGGTGAAGTATTTATTTGCTACATATCAGAGTTTCATATCAGTAGACTTTGAATAAAGGGCCCACATGCATAACCCATTAGGGTGTACTGCTAAAATTGCATTTATCTTTTTTTATGACATTTTATAGTCTTTAGCAGGTTGTTTATAAAGCAAAAAATAAATGAATAAAGGCTAACAAGTGTCATGTAGAAAATTCTCTGTTTATAATCATAAATATAATGGATTTTGACCTTTATACCACTGTGGGAGAAAAGCAGTTAAAGAGAAGATTAGAAAATAAGAACATATTCTCTTGACCACATTTAGCATTTAAACTGGCATTTTTCATGGACTAATGAGACAATTTGATCATCTCAGATCATTTTTTTATGAATCTTTCAAAACTTGTCTTTTAAAGGAGAGTTCACACACTTTTGATTAACAGGCAATCAGTAGTGGCTGCTCAGTTTGATATCTCTTGCCCCACCCTTTTTTTTTTTTTTTTTGTAAATCTGTCCATTTTAGGACAAAACCAGTCATGTATCTTAAACAGGAAAGCACAGTTTGAGGGACACTGAAATCTGAGGAGTTTAAAATTCCATTCTGTATCTATTCTTTCAACAAGCCTTTTTTTAAACCCATGTAGTAAGCCTTTCTAAGAGCTTTGAAATGGTTAATAGATGTGATCCTGTGAATTTCTGTTCTGCCACACATAGCCATATATGATTTTGAGCAATTCACCTAATGGTTATTGACCTCAGTTTCTGCATCTGTAAAATAATAAAAAAGGTTAGGTAAGATGATCATTAGGGTCTCAACTATCTTTGGATCAATATTCCTGTCAATGAACACCATATTTAAAAATATACATTTTTGAAGTTTCTTTTTAAATTCAAAATAAATCAAAGGTGACATTGATAATTTTAAAATTAAATATTTACAAAAATCCAACTAGGTTCATCATAGATCCTTTTCATAGTAATTTTTTGGAGTAGGTTTTTATTTCCTTTTCCCAAAAAGTACATAGCTGAAGGAAATGCAAATGAGATCCCCATCCCATTTGAAAGCTGAAGTGGGATCTTTTCATGCACTTTTCTGTTTTTATGCTTTAAACATTCATCTGAAACTCTGACATTTCAGACAGAACAACAGTGCCTGAACCATTGCATAAAAGGATGACTTCCTCACTATGAAAAGAATACACTTCCCATTTTCTGAAAGTATTTTCTTCATATTTTTATGATGATCATCTTTGTTCTTTCGAATCTTCTCCCTAAATCAAAGTGCAGAAGTCAAGTGCTATACTTACCCCTCATCATGTGCTTGATTGGGGATGGGTCACTCAGATTCGGAGAGGTTAGCAGCAGAGATTAAGAGTGAGCAGCCAGGAAAGTGACTTTTTTAAAAAATGATTCTGTTCTTCATTGTTATACATAATACATCAGAGAGAAATTTGAAGACAGATTTATTATAATATCTGGCAGAGTGCTTTGTACAGTACATTTATAATGCAAAGCTTGTATCTAAAATTCAAAGCATTATTTTAAGGAGAAAGTGCATCATCTCCATAAGACAAACCCAGCTTCTATTGACAGAAGTTTCCTGGTGCTGAAAAAGGAGATCTTGAAATGTACGCTCTAGAAACTTAAAGACGTTGAAGATATAAAATGACACAGATACTAAGTAGGAAAGTTACTGATGGCCATTTGTAAACACGTACTAGTTCTGCTCTGATTTAGTTTCATTGACTCAGAATGTCTAGATCTCCATTTCATTTTCTGGTTACAGCTCTTGTTCAAGTGTTTCTCTGAACCTGAAGAAACCTTTCTGACAGGATCCTTGAAATCCTGTGATAACAGACATGTGTCACTTCAAACAGACCTGGAACTGCCAGTCTTCTGATGTTATCATATTCCAATTTAAACAATATTTTTATTAAGAAGAAAAAAATGAAACGAAAATGATTTTCTATCTTTCAAAGTCAGGCTATTCTCCATGTATGTTTGTCCTCTTATCCCAACTCATATGGTTTCCCTGTTGTTCTAATATTAAGGCTTTTAAAGAATGCCTAGTCAGGAGTTGCTAACCTTTATTGAAATGTGTTTCATGAACCCTTGTGTCAGTATCCTTAAGTCTATGAACCAATCCTCAGAACAATTTTTTAAAATGCTTAAAAGACATAGAATAAAATGAAATAGAGACCAATTATATATATATACACGTACATATATATGTATACATGCATATATACACACATATACATATATACATATATGTTTTCATAATCTTAAGTGCTTAAAATACATAGAATAGAAATATCTATCCTAGATTGCAGATTAAAAATCTTTGGAATAAGAAAAAATAAAAACACATTTTCCCAGAGAGTATTAAAATTACAGTGGTAAAAGGTTATTGATCAATTGTTACTGCTGGAATTTAAGAAAATAAAGATTCAAATCATGATAGTAATTAGGAATTCAAAGCTTAAAAAGGATAAAAATCTCAGATTTATTTAGCAGACATATTATTCTGGAATTCAATTTTGGTGGTGGGAATAGAGAAAGATTTCATCTAAGCACGTAAAATAAGCTCTTAATTATTTAATTAAAACCAGCAAAGGTACAGAAAATCTGAACTATCAATAATTTAAGTCAGCTATATCTTTGATTTTATAATATGCTGCCCTGTAAAACACACTTGATATACTAGGAATGCACCATAGCTGAAACAAAACTACACAGCTACAAAGAGAACTCTTCCCTCATTTGGAACTAACTAGATCTTATTTTTCTTTGTCTTATGGTAGCCCTTCTAAGCTGCTTCCTGAATGGCACATGAAACCATCTTTGTAAAGGTCTGATTATGTTTCACAGACTGACTTGATTTATCTTGGACCAAAAGAAATCACAACAGAAGACCTCTAAGACAAAATATTTTATAAATACCCATCGCTTTCCCCATTTCACAGAAAATTTTAATGTATTAATAAAAGAGGAGAAAAGAACAAAAAGAAGAAAGAAAGAAAAGGAAAGGAGGCAGAGAAGGGAGAAAGAAGTCAATGAACTTTGTCTCAATATAAGCATTGTCCACAAGACTTGGAAACTACATTTATGCTACAGTATTGGGATCAGTGACAAAATTTGCCTGAAGAAAATGCAAAGGCAAGTATGATTCTGTTTAAAAATACACTTCTAAAAAATTGGGGTTATGTGACAAAAAGGTACAACCAATTTGTTTTGTTTGGAATTATATCTGGTACAGTGGAAAACAAACATCAAGACAGAGTTATGCTGAATAAATGAAATCTGCATGCCCATATGAACAAGAGAATTTATTTAGTGAACAGCCCCCCTCCAATTCCAGCTTTGTCATTTGTATTATAAAAAATCTAGCAAGGAACATTATTCATAACTGAATGAAAAGAGTCTATTTTCTATTAATACCAAGCAGAATTATAACAATTATATTAGTTGTGCCCTATAATTCCAAATCTCTTATTTTCCTAAAACAACTAGCAGTTAGAAGGAAACTATAAATTATTTATGGATATGTAATTTATATCTATTTATTATGTATCAAGATATATGTTATAAATGTATTTTAATATACATGTATTTAATAAATATAATCTATGTAGTAAATAAAGTATTTAATATATTTATTAATTTGTATTATAGACATAAAATTGTGTTTACGTATAACATATAATTTTATATGATTGTATAATGGAAGCTGTTTTTTCAATTTCTTGATCTTCTTAACTTCTATGAACTCTACAGAGAACTGAAAGTAGAAATTTTTGCCCCTGGGGCAAATTTGACAAAATGTGCTCTCAAATCAATTTTAAAGACAAATTTAGTTGAGCAAAGGAGAGAAAGATGTGCTAAGGCTGAAGGCTTTATTGTGAGAGACAATATGGTCCACTCTCCCAAGAGGATGAACCAGGAGATTAGCTTCTATGCTCAATGCTGAGAAGACTACAGGGATTGGTTAGAGAAGAAATCACCCAGGGCATAGCCTTAAGAACAAGGAAGCTTACCAGTTGGTAACTATTTTCAGTAATTATTCTTGCTTACTGAAAGAGTATAAGTGACAGAGCTTTTTAAACCTCAGAGTCCTGTGTCTAATTTCTGGTTGCCCTGTCCTAGTTGTGTCTTTGTCTCAACCTTCCTTTTATTTCAACTATCCACTGGAGGAAGAAATATTCACACCTTAGATTTTATCACAATTGAAACCTGCTCCATTTTACAAATTCTGAATTTTGAAATTTCCTTCTTGATTCACATTTTTTCCAGTGTTCCTATCAATTACTATTCCTATTCCTGTCCTTTAACTTTACAATAACTAATGATAGCTTAATTCCTCAGTTTTTCTTGTCTAATGAACATTCTTGCCTAACTTTCTTCAGTATTGCTTATTTATTTTTTTCATAATAAAATAATGTCCTTTATCCCATTCTTAACTCTTTTACTCAACTGTTCTTCTGCCATTTTTCCCATGTAGGGAATTCTTATCACCTGTTTCTTCCACTTTTATATTCATCTGCCACACAATGGAGGAAATCATGAAATTGTCTTGACTGGGTCTACTATAACTTGCTTCAAAAAGTTTTCAGTTGAGAACCAACTACACCTTGTGAATCTTTTAAACTTTTCAAAGACATGGCAGCATAAGGTTAGGATACTGGTCTTAAGAGTCAGAAAGACCTGGTTTTAGATTCTAGCTTGAAAACTTACTAGGTCTATGACCCTGGGCAATTCATGTGACTTCTCTGGTCTGAATACCCTCATCTATGTATAACGAATGAGTTAGACTCAAAGTACTCTAAAAAATTCACCAACTCTATACCTGTGATCCAGTACAGAATCAATGCATTTTAGTGGACAGAGAAGAGAACTTGGAGTTAGGAAGATCAGAATTGAAATCATACTACTAGCTATGAGACTAAATCTCAGCTTCTCAGGTAAGAATAATATTTACAACACTCTCTAACTTAGAGTAAGGTTAAAATGAGATAATGTAATCAAAGTATTTCACAAACTTTCAAAAAAAGTTCTTATAATATCAGATATTATTTTTATCTCTAATTGACTTTCAACCACGTATCTGAAAATTTTGTTTTGTTTTGTTTTGGTTGTTCACCTCTACTGATCTTAAGGCTCCAATTCTATATCTCTTTTATTCTGAGCAGATGACTTTGACTCCCACTTAAGTGAGAAGACTGAGGCCAATATGAAATACTTGAATTCCTGCATTATTCTTTCTTAAACTCTCAATATCCTCACCTGCAATATCTTCCTTCTAATATCAGGAAAGGAAGCATTTCTTCGGATTAAAACTATCTTTCCCATATCCTCATACTATGTCTTGTCTGTGAATTTTTAGCCAATAATATGTCTTAGATTTAGAGCAGAAGGAACCTCAAAAATATCTACTGTAGTTATATCCCTTAGTTGTAGAAATCAAAAAAATTTCTAAGAGTAAGAAAGCTAAATCAACTTTCCCAATGTTACATGAATAGTTATTGGCAAGGCTGGTATTTGAATCCAGGATCCATGACTATAATTTGATTCTAGTCTTATTGTATTAAGCTATTTCCCCTGTTTGCTCATATATATTCATTCTTTCCATTTCAACTGGTTCCTTCTTCTTGTCCTAGAAAGATTTTAGGGTCTCCTCTAGGCTACAAACAAAACAAACAAACAAAAGAGTTCAATGAATGAAAGTTCCATTCACCCATATCAGAAAGACTATGAACTTCCTGGGTAAGAGGAAACTTCACCTTCCCCTCTTCTCGTTTACCCAGTGATCGCAAAAAAACCCCGGAAACAAACAAAAACAAAAAACATAAAAAACATGGGCTTGCAACTCAGGTTTTGCTTTTCGTCAATCTTGTTTCATTTGTCCTTTTCAGTTCCATGCACCAGTGGTGGAATTCCTATTGGACATAAGAACTCAGGCCATGGAAACATTGGAGTTATCATTCCAGACCAAAGGTGTAGTTATCCACCTTAGAATGAAAGCCCTGAGAAACCAAGATGTTGGGGATTTCAACCCAAGGTGGAGTTTGAACTTAGCGCTTGCTGAGACTATGTATTGTCTAGGAACTGAGCAGAACTGTGAACCTTATTCTCTTCCTCTCCCCAGGGTATGAGATATGGGAAGTTTGAGATTTTTTTTAAATGTTTACTTTTATTTTTCCTTTGAAGTAAATATTTCTTTTTAAAAGTTAATAGAACTTGTACATGGTTAAATAGTATATAAATTCAGGGGACCCCTGAAACTGAGAGAATCTAAGATTAGTAGGGCCTGGAATTAATGACAAAGGGCCTAGAAACTCTTTAACTTACTAAGAAGACCTTGGAGAAGGTGTGCAGTGTAGTGGGTATTAATTACTTCAGTGGGTACCAAGGCAACCACTATTAAACAAACAAACACCATAACAACCACCCCCAGCAGCAGCAACAGCTACATATTACACCTTTTCTCTTCATCCTTTTATTCTCTCAAGTGGCTCTCTGTTCCCTTGAATGTTCATCTTATAGAAAAAATAATGAATGCTCTCTACTTCTACTTCTTACTTTCTACTTGTTCCTCCATGTCTGTCAATATTGATTCTACCTCGACTAATCTCTAGAAACAAAGCATTCCCTCCAAGTAACTCCCTTGTTAACAATTCATTTTTTTTTTCTTTTTTTCTCATACGTACCGAATTCATTGCAGTATTTCCTACTAAGCATTCTCTTCATATTGATATTCTATCTTCAGATGGCTTCTATGAAACTATACACTCATGGTTTTTCTCCAGTGTCTCCAACTAATCCTTGTTCCCTTTTGTTACATTCTGATCCTTCTCTGCACATATGCTTTAAGTTTGAGTTTCCATAATTCTCTCCTCCATGTTCTTGTCTTTATCTTTCTACTTTATTTCTTTGTTATTTCATCTACTGCCAAGACTTTGATTATAACCTCTTTGCAAGTAAATAAACATATTGAAGGAGAGAAAGCAATGAATTTTAAATTAGAGTATCTGAAGGTGAATCTTGACTCTGCTACTTAACAACTGTCAGAACTTGAGAAAGCTACTTCTTTATCATTGACCTTCCATTTCCTGAACTCTAAAATAATAAGGTTGGACTAGGCTAGAGCATGTTCAAATTCAATTCCAATTCTCAGTCCCATCATCAGTAATCATAGTTCATGATTCTCAAATATTTGTCTTTGTCTTCAACCCCTCCTTACAATTACAACTATTTATTGGGCATTGCTTCCTAGCTATCCTGTCAGTACCTCAAAACACTTTCAAAAGTAAACTCATCAATTTTTCCTCAAAATCTGTCCTACTTATATTTTTGTTGTCTTGCCTAAGCTCATATTTAGCACCAACTTCATACTTAACTCTACACTCTTGCTTATTCTTCATCTCCAATTAGTTTTCCAAGTTACATCTGCCTCTACAGTATTTGACTATTCATCTCCTCCTCTCAACTTTGTCTACAGCTATCCTTGTGCAAGTCATACTGTCTTTTCAACTTTATTCCTTTAATGGCCTCTTAAAAGTATTTTTCATTTCAATATATCCTCTCTTTGACCCATCTTTCACTCCCTTCCTAAGACCTTAGACAGCTTCATTCCATTTTAGAAAACTATTCTTTGGTTCCTTATTGCTTATGGAACTAAATGTAAACTCTAGATAATGAAGCAAATCTGCCTCTCCAGGGCTTTTACCATTTGTTCCTGGTTTTGCCTTCTCCAATCAGATTAAGTTAAGTATTAAATTTTGTCTATTGTATTTTTAAAATCATTGGCTGATTCTTCTGGTAAATCTCTCATTTGACTTTTAACATCCTTCTTGAGCTCTTCCAAGAATACCAGTTCATACTCTCTTTAGAGGTTTCAGATGTGGGTATGTTGTTAGTACTGTCTTCACCTGAATTGGTATTTTGGTCTTCTCTGTCCCCACAATAAGATTCTCTGGTCTTTGCTTTTCTGATTTGCTTCCTGCTCATGGTGATTGCCTTTTTCCTGACTTTTAAAGTGGATCTCTGCTCCTGTGGCACATGTTTCTTGTGCTAAAAACTTGAGGTCTGGTTATTAGCTTTGTGTGTTGTGGCCCCTGGTTCTTTCAGCTAGAAGCTATATAATGCTACAGCTTACCTGGTGCTGAGTTGAATAGTGTGTGCCAGGGCTGGGGCCAGATGAAGTCTTTCTGAGTTTTCCCAGAGTTATAATGAAGCTCTTGGCATGAGGTGTGGGGGAAGGGTGGTCTGACCACAGAAGGTCTCCTCCTCCTCTCAGCTAGAGCACAGACAGGCTCAGCAGCTGGTGAACCCCATCTGCACTAGTGTCTGCCCAAAATTCCTGGCTGTGCTAAGGTATGATTGGGGTCCTGTTAGTACTTACAGGTTCACCCCTCTGGGGCTCAGGATGTCCTCCTGATTCACTGAGGTGGGGCTGTCCAGTCCTGCTTTGGTCCCCTTCAGCCACAGCAAGAGGGACTCTTTTCTATCTCCCCAATCTCTTGAGCTGATCAGTGCCCCTTCTGATCATCCAACTATTTCAGCATTTTTCCTGGGAAATAGTTTCTAGGTTTTTGGAGGTCAACAAGGGGAGGGTGAGAGCACATACAGTTTACTCCATCATCTCAGCTCTCCGAAGGTGACTTTCAAACATTTAATCTGTGGGCTGATATTCTCAAAAGAGGCTGCTACTGTCACAAGGGGCCCTGAGCTAATCTCTCACTCAGTTCTGCTGGACTCCAATCTTGTGCTGATATGTTTGAGAATTCGCATTGCTGCTTCTGCTTCAGTCAGCCCAGCTGTCCCCACTGTGCTCTGCTATGTTAGATTCTGTGCTGGTGCAACCTGTGCCCTCTGTGATTCCCCGACCCCTTGAAACAGATCCTTCCCATTGACCTTCTGGGCTATCCTGGGATGGAGATCTGCCACACTGTCTCCTAGTAGATGCTGCCATGCTAAAATTTGTTCAGATTCTCCTTTTAGATATTTCTGAAGGAATTTGTGGTAGAGCTCAGGTTCACCTCTGCTTTTACTACCCTATCTTCTACTTCTCAAATTTAGCATTTTAACATTACTAACACAGTCAACACATCTACATCCTGATATGAAGTCTATTCTAGCAGTAACATTGCCAAAATATAACAACTGAGGGCTGGACAGAAGGAGCAGAAGAATAAGTTCTAACTATATAGTTTAAACACTACTTTAAGGGATAAACCTCATGGCATCAGGACATAGAATAGAAATTGATTCAGTCCTTACATTAAAGGCCTACATCTACTTGACACTATCCTTTTAATTTCATAGTTGTTAGGACATGATGATTAATCTTTCATTGTTTGTTATTTGAAATATAAAAACTTCTTTTGTATTCTTCTATTTTAGGTAAGCCCTAGCTACTGAATTAACCAGAAATAACTCAAGTCCATCCCCTTTACCTGGTGGGGCAGGGTGAGGAGGAGGTTAATTTAGGTCCAAACCTAGGAATCATCATTAACATGTCTATTCTTTTTAATTTTATTTTTCCAAATTCAATGTCCAGTTCTCACTCTTTGTTTTTAAAAATGGCTGAAAGAACAAAACTCTTTACTAAGCCTTAATTGTAAAATATCACTTCCTGTCATTGGCCTTTTTATTCATGGAAAAGTTAGTAACGGTCAGATAATTATTTCCTTAACTTCCTACCAAGCTATCTTAAAAAAAAGAAAAAGTTTTCATTATTGCTTCCTCATCCAAAGGCCTCCACCAATTTCTTCTTGCCTCATATTTGGCTTCTGCTTCATGAACCCCTCCCCCAAACTCTACTGAAGTTAGTACCCCTTTCATTTTTTCCCTCCTGGTGATGATGACGATGATGATGATGACGATGATGATGGTGATAAAATTAATCATACAAACGCGTTATTATATTAGAAAACTTCTCAGTGATAAGATATTCCTAAAACAATTTCTTGCCACTTCTGCTATTTTTTCTACCTTTAGTTATCCTGCTTATCCAGGTGGAATGACCTGCATTCTAAGGATCTCACTTCCTAATACTTAGAGTCATTCCAAGGTATAATAGGCTATCTTGACAGGTAGTAGACACCTTTTTCCCCTGGAAGGTCTTTAAGAAAATGATGAAAGATCACTTAAGGACTGTGATGAAGTGAAAGTTCCTTATCAGTATGAACTGAATTCAGTGACCATTAAAGTTCCTTTCATCTTTATAATTCTGAGTTTCCCCCACGCCCCAAGATGGTTTCCAGGAATCTTTGTTGAGAGTTTCCACATCTTTATGGTACCCACTTTCTTACTGATTTACCCCTTCTCTGTGTCTTGGCTAAAAGACTTTCTTTTCCAGCTATTTCTTGAATAGGAAAAACAGAGGTCATATTACTGCCAACCAAATATACTTAATTAAGCAGTTAATAAAATTGCACTCCTGATAGCAAGATCTATAGTGAGAGATGTGTTATAGATAATACACCCATGGGTAACTAAGGCTCAGATTGCATGTAACATGCAAATTAGCCTCTCAATTGTTATAGATTAGGAATCCCACTTTACATAAATATTTAGATATAGTGAATCCTATATTAATATTCAGAGACAAGTGGGATACGAATATCTCATATATGTTCCAGATATATTGCTGATTTTTAGCACAATAATTCACAGATGGCTCAAATCCACAGATAATTCAGTATCTGTTTATCTCTAAAATAGATTGGAGCCCTAGTAATTAATGTCCTATGAGATTTGAGAAGGCATATGCACACATTTGTAGAGGCATTCATCCTTGCTATCAGTGTTCAAACATTTTAGGAAAGTAAAGTGTGATTTGGAACATATGTTGCCTGCTTCTTAATTGGTAAGGGCTCCCATTGAGAATTTTTTTTTTCACATGAATAAGTGGTAAGTTATAGCAAGGTGAATATGCAATTAGATGTAGATTAGGGGCAGTATATGGTAACAAATCAAACTTCCTGGTAACGGATTCAAACTTTGATTTTCTCATGCCAAAGAAATAAAGAGAAAAGGCTAAAACTTAACAAAGTTTTGTTGCTAAACATATAATAATATGTATATTTCATTGTAATGGCATGATAGAGCAAACGTTGGGAGTGGATATATCAGTTTGCTTGTTCGTTTGTTTTTTCCAGGAGTATTAAATTACAGTTACTTTTGTTTTCTGCATAGTGTAAATGAAATTGATATTTATTTCCCTCCCACACCAGGAGGGAAGAGGGAAGAGCCATTATTTGTTTGAATTATCATCTCATTAGTAAATGATTATGATTAAATCAGCTTTATTTTCTTAATCACCATTCCACTTTTTTTTTCCCACATCAATGTTTATGAATTAGAAGTGATATTGCACAACAGATTGAAAAAAGCCAGGGTTCAAATCCTGTTAATATTTATCAAGCGTCATTGTGGGTAAATCACTTAGCCTCCCACTGAATTTCAGGAAAATAAGAATGTTCAAGAACAAATTGAAAAGTGAAGGGTATTCCCCAACTAAATCATGCACTATTGACTCATATATGTATGTGTACACAGTATGTGTATTTGTACACAAATTTGTATATAATTGAAAATGATATGTATATATGCATGTATATATATGCACACTTACACATGTATGTAAATCAAATATCTTATACTGCACGTGTATACACCTACATATATTTGTGCATATGTAACTGAATGAGAGAACTGTGAGAAGCACGATGGCTTGGTCAACGACCTTGGGATGAGGAAGATCAGACATTTCTCTTGGCACCCCCAGGCAGTGCTCTAATATACAACAGATTACTTACCAGCATGTGCATGCAGGAAAGGAGTTGTTTTTGTTGTTGTTTTTCTAACAAAAGGGTTACTTACATTGATGAAATCATAGGTCCAGGACACACACACACACACACACACACACACACACACACACACACACACACAAACATATGCAGTTATTTTTGTCAGTCACTAACAACAGGGGAGGACAGTGAAAGTCTTGTAATACATAGTTAAAATGAAAAGGCAAGATCAGATTATTGTTCTTGAATGCAAAAGAAAAGAAACTATTTTGTTTTGGTGGCAACAACTCTTAACTCTAAGTAACTCTAAAGCTACATGAGCAGGGGGGTGACCTGTTAGATCTATTCTCTAGGAATAAAAATGTGACATTTTTCTTGGAAGATAAACCAGAGAGGGAAAGGGCTGGACAAAGGGAAGGTATTACAATACCTCAGGGTAGAAGTAATAAGAGGTGAAATGAAGGAAGGTAGTTATTGCATGACTGAAATAGGAGGAAGGGTAAGTACTGAGGGAGAATATACTAAATTCAACTTTAGAAATGCTGAACTTTAGATATTTATTAGCCATCAAGGTAACAATTACCATATGAGTGGTCAGGAATGTATAACCGGAGCTCAGGAGAATGATCAAGACTGAACATGAAGATTTTCAAGTCACTTTTAGAGAGAACCAAGAATGCTGATGACGTGAGAGAAAGAAAGAAAGAAAGAAAGAAAGAAAGAAAGAAAGAAAGAAAGAAAGAAAGAAAGAAAGAAAGAAAGAAAGAAAGAAAGAAAGAAAGAAAGAAAGAAAGAAAGAAAGGAAGAAAGAAAGGAAGGAAGGAAGGAAGGAAGGAAGGAAGGAAGGAAGGAAGGAAGGAAGGAAGGAAGGAAGGAAGGAAGGAAGAAAGAAAGAAAAAGATAGAAAGAAAGGAAGGAAGAAAGAAAGAAAAAAGAAAGAAAGAAGAAAGAAGAAAGAAAGGAAGGAAGAAAGAAAGAAAAAAGAAAGAAAGAAAGAAAAGGAAAGAAGGAAGGAAGAAAAAAGGGAGGGAAGGAGGAAGGAAGAGAGGGAGAGAGGAAGGAAGTTAAAAAGAATAAAGAAAGAAAGAGAAAAATTGATAGAAATTAATTATCATTAAGCAATAACAAAATTACTTTTGACTTAGAAAAGATCAATTATAGCACAGCATCTAGGAATCTAGTCATATTGGACAGGGTTAGCAAGTGAATGAGAGATGATCAAGTAGAGACTATAAGTTTTAAAAGCTTTTTTCTAAGAGTTTAGTCATAAAAGAGAGGAAGGATGTAGAAAAAGAGCTTGAGGTAAGGGTAGTGGAATCAAATGCAAGGGTTTTTGTTTGTTTCTTTGTTTTAGGATGAGAGAGATATAAGCATGCATGAAAGTTTTAAGGAAAGGGCAGTGGAGAAATTGGAAATTAGGGAAATGATCAAAAGTGACAAACTCTTCAAGAATGCCATTGGACAAAGAAAGAAGAGTACAAAAACAGATGAATTGCTACTAACAAGTAGAAATGTCATCTCTTACTCTGAGACCGGAGAAATTAGTGGTGAATGGGGAATGACACTGAGATAATTTAAAGTGAAGGTCCAAGTTACCATATGTGGAAAAAGCCAAATGACAAATATAGGCAATAGCTGCCTATTCGCTGACTTTTTCTCCTTTTCTTAATTCTTATATTTAAAGAAACTTTATAGATTTTTTTGACATCTAAGTCATTTCAGGAAATAACTCATCTTCCTTAATCCACAATGAAATCACCATTGTATCAAAAGAGTTAAGAAATAAACAGAAACAACAGATTATATGACTTTATTTGATGATATATACAATATTAGAAATAAGTAAAAAAAAGAGATCATGTGACTGTATTTGATGAAATATAGAATATTCTGCAGCTAGAGTTCCTTGCCTCCCTGGATCTCTGCAATAAAAGGAACATTACCAGTTCTCAAGCACCATCATTGTTTGGATTCAAGCTTTTCACTGGCATTGTTGTAAACATTTTTTATATTGTTCTTTTGTTTCAGGTTATTTCATTTTGTATCTGTGAATATCAGTCTTTCAGTACTTCTCTAGATTTCTCATACTCATCATTTCTTTCCACATAATAATATTCTCTGACATCTATATTAAGTAAAACCTATTTTTAAATTGATTGGCACTCTTTTTTTTTTACTTTTTTACTTCCATGAGGAATATTACTATGAATGTTTTGCTTTATATTAGATTTTCTCTTTTGTATTTGACCTCTTTGTTGTTTAAAACCAACCATGGGATTACTGTACAAAATAATAAGAGTTTACTCACTTTATATCCAGAATAGTCTGAACAAATTATTGCTGTGCCAACAGTGTATTTACCTTTTTGTCTTTCCCTGTCTATTTCAACACTAACTATTCTCCTTTTTTGTAATTGTTACTTATTTTCAGGGTGGGATGTGGAACATCATAGTTATTTAAATTTATATTTTTCTTGTGTGTTTTTATATGAACATTTAAAATTCAGACTTTCCTGAACTTTGTTTGTCCTTATCTTTTGACCTGGGAATGACTCTTGATTCTGTATATTAGTGTCAATTCCCTATATTTGTTGGATGGTAGATTAATTCCTTGTTTATCTTGGATAATAGTGATTTTTGATTCATGTACTTTATTTCTCCTCAAATTCAATGATTTTTATCATACACATGTATTTTCTAATTTTATTCAATAAAATCACCTGTTTTCAATTTTATTTTTTATAACCTCCAGCCTTTGGTTTAGAGGTTTGCCTCTCCCATTCATAGTAGCGTAAAAGTTATTTTTCTTTTACTATATTTTTATCCTGACTTTAATTTGGGTCATAGGCCTATTGTTCTCTTACTGTCATGTTATAAAACATTGATCTAAACCTAAATCTAAATTCTACATAAAAGTAGCTTCTGGTTTTCTTAAGAATTCTTGTAAAATAGTGTCTTCCCTCTATTTATTATTATTCTTAATTATATCAAACACCAGATTACTATTTTCAAATACTTAAATTTCTTACATGTATATTCTCTTGTATTATACTGCTTTTAGAATACTCTACACAAATTATTTTGATGGCAAATAATGGATTTTCAAATTGGATAATGCTGTGTTTCCTTCATACTTATTTTCCTCTCCTTTTTCCCTATTAAATCCCTTAAGATGCTACAGTTTTTGTTTCAAATGAATTATATTATTGTTTCACCTAATTCTATAAAATATCAAACTTGCAATTTGACTGACGGAGCACTACATTTGAAAAGTGGATATAATATCCTTTTATTTATTTGTATCTTCTTTTATTTCTACAAATACTGTAGGTCTTTACTGTGTTTCTGTGGATCAAATTATAGATATTTTATGAAATTTTTAATCATTTTGAATATAATTTCTCAAACTCATCTCTTTCTGATCTTTGTAGTATTGCATAAAATGATGGTTTGATTTATACTTTTAATTACATTTACATTTTTAATTTTATTGCCTAGTCTTTTGCTATAACTATCACATTAAAAAAATCAAACTGATAGCAATTAAGAAGAGATTTTCCAGCCCCTCAGGAGTAACCCCTAGTATCCTACATCTCCTTCTCCAGGTGACTAACTTTCCTGATCTCTAGAAATTCATAATCTTCAATCTCCCATTTTCCTTCTCCTTTATCTTAAACAAATAGAAACTAACAGAGAAAATAATTGAGGTCTACGTTCCTACAACATATGTTGGTTACAGTTAAGAATGGCCCAAGGCTTCTTTTGTTATGGAGTTATCTATACTCTTTCATGAAAAAGTCACAAGGCAGGAAGGAGACACAACAGTAAGGAGGAACAGGTTATAATTGGCTAGGGTCTTTTGAATGCCTCAAGTGTTGTCTCCACAGTCAATCCATAGGATTTTCATCATATAGCTACAAGATAAAAACAATTTAAAAAACTCCCCCTTATGTTTTAAGTTTCTCCATGACATTTCCATTTTATAAGATGATGACTCTCTCTTTCAGGTGTCTTACTCTCGTCCACAAAGAGGATTGTATCAACTGACCTTGCTGCTCACAAGGAACCTTCCCACCTCAATCCTCATTCACTCACTTATGATTTTTTTAAGTTATTTTTTTTTAAATAAATGATTGTTGTGTTTTTCAAAGATTTTGTTTTATCCTAGACTGGTGAAATAATCATGTGTGGTTGTTGTTGTTTTTTTATGTTTATATATTTAGCCATGTTATTTTTTTCTTAATGTTAATTCAAACTTAAGTCTATGGAATGAATATGACTTGGTTATTCAATTATTTCCTCTTGTATTACTGTTCAGAGTCAATCTTATATGATGAATAGAGTTAGACTCCAAGTATGGAAGAATATGTCAAAATTTTCCCTCTTCACCTACTGGTTGGATAATCCTGGGCAAGTTATGTATTCTCTTGCATCTCTAGACACTTTTCTATCACTGTAAACTGCATACTAGGCACTGACCTAAATTGCTGAAAGATGTATTTTTATCAGGGTGTTTCTTCTCTGAGTGAAATCACAGGTTGAATTATTATAATAAAAAGTACAGAAGCATACTTACAAGTATTTTATTTTAAATTTATGAGTCAGTTCACTAATTTGATTGCTCTTTAGTTCCCTTTCTGTGCTTCTTTTCTCCCTCACTTGTTTATTAAAAAAAAAAAAAAAAACAACTTGAAAGAGTATCTTGATTTTTTAGATTTGAGAATAATTTTATGACTTAATTATGCAGTGGGAAATTGAGATCACCACAGGTATTAATTTTTATTTAAATATTTGATAAATTTCCTTTAAAATCCACCTAGCCCAGGCTAGTTCTCCCAGCCTCTCTCAGTTTATTAATAGTTTTCTGGCTTTCCATTGCATATACTCTTTAAGATCTCTACTTGTAGTGTTATTATTATTGTTTTTGTTTGAACATTTTATATTTTTTCGTATACATCCATTTCTTTTGAAGTCTCAGTTTTTTGTTATATAATTGTACATGGATGTTTGGATGATTCTCATTTAAATCTGGTGTGAATTCAATTTTTAGTCTTTTATTTGGGTTAGTACTTTATTTTTTTTTTTTTTTGAATATCAAGTTACTTAAGGCTGTAATGAATCCGGTATCTTTAAAGATAGATATCAGTTTTATTTGTTATTTTATGGTCTTAATTTTAATTTTTGCTATTTCTCTACTTTTATTTTTTATTAATATGTTTATTTTAGTTTTCAAACTTTATTTCCACAAGATTTTGAGTTCCATATTTTCTCCATCTCTCTCCCCTATCCCCCACCTCAATAGGTCATGCGGTCTGATTATCCCTTCCACAAGTCTGCCCTCCCCTCTTTCACCACACTCCTTCCTTTCCCTCTCCCCCTCACTTTCTTGTAGGGCAAGAAAAATTTATATATTCCATGGCCTGTACATTTTATTTCCCAGTTGCATGTAAATTGTTTTTAACATTTGCTTTTGAAACTTTTACTTCCAAATCTTCTCTAGGTTATACATGTGTACTTAGGCAAAATACTGCCATAATAGTCATGTTGTGAAAGACTAGCCATTTTTATCTCCATCCTATCTGCCTCCATTTTTCTATTTTCCACTTTGATCCTGTTCCTTTTTGCTTTTGACTACCCCTTCCCTAATCTGCCCTCCCTTCTTTTCTCCATTTCTCCTTCTTTCATGGGAGATTATTTACTATGTTCCACCTCTCCCTTTCTATTTCTCCCAGTATATTTTTCTCTTACCCCTTAATTTTATTTTTAGGTATCCCTTCATTTTCAATTCACCCTGTACCATCTATCTGTCTGTCTGTCTGTCTATCTATCTATCTTTCCTCCAAATACTCTAATACTGAGAAAGGTCTCATGAGTTACAAATATCATCTTTTCATGTAGGAATGCAAACAGTTCAACTTTGATAAGTACTTTACAATTTCTCATTCCTGTTCACCTTTTCATGTTTTTCTGGATTCTTGTATTTGAAAGTCAGATTTTCCATTCAGCTCTGGTCCTTTTATCAAGAATACTTGAAAGTCCTGTCTTTCACTGAATGACCAATTTTCTCCTGAAGTATCATACTCAGTTTTGCTGGGCAAGTGATTCTTCATTTAATCTTAGCTCCTTTGATCTCTGGAATATCATATTCCAAGCCCTCCAGTCTTTTAATGTAGAAGTTGCTTCATCTTGTGTTATTCTGATTATATTTCTACAATACTCAAATTGTTTCTTTCTGACTGTTTGCAATATTTTCTCCTGGAACTAGGAACTCCAGAATTTGGCTATAATATTCTTAGGAGTTTCCCATTGGGGATTTCTTTCAAGAGGTCAAAGATGGATTCTTTCAATTTCTATTTTCCTCTCTGGTTGTAGAATATCAGGGTAGTTTTCTTTGATAATTCCTTGAAAGATGATATCTAGGCCATTATGATCTTTGCTCTCAGGTAGTCTAATCATTTTTAAATTATCTTTCCTGGATCTATTTTCCAAGTAAGTGTTTGTTCCAATGAGATATTTCATGTTGTTTTCCATTCTTTTCATTCTTTTGATTGAGTTTTATAATATTTTGATTCCTCATAAAGTCATTAGCTTCCATTTTCTCTATTCTATTTTTTTGTTTTCTTCTATTTTATTTTTACATTTTAAAAAATTAATTAGTTAATTCATTTATTTTTAACTTTTAACATTCATGTCCACAAGATTTTGAGTTCCAAATTTTCTCCCCATCTCCCCATCACTCCTTTCCCCCCATCCCAAGGTGGCATACATTCTGATTACCCCCACTATACACTTCTACCTTACTTTCCTAGAGGGTAAGATACCCAGTTGAGTGTGTATGTTATTCTCTCCTTAAGCCAGATCTGATGAGAGTAAGGTTCATTCATTCCCTCTCACCTCTTCCCTCTCACCTCTTCCCTCTTCCCCTCCATTGTAAGACCTTTTTCTTGCCTCTTTTATTTGAGAAAATTTACCCACTTATGTCTGTCCTTTTCTTTCTTCCAATATATTCTTTCTTCACTCCTGAATTTTATTTGTGATATCTTTCCTTCATATTCAACTTGCCCTATCTTCTGTCTCTCTCTCTCTCTCTCTCTCTCTCTCTCTCTCTCTCTCTCTCTCTCTCTCTCTCTCTCTCTCTCTCTCATCTATTTCCTCCAAATCCTCCAAATGCCCTAATACTCAAAAAGGTCTCATGAGTTACAAATGTCTTTCCATGATGGAATTTCTTTACATTATTCCTAACAGTTTTCTTTTCGTAATCTCTTTCAAGAGGGGAATGGTGGATTCTTTCAATTTGTATTTTACCTTCTGCTTCTAGAATATCAGGGAAGTTTCCCTTGATAATTTCATGAAAGTTGATGTCTGCACTCTATTTTTTTTATGATGGCTTTCAGGCAGTAAAATATTTTTTAAATTATCTCTCCTGGATCTATTTTCCAGGTCATTGGTTTTCTCAATGAGATATTTCACATTATCTTTTTTTTCCCATTCTTTTGTTTCTGTTTTATAATTTCTTGATTTCTTATAAACTCATTAGCTTCCATTTGCTCCATTCTAATTTTGAAGGAATTATTTTCTTCAGTGGGCTTTTGGACCTCCGTTTCCATTTGGCTAATTCTACTTTTTAAGTCATTCTTCTCCTCATTGACTTTTTGTATCTCTTTTGCTATTTGTTCTAGTCTTTTTTAAGGTGTAATTTTCTTCAGTATATTCTGGAGGTTAACAAACTATTGAGTCATTTTTTAAAGTTGTTTTCTTGCATCTTTCTCATTTCTCTTCCCAATCTGTCCTCTACTTCTCTTACTTGATTTTCCAAATCCTTTTTAAGCTCTTTCATAATCTGTGACCAGTTCATATTTTTCTTGGTGGCTTCAGAGATAAAAGCTTTGACTTTGAAGTCTTCTGATTTTATGTTTTGATCTTCTTTGCCACCAAAGTAAGATTCTATAGTCTGAGGTTGGTTTATTTTTTACAATGTTTGCTCCTTTTCCCAGTCAAATACTTGACTTTCTAACTCTTTAATAAGGTAGGACTCTGTTTCCAGTATGTAGGGTATCCTGTCCCAAACTTCAGGGTTTTTGTGCAGATGCTTTCAGAGATACTTCTAGGGGCCAGTAAAGTTTTAATTCTTCCCAAGTGTATTCACTGCTTTCCTGATCTGTTCTCTGATCTGTGAGTGATCACAAGCACCCTCTTCAAGGAATACATATTGTACTTGTTCTTAGGGAGAACACACCTGGAACCTTATGTATAGTTTCTGGCACCACTGCTTAGAAAGAATTAGAAAATATTCTCAGGATGTGAAATAAACTGGGAAAGGCTCTGGATTATGTTTTAAATGAGAATCAATTAAAATGGTAGATTTTTCAAGGAAGACAAGACTAAATGAGTGTACATGAGAGATGCTATCAAATACATGAACAGGTTTCAAATGAAAAAAATGGATTAAACTTCTTTTTCAGCACAGAAATGAAGACCAGACGAAATGGGTAAAAGCTACAAAGAGATAATGTTAGTTTTGATATGAGGACAATCTCCTAAATCATTACGTGTTTTGCATGCCTTTCTTAATTTGATGTCTTCAAGTAGAAACAAGATAATTACTTAGGAGAAATGTTAAAGTGAAGATTTACATGGCTATTGGGTTTCATTTACCTTCTAAAATTCTGTGGTTTTATGATAATTTTCCCTGAGAGAACTCCTAAGACATTTACATTGACTAAATGACTAATTATGACTTTTTCTTCCAAGCTGCCCTAATTATTATCACCATTTTGAACTGTACTCTACATCTCCCTAGGGGATTAATACTAAAATGGATCTATCATTGCAAATCCAGATTTCTTGTGAGGAAAATCATGCAATGACCAATGCAATGTTGGTTCTTACCTACACTTCCCTTTGATTTGGAAGTTGACTTAATCAGTCTTAATACTAACTATATTTAAAATCTTAGGTAGCACCCACATGAGATAATGTGAGTATGTTCTCTTATTTTCCTCAGTTTTATACTATTTGCAGCCATATTTGGGATAGATCAATATAAATTTATAATTATACGTCATTGAACATACTATACAATAGTTTGAAATAAAAATATTGTAGAGAGAGATGAAATGTACAAATAAATAATTTATTGAAAACATCATTGAGTCATTGTATTTCCAGAGTTTTAAGGGGCCAGAGAGAGTAACCAGTATGTTTGATACATAAAAAAAAATATAAAGTCCCTTCTAATGCATAGTTGGGAAGTGGTCATTCAGATTTCCTATTAAAGTACCTTAAGAATGGGGTGTATTTTTTTATTTTGTTTGTTTTTCTCCACCATTAAAACTTGGATTTACTCTTTCATGAACCTACTCACCATTCCAAGATCTACCACTTAGGACTAAGCAAGACATTAACTCTTCTTCCACATGATAACCTTTCAGGGAGTTAAAACCAGTGATATGCCAGCCTACTTCTTCTTTTAGTAAGCTAAGCATCTCTAATTCTTTTAGTTTATTTTCTAATGGTTCAGCTTCAAGTCCCTTTAACATATTACTTGTCTAACTTTGTATGTATCACAAGCACTTTGAGTCACTTGAAAGAGGAAGAATTGGTTGAAAGGATGGTTAAGCTGCTCTCTTCTGCCTGGAAGTGACAAACAACCTTAGAGCTGAGATACTGAGGGAGTCAAAGGAAAAACCTTCTGAATGTGCTGATGTGTCTTTGCTCTAGTTGAAAGAACTTTGTAGCATATCTCCTAAAAAGAGCACAGCAACATTCTACTGAACAGAGTAGTTTTCTCCCTTCCCAGCACAGCCAGCTAATATCTGAAGATTAACGAAAAAGACTATAGATGTACATCAAAGAATGAACACAGGTGACCAAAGAATCCATCTGTGAAACAAAAATGCCACACCCTGAGGAAATCCCAGCATCTAAGCAATTTGCCAGGCTCATCCTATCAGCAGCTGCCTAGTGGCAGGTTGCCCTGGATTGCTCCATCCAATAGCCACTGGCCAATTATTCTATTTCTCTCAAAGACTTTTGTGTTCATCCTTCATTGCCAAAGAAGACCATGCCATCAGAGAAATGATGATTTGGGCTTCACTTGACTTTGTTTTGAGTGAAGGAGAGCTATGTAAAGTCACCAGCCACACTTCTCCAGAGACATCTGAATTCAGTGACTAGACATTTATCAGAATGACTGGAGATGACCTAGGAAAAAACGTCAAGTGCAAGTCACATCTTCATTTCTCTGATGGTATGATCTTCTTCAGCAATGAAGGACAAATACAAGAATCTGTGTGAAGACACAGCTGCCTGGATGGGGACCCAGATAGCTGGGTAACTTAGCTCCTCCTCTAGTCTGTCTCCCCCTCCACTTCCTTTTCCTCTCCAAGGGAAGGTAAATTTTGATGGCCAGAAGATGCTCAGCTAACTTGGGTTTTACTGGCTAGCATGTTTTCCTCTCCTCCTTTCCTCTCCTCTCCTCTCTTCTCCTCTCCTCTCCTCTCCTCTCCTCTCCTCTCCTCTCCTCTCCTCTCCTCTCCTCTCCTCTCCTTTTCTCTCTTCTCTTCCCCTCCCCTCCCTTTTCCTCTCCTCTCCTCTCCTTTTCTTTTCTTTCCTTTCCTTTTCTTTCTCATCCCAAAATCTTGGACCCACTGCACTCTGAAGCTCATACATGAGAGAACACTTGGCCCCTATCTAAGGGCTGTCTTCTGGACCCCCCTGGGTTAAGAGTGATTATCAATAGTAACTGTTGCTATTTCCCTCCCAGCCTGATACCTTTCTTTTTCTTGGCCTCACTGAAGTGGCCATCCCCTGGCTACTTCTTAAAGAGGTCTATTCAATGAATAGTTGTAACCTCACCCTAAGGGAGTACCTGAATAGACTTTGACCTAAAGGGGCCAAGGTCTCCCATTGCATTCTGGGCTATCTTCTGTCATCCTGATGAATATCTGGTTGCTGGATTCAAATGGCTCTAGAGGAGAAGTGAGGCTGATGACTTGCACAGCCCTCCCTCACTCAAAGCAAAGTCAAATACAAGTCATGTCATCAATTCTCTGATGACATGGTCTTCTTTGGCAATGAAGGATGAACACAACAACAACAATTGCTTCCCCCAAATTGATTGATTATATATTTAATTCAGTACAGAAGTTTTTCTGAGCCCTTTCTTTTCTCTTCTAGCCTCTATTTTCTTCCTTGTCAAAGAAGTGCTCCAAAAGAGAACTTTGCTTCTTTCAAGAGAAAATTGAAACCACTGAAAATGAGCTCACTCTTTTCATAATAAAATCCCTTTACATCCTTTTCCATTTTCTCCAGTCACTGACAAAAAGATGACCTTGCTTCCTTGGCAAGTGGGACTGCACCACATTTATATTTGATTTCAAACCCTCCCTTCTTTTCCAGTAGATTGAACTCTCTATCATCCCATTTCTTTCAGATTTCAACCTTTCCCATGCAACTGGAAACTTCCCTATTTCCTTTAAAATACCTGAATTTCCTTTTTATATAAAACAAACAAAAATCTTTACTAGATCCAACCATTTCAAATCTTGGTCAAATCATTTTTTCAATCATACTTCCTGAAAAAGCTTTATATTATGCTTCCATTCACCCCTCAGTTATTTGTACTTTAGTTTCATCTTATGACTCGACTGAAACTTTTCTCTCCAAAGTACTAATAATTTCCTAATTGACATATCTATTTTTTTCCTCTTACTCATCCTTCTTGACTTATCTGATACATTTAATGCTGTTGGCCTCCCTGATTTATCAGAGACTTTTCTCTGATATTTTGTGACAGTATTCTCTCCTGATTCTTTTCGTACTGGTATGACTCTTCCTTTTCGGTTTCCCTTTATAACGTATCATCCATATCACTCTTAACAGAGAGAGAGAGAGAGAGAGAGAGAGAGGAGAAAGAGAGAGAGAGAGAGAGAGAGAGAGAGAGAGAGAGAGAGAGAGAGAGAGAGAGATTTAGTTCCAGTGACTTCCCTGAGTTTCAGTCCTATATCACCAATTACCTATTCATCGTTAAAAATTATTCACAACATGTCCAAAAATGAGCTTAGTATCTTTCCCCCAAAATTCCCGTCTTCAAAATTTCTCTATTTCTTTCCAAATCACCACTATCCTTCTCAGATTCATAATCTCTGCATTATCTTGGATAACCCATCTCTCTCACTTCACATATACAATCACCTGCCAAATCTGACTTTCTGTCTTCAAATCTTCTCTTGAAACTTACCGTTCCTCTCTTGTCACTAAGCTACCACATTAATTCAGACCCTGATAATTTCTCATCTAGATTATTGCAGCAGTCTCCTAATTGGTTGCCTTGCCTCTGGTCTCTTAGGACTTCAGTCCATCTGCCAAAGAAATTTGCTTTAAGTTTAGATCTGGGCATGCGAATCCCCTGTTGTAGGGATTTCCTATTTATTTCCCCTAGGATAAAAATATAAATTCTGAGGTTTAGCTTAAAAAGACCTGTATTGTACAACATAGCCTTAATCTACCCTCTTTGACATTATTCCCCCTCCCACATTCTGTGATCAAGTCTGGGTGATTTTCTGTATTCATCACCCTTCTCTCATGCCTTTGTATTAATTGCCCCACATAGCTGGAATGGAGTAACATTTTTGTCTCCACTTGATATTGTGACACTTCCTTTAAGACTCAGTCCAAGCAACATTTTATGAATGAAGCCTTTCTCGATTTTCCGAACTCTGCTGATATCCATCCTCCCAAACTGTGGACCCTGTATTTAACTATTTTGCACGTATTTGTATTTATTCACCTTGGGTTAATTATATATGCCCTTGTTTCCTACACTAGAGTGTAAACTCCTCGTGAGAATTATTTCATTCATTATATTGGTGTTTCCTGCACTTACCATATCATAGGTGCTTGAATAATATTTGTTAAATAAATAATTCATCACTGACTACAACAGGGAAAGCTGAAATTTCTCAATGAATTTGACCACTGCAAGCAGAAAAAAAAGAATGTATCACTCCTGTCTTGCATTATCTAAAAACAAACAAGCAAATAAACAAACTAATTGATATAGAAGGATGACTTTACTTACAAAATACAGGGCTGATTTGGGGATCAAGAAAACTTGAATTCAATTATTCTTCAGATAGAATCATGCTAGCTGTGTGTCAATAGGCAAATCACTCTTAGTACCCCACATAACTCTCCAAAACCTACACACACACACACACACACACACACACACACACACACACACAGACAATGTTAACCTCCAAAGAGTCCAAGCCAGGAGTTCCCAACAGCATGAAATCATAGATGTGCCCTCTCTCCCTCTTCCTATTCATATACACACACAAAAGGAGTGAAGAAGGATACATTCATTTTGTTACATAATTTTCTTTCATTTCACTTCTGCTATCAATTTGACAAAAAAAAATTGATGGCGTGATCAAGTTATTAATTTTTCATTAACATGGAAATATCTTGAGAAATCATGGTTTAAAATTGTTAAATATATGTATAGGTGTATTGTGTATACACACATGCATATATGTACATATATGAATATATGTATATATCATGTATATATGTGTGTATATGTATTGTGTGTATGTAAGTATGTGCTTTTTGTACTAATTTTAAAATTGGTTTGATCAATGCATTTGGGATTATACACAAACACAAATATATATATATATGCATATACATGTATATGTTCTTGCATGCATGCATAGACATTTGTACAAATACATGTATATATGCTTGCACATTTTCATTGCAATGACAAATAAACTTAAAAATATGTAGCACATTTCCTTACATTTAGTGGATGAGTGTGTCATTTATGTTTGCTGAACTGAATCACCTGGATAGCTTGTAAATCATAGTAAAACAGTGAAGCAAATAGCTTTGAAAACACACACACACACACACACACACACACACACACATACACAGAGGAAAATGAAATGTCTCAATTGCCCTCTTAACTCCCTCTTATCTATACGCTGCAAGATCATCAGTTAAACTATATTCCTGTTTGATCAATAGTTGTTCTCATTTCAGAATGCCAGAGGATTCAAATAATCTAAACACAATTTGACATCGTTCCATATTAACCAGTAGGACCAACTACTTTAAGAAGCAAAATTGTTTAATCTGTCACCTCCAAAAATACAAGGAAGACTTAAATTTCAATTTAACCTTGATATTAAAAAATGTCATTTCTGTCAATACTAAAATACTGCATATGAGGATGATTGAGATGAAATCAAATTCATTGAAACCAACTAAACATGTGACACAGATGCAGTAAATATGCTTGTGTCTTTTAAGTAGTATGGAATGTTTTATTCTTGCCTTCTTCCTCCTTCCACAATGAGTCTTCATGCCTCTCAGTAGCCGATTATCATGTACAATTCGATTTGTATTTCCAGGATATTCTATATCGAGGGAAAAAGAAACCTCTGATTTATAATTTCCCAATATTTATTTGTTCACTCCAAACCAGATGGTGGGAGGTAAGCCAGGTTACCTCAGCCTCCTAGTGATGTGTTTAGTGGCAAGAGCCCAAATAGCTGGTATGTATAGCACAATCTCTTTCTCACTGGCAGGCAATCTTTTCCACTTGAGTCTTTCCTCCTTGGATTCTGGCCAATCTAGTTCACTGCCTTGGATGGGATGAGGAACCAGTATTGATTTTCCTTTTAAACCAATCTTGTATGAGCCGACCACTCCCTCCCTGACTATGAATAGAGGGAGCACTAGAGCAAAGCAGCTGCAGTCCTTGCCATGGAGAATTGCTTCTTTGGCCTGGACCTGAGTAGAATGGCTAATGGTGAGAAGAAAAAGGAGAAATGGCCAAACAGATAGGCTCTCCTTTCAAGTCAGATACACATTCAACATTCTCTTTCTCAAAGGAGCTTCTTGGGAAACAGGGAATTTGCTTGTTAGAGCAAGTGAAGGGGATTCTTATTATGGGATTCAGTGCAGTTGTCAGCCAACATAATGAATCCTTATACTAGCACAGCCTTGGAACAACTAGGCAGCGAGGGCTTTTTTGCAGTATTCAAATAATATGTCATAGAAATATGTGAAAGTTTTTTGTGACTATAATTTTACATTGAGTTTAAACGGAATTGGAACAAAGAAAATCTGAGTACCTTTTTTTGCAGGTACAATGTTACATAAATCAATTGATTTTTTTTTTACATGTCATTCCACATCTATAGTACTCTCTGCTTATTACTGTGTGAATTGTTATATTAGCTGAGACAAATCAATTAGCCCAGGCCAAGCCCCACCAATAACATGATTTATTCTGTCATTCTATCTATGCAAAAACTAGTAAAATTCTGCATATCTTCCTATTGGCTTGTCCATAGGTAAGAAAGTATATTTTGTCTTGAAATTCCCTTATGAATCATACTTATAAACTCTCAGAGGAGGAAGGGAACTCAAAAGTCACACAAACATTGTATGAATAGGATTTCTCATGTCATCATTCCTAAGTTTGTGAGCTTGCTGAAACTATTCCTTAGATATAATTTAGTATAATGGAAAATGCTTAGTATCTGGCACACGAAGATATGGGTTCAGGTCCCAGTTGTACTATTTACAATGTGTGAGATTTTAAACAACTTGTTTAAACTTTCTGGGCTTCTGTTTCCTCAATTCAGAAGATCAGAGTAGGGTTCTGTGTTCACTTTCAGCCTGAAATCCTATAGTTCACAATGCAGCAAAGGACCTTCTCATACTTTAAGGGAACATATCTTAAGGGTTATAAGGATCATTTAAACTTATTTTTAATCCAATCTTATTTTTCAAAAAAACAGGCAGAGGTAAAAGATAAAGTGATTAGCCTCCTGTCTTACAGTTAGTAGTTTTAAGGGCCAATGGGCCCCTGCCTGAGGGCTTTTCTGGACCCTCCTGGTTTAAGAGTGATTTACAATAGTAACTGTTGCTGTTTCCCTCCCAGCCTGATATCTTTCTTTTTCTTGGCCTAATTAACGGGGCCTGCCCTGGCTGCTTCTTAACAGGCCTATTCAGTGAATGAGCATTACCTCACACTAAGTGAGTACCTGCAAAACTCGTGGATTCAGATGGCTCTGGAGGAGAAGTTAGAGTGGTGACCTGCACAGCCCTCTCTCACTCAAAACAAAGTCAAGTGCAAGTCTTGTCATGATTTGTCTGATTGAATGATCTTCTTTGGCAAAGAAGGATGGACACAACCAGTAAATAACAAAATTAAGAGGTGAAACCAATTTTTCTGAGTTCAAACTCAAAAGAATTTATACCACAAGACACTATTTTCTTTTCTTATAATTCCTTTCTGGAAAAGCATATCGTTTATTATTATTATATAAATAATAATTTATATTATTAATATAAATATTAATTTATTTGTTTTCAGTTTTCAGCATTCACTTCCATGAGTTTTAATTTTTTCTCCCCTTCTCTCTCCAAGAAGGCATGTAATCTTATACAAACTCCACATATACATTCCTGTTCAACACATTTTCACATTAGTCATGTTGCATAGAAGAATTATATTGAATGGGAGAAACCATGAGAAAAAACAAACAAAACATAACGTAACGAAAGAGAAAAAAGTCTGCTTCATTCTGTGTTCCAACTCTATAGTTCTTTCTTTGACTGTTAATGACATTTTGCATCATGAGCCCTTTGAAAATGTTTTAGATCTTTGCATTGTTGAGAAAGGCTAAGTCCATCAAAACCAGTCCTCACATGCTGTGGCTGTTACTGCGTATAGTGTTCTCCAGGTTCTGCTCACTTCACTCAGCATCGGTTCATATAAGTCTTTTCCAGGTTTTTCTGAAGTTCTTCTGTTCATCATTTCTTATAGCATAGTAGTAATCCATTACATTCATATTCCACAACTTATTCAGCCATTTCCCCAATTGATGGGCATTCCCTCAATTTCTAGATCTTTGCCACCACAAAAAGAGCTGCTATAAATATTTTTGTACATGTGGATCCTCTTCCCATTTTTATGATCTCTTTGGGATAGAGCCCTAGAAATGGTATTAATGGGTTGAAGAATATGCACATAAAAATCATATCTTTAACAAAATCAGAAGCATTATACTGTTTAGTTATAGATGGTAATTTTCTTTGTATAATTCTTACGTAAATTGATCAAAAGACAAAGTGAAATTGTCAATTTGAATCAGAGAAGTATTTACTCAATTGATAACTTTCAATACAAAATGATTGAAATTTTACATAGAGTGTTTGCAGTGGTTTTTATGGTCCTGTTGAAGTTTAGTTGAACGAGGAATATTTCTAGGTCCACTATTATCTGGTAAGTGAAATTGGTTTCTGCCCATGCAATGTAATTTTACTAGTGCCACTGAGCACCACTTGCAACTCCATTTCATTCTCAAGTTTCACTGCTACCTCCCCCCCAAAATTTAAAAAGCTCTTCGAATAGGACTTTATGCCACTCTTCTTTGACCTCCGACCTGTGTGAAATTCTTCCAGAGACTAAACTTCTCTTGGGACATACAATAAAGACTCTGTCTATAGAAAAGAATAGTTTAAAATATTTTGTTATTTGACCATTGGTACTTCCTCACTCATGATCCCCTCATAATTATTGTATCAATCCCCATAGCTCTACTTTAATAACTATTATTTCACCTTTTTTGCCATATTTCACACTCTGATATATCTTAAGTAGAACCTTAGAGGTGCTATGGTTGTTGATAGCTAACACTTCTAAATGATGAAATATTAAAACACAATAGTCCATCACCCAGGAAAAAAATTTTTTTGAGTAAGCTCTATTGGTGTAATGTACTGTTGATTTTCATGACATTTTCCCAAATGGTTAGAGATAGTCTCAATTAGCCAAAAATAGTTCTTATAATAGTTCTTATGGAGGCTATTATAACTTATCTTGAATTTATGACGTTTCATTTCCCAGTTTCTCAGAGTTATCTAGTGGGCTACTTTATAGGCAGCCTTAATTAACCAATCATCTTCTTCATATGTCTATATAAAAGGAATTTGAGGAAGTTTGCTATATCGTAATTATTAGCAAATTATTCATCTTTTCATTTTTTAGGTGGGAAAGTCTCAGGATTATTAGCTCTTAAAATAATAGTTCCTTAGCCAGTTGTATTTTTGACTATCATCAAAATGTTATTTGTAAAAATAGAATCAACATATAATCTTAATTTGAATAATGAAAAAGTTGGGAAGCAGGGGTCTTTGCCATTTCTATAAAATAAGACATTTGATTGGTATCTAGCTTTCCCTTCTTAGTAGAGACAGCAACTTTATACAATTTCTCAATATTAGATAGTTATGGGTTGTCAGGATAATCTAGTTTTGGATATTGAATATTATAGAAATTCCAGGAGGAAAAGAATCAAATGTGTTCCATCCTCTAATACAAGCGTTTTGGAAAAGGATGCCCCAAAGTCAGTTAATTGGCTACTTATCTACACATATATGCACAAATTAATTGATGAGTTGTTTTGACATATTAGCACTTGCAAATTTATCTCTAAATATTGAAATTTTAATTAAAATTTAAGCCAATTCAGCTTTAAAAATGTTGTTTGTATCAATAACACTAAATTTCTTTCTTTTTCATCCTGTAAAAGTTGCCATTTTATTCATTTAATTTAATGAGGATAGATATGAGTGTAACTTTTGAGGAAAGGGAAAATGATATATTGTCATCTTATCTAAAACTGTTAGTATTTGAAATCATTTCTCAAGGTTGTGCATTCTGATTTATTTTTTAATTTAGCATTTTGTAGAGTCAGTGCTAGACTGATAGGGCTACTCCCTTTAGGAGTCTATTTCCACTGACAGTCTTCAGTTACAACTAAATTAAGTCAATACAAGGCTCCTTGCAGTGTTCAACTCTTATGTCTCCATGTGGCATAGAAGTGAATATACCCCTTTACCACCATGTTATCTGAACATAAGCACTAGCAAATTCTACCAAGCTAGAAAAAAGACCTTGATTTGAACCTTTATTGGAAGTCTCAAGACCACACAAGTTTTATTCAGTTTCATCACCATCATGTCATCCATAGGGCAAACAATTCTTTTGCTTTGGCAAGCAATGAAGGAAATTCAAAATGGTCACAGAGCAATAATGGCAGCTTTCAATATTGGTAATGGGAGCAACATATTGACAGAGAAACAACTTGGACCAACTAGGGCTTATTGAGTTCATCAACAGAGGAGTCTCATTCAAAAAAAGGCAAAGGCTCCCCAAATGAACAGGACACAAGGTTTATTTAGGTTTTAGGGACTGGGGTTTTAGTGGGGACTTGGCACAAGTAGATTGATCAAGGTCTCTGTTGCTTGGACTAGAGATTGATCTGTTGCAATGAAGTTTTTACTCATTTTTATGGTTAGGGGTTTCTGCATAACAACAGACAGGATTTGATAAGAGAATAAAGATATATATATATATATATATATATATATATATATATATATATATATATATATATATATATATATATATATATATATATATATGCACAAAATGAACTAATTCACAAAATGGGGCAGCTCTGAATCCACACAGGGTGGAGGAAAGGAGTACAAAAGATATTAGCAATTACATAGTTTTTAAACAATCTATAAACTTAATTTAGCTATTAGAAAGTTTAATGTGTGACATTTTTGTATAACCTCAAAGAAGCTGATATGCTAGTTGAGGAACTGAAACCCATCATTACTGACATTCATGCATAAATGAAAGCACGAGACACAAAGGACTCGTAACAGAATGGAAGGATTTCTTTTATGTTATCCTCTGAGAAGAGATGAAAGAGTTTGGAAAATGTGGTTTCATTTTGTACCTGAAAGACACAAGAAAGATCATTGCATGAGACACTTGGATTTCTCTCCTGGCAGTGAACAAGATGTCCTCCATGAGGATAATTGTAGTTTATGTGTTAAATTATATGGCGAAAAATTTACAAATGCTTTCACAAGATTCCCCCAGGCCTATGAATATACATCTCCATATTATTTGACTTCAATATAAAGGAGGGTGCAAGGGAAAGCAGTGAACATCTATTTAGGAAAATATGTTTCAGAATTAAAAAAGGAAAGAGACAAAAGCCTTGGAAATTATTCATCTCTGTATAGAATGAATATTTTCAAGAATAGTCATAAATATGGTGAACAAGGACCAGATTTCTCTATCATTCTTTCTATATGAATATAAACTGAGTGTATTAATACAGAAAAGATTTATATTAATGTGGATATTGGATATATTGGTTATATGTGGGTGTGACTACATCTTAGTTATAATTATCAAGAGAATTTATATTATTCATTTTTCTTAAATAAATTTAGATTTACTCGTCTCTTGCATTTAGGTATCATAAAGCTATAGATTTGAAGTCAAAGAACCTAGGTTCTCCACCTGTTTCTACTACATTTGTGACATTTGAGAATCATTTAACATATCTGAGACTGTATTTCTTCATCTATAAAATGAAGAATATGCATTTGATGATTTACAAGATCCTTTACAACTCAAAAAATCTCTAGCATTCAAAGTTCTTCATAAATTTTTCCTCTACCTTTTCAGCCATCTTATTACTTACTCTCTAATAGCAAGGACCTCAACCTGCAGAGGAGTGCCTGCTGTCACAGGTTCTTTTGATCTGCTTTACAAAAGGAAAGCAACTTCTGGGCAGTCTACAATCATTTTAGTCAAGTACATAAATCATTCCCTTGGATCAAGGGGAAAAGTCAGCACCCTGAACTTCAGAGAAAATACAAAGAAATAATCAACAGACAGGGCTTCCAACTGTCTGACATAAGCAATACATATATCACAGATCAACAGACAGATTCAACTGCCTGACGATATATACCTAGTTACCAGAGAGAGAAGCACCAACATCTGGGCTTTTAAAACCTGATGGAGTGGGGCACTCCTTAGTGGCTGCCCAGAGTCTTGTCTGGTCAACACTTCCAATGAATAAGCCCCAAAGTAAAACCTCACCTCAGAGAACTTATACATTTTTTAGAGCCAGAATGCATCAAGAGCCTTGAGAACCAGGGCCTCATTAGAAAATTAACAAAAGGTATGGACCTTCCTATAAATCTTCCCTGTTCAAACTCCCCTTAATGGGCAGACCCATTAATGGGTGGGGAAGATCTTCCCATTAAGAAGCAAAATTACATTATCAATAAGCAAAAATGCATTTTCAATACAACACTCCACCATTTAGTTGGTGATCCAGTGACACTGAATCCTTATGTTCCTTGATAAATGTACTCCATCTTTCACTTCTAATCATTTTCTCTCTATTTTCTGACTGCATTTAATGCTCTCTCTCTTCATTTCCACCTTTCATCTTTCTTTAAGGTCCAGCTAAAATCTCTCTTCTACAGGAATCTTCTCAGTTTCCCTAAATTCTAGGGCCTTCACTCTATTGATTGTTTCTATGGAATCTTGTATATGGTTTGTACATAATGGTTTACATATTGTCTTTCCCATTTTATATTGTGACTTCCTCAAGGGCAATACTTATTTTACCTGACTTTGTATTCCCAACACTTAGTATAGAGTCTGGTACAAAGTGTGTGATTAATAAAATGAATTTTTATCTATTTCTTTATCCATGTCTTCTTCTTTGTTAAAAATAAATTCTTTATTTCCCCCAAATGCAAGTCAACTTTATAGGGTATACAATACAAAAGTAAAAATCAATTGTTGAAATGTATATATGAATATATGTGTGTATATATGTGTATGCATGTATATAAACACACGTATACATATGTGTGTGCATGAATGCATGTGTGTTTGTTTGTGTATGTGTGTGTCTGTGTGTGTGTACTTTTTGCACATTTTGACAGTTTTCCTTTGTTATGTCTCAATAACCTTATGTGACAGCAATTGTTTTTTAATTAATTTTTTTTCTCACAGCGTTTGGAAAATTCCTTTCTTTAAAAAACTTTTAAAGTCTGCAATTATATTTTTTTTCCTGAATTGTTGAATTGAAAATAAGATTTCCCCATACTGAAGTCCTATGAATTCTATCTTCTTATTGTATTTCATTATTCTGTCTTCCCCAGACAATGTTTTTTCTAGTTCATTGCTTAAATACAGTCTTCAGCTTTATAAAATTATTTTTCTTTGTATTCTGTTATTCTAAGCAATCATTTGTTTGCTTATTTCTATTTCAACTTTTTTCTTCTAAATTAACTATGAGCCCTTTCCTCCTCCAAGCATATCCATTACCTGCTTTCTTAAGATATGGTAAAGCCTAAGTAGTGGTTCAGATTTATAAACTTTTGTTCTTTTCTTGGTTTCATTTATTCTGTCAGATGCAGTTTGGCAGAAAAAGCAGGCCCCGTTCAAAGTCCTTCAGTCCTCTTAGACCTGTCCTTTCTGCTGTTCCCATCGAAGAAAAGTAATATTTTTAACATAATACAAAGTAAACCATTTTTACATACACGATCATCATTGATCTAAATTACCTTTGACAAAAAAATCAGCTGCATGGAAAACTACTTCAAGAATACATTTTTTTTCTGTCATTGATTTTAAAATGGTAGCCTTTGATTAGCTATAGATTCGTCTTTGTAGTACGGTTTTTTTTGAAAGTGGATATCTGAAATTCTTTAGTTGTCGACTCTGAGTTAGGAATTTGCTTCCATTAAATCAAGTCAACAACAATTTATTAAGCTCCAACTTTGTTCCAGACAAGTTAAATGAAAAGACTTAGATATAGTTTCATTATCATCATATTACATGCCAGTAGATATACTAGGGGGTAAAATATTAACTTATGATTATAAAAGAAATACAGTGTAACAACACCAAAATATGCAGAAGTGTGTAGGCACATGCTTTAATTATATATATATATTTTTTAAATTTAAAGAAATAAGGATGAGGGGGGCAGAGTCAAGATGGCAGAGTAGAAAGATGCACATACACTAGCTCTTACCCCACAGCCCATAAAATACCTGTAAAGAACTCTCAACAAATTCTAGAGTAGCAGAAGCCACAGAACAATGGAGTGGAGGAGATTTCTATCCCAGAGTGACCTGAAAGACCGACAGGAAAGGTCTGTTGTACTGGACACAATGTAGAACCTAGCCCATCCTTGGCCATATGGCAGATCTGAGCAGGCTTCAGGGACAGAATCTCCAGGGGCTGCACAGATCCTTCAACTCACAGGAGCCAAAGGTCAGTGAGAGGATCTTTTCAGCTGCCCTAGAAGAGAGGAGGGTGTCCTCATAACTTGGGCTTCCACAGGGGGTAGCAGTAGAGGCAGAAGTGGACAGGCCTCCCAAAGCAGGCAGTAGCCCACACCCATTGTTGAAGGTCTCATGGTAAAACCCCTGAAGGAACTGAACCCTGTGTAGCAGCCCTGCCCCCTCCTGAGCAGCTGATCTTAATCTCACACTGAATAGAAGCCCTGCCCCCACATAAAGCCCCTGAGGCTTTGGAATCTCAGCCCTCAGTGCTGACTTTTTGGAACTGGAGGCTAGGTGGTTGTGGAGAGGAAACTCAAAAGTCAAGTAACTGGCTGGGAAAATTCCTAAAAAAGGGGGAAAAAATAAGACCACACAAGGTTACTTTCTTGGGGAACAGGTGTCTCCAATCCATGATGCCAGTAAGCTGGTGAGATGCTGGTATGAACAGCAAAAGGTGATCTCATGGGAAGGATGGGAGAGCTGCTGTTCAGCCTGGGCTGAGGTAGGATTTTCCTGACTCAATTTTCCCACTGACACCTGGCAGACTTTAAGCCTGACTGAATGTAAGAGGACAATCTAATCCTGCCCAGAATTGACATGAAGTTGGGGAGATAGTGTATCCCTGCAATGTCCCTACTCTTAGTGGCAATTTCCTATAGTCAAAAGGTTTGTAAGCTTAATACCAGATCTATTAAATTATAGATTATTGGTAGAGGAACATCCAAGGTTAAGTCTAAATTTAAGCTATTAGACATAAGCCTTTAGACCAACAAAAATAAGTTAGGGTTCTTTAATTCTTAGTAATAGAGTGGAGACAATTAGGTCAAGAGCTTGTGAAGTTAGCAACATAAATATTATTTGTGTCTCAGTTGGTTAATGTTTAAAAAAAATTCTTTAGTGGTCCATATTGTAAATGCTTTAAAAAGAAGTATCACTTGACCAAAAGTTTGAATTGTTTCACCTGTTATAAACCATGTTAAAAATGAAAAATTAAATTAAAAAAAAAGAAATAAGGATGAGAAGAGGAACATTCATTGGTTGTTTAAGGCCTATGCTAATTCTCTGAATTCCTGAGAAGAGAACTCTACCAGCTTTCCAGGCTAAAGGGCATGGATTTCATGCCCTAACAGTACACAGAACACTCTGCAAGGCTCCATGGGCACATTTTCATTTTAATCGTTTTTTAAGTCAAGGATCTCTGGCAAAATTATTCACCTGAAAAATGAGTGAAATCCACAAAGAATAATGTCTCTGTCATATAGTTATGACCCTCCAAATCATCTTAGAGTAACAATATACCAAATGCAGAAACTTATCCTTGGAACAGATTTGATCCAATTTTTGTTTACTTAAGTAGATGAGGTTCAATTTTTTATTAAAATAATTTTATTAAATGGGAAACTATTTAATCTATAACTTTTTGTAAACTAGCATTGCCACTTTTTCTTTATCTATAAGCAAGAACATGGTACTGTCTTTCAAATTTTAAAAGAAACCCTACTTAAGAAGAGAGTTGGACACAAACTAGTAAGGGAAAAACAGAGACAATAGGAATATTGATTGATAGTTGTATGGTAAAAAAGCAGGAAGGGAGATAATAATAGAAGATTATACATTCATTGTCTAGATAACATAAAAATGGAAGAATTGGAAATGTTTTAACTAAAATTTCTTTCATTTTTCACTCCCACACTTGAGCAATAAGAATGACAGTCTGAATGATCCAACAATAATTTGCTAATGCATTTGAGAGATATACTCATGTGCTTCATAGAAACTTTAAACCCATCTACCTTCTGTATATCCAGAATGTATGAAGAATGAAAAATAATGCTACCAAGTCATCTCCTCTATATGAATCTGTGTAGCATCAATTCTAAATGATGAGTCTACAGCAAGTAAGTACTCGAGATAAGGTTACTGAAGTGAATGAATGCATTAGAAACTAGGCTTACTTGGAGTGTGCTAATATTTCTAAGGGAGCTTCAGAGAATTTGGGTAATGTCAAATTCAACCTGTATCAGCAAGGCAGGTGCTTGCCTGTTTAGGAAGATTTGGGGTGGCTTGCTCAACCGGGAAAAGAGAAAATATGCCAGGAGAGTGGATGAAAGCACATTACTTCCATTTTAAAATTCTTGGAGAGTCTGCCAAGCAGAAGATGGATTAGCCATGTTTTAATCAGTCCCAGAGGGCAGAACTAGGAACAAAAGGGACAAGTTGCAAACAAGTGTATTTAGACATATTGTAAAGAAAAATGTTCTAAAGATTAGATATTTTCAAAGGCAGAACAGGCTGGTTTCTAAAGGTAGACATATACAAGTCTTCCACTTGTCAAGTATACTATACTAGGAATTACTGTCAAGGTGCAGGTTGGATTAAATGGTTTTTAGGGTACCTTCCTTCCAGCTGTGAAACTCAGTGATTCTGAGAGTTACTTGAAGTTTATAGCCTGGCAGACATTTCTATCCAGTTTGAGTCTGAGCATGAATTTGATCTGATGAAATTTGAACATATTCTCAAACCAATTTGTGTTTTATTGTCAATCCATATTTCTGAACCCTGATAAATCCAGCTATTATTGTGCTTTTGTACTCAGAGGATGCAATTTGGAAGGGAGGAGGAAACAGACAGCACCTGTGATTTCAGTGGCTTAGGAAATTACCTATAGGCAGGTCAGCACCTTCTATGTAGTCTTAGAGGGTTGTTTAGAGCATTAAGAAGTTAAGTGACCTGATTAGCTTTACACAACATTTATGTGTTAGAGACAGGGTTTGAATGTTTTTCTTTCTGTCCCTTAAGCCAGTTCTCTGGTTAGTACACCCATGTTACATCTCACTTGAGGGTACAAACCATAGCTTATAGTCAAATCATAATCCTGTAATTGTTGTTATGGCATGAAGCTCAATTATTGTCACCAATAATAATGACACCCATGTTATTTCTTTATCTTTTCTTCTACATAGAATAGTTTTTTTTTTCCCCACTGTCAAATGAAAAGTCATGTAAAAATATGCATTATGATGTGATCGTAATAATGGTAATTCCCTGGCAAATTCACCTAGTCAAATTGTATCCTTTGTGCTGAGACATTTCATCTGGAATGATCAGCCTCTGATAAGCTATGCAAATACATTAAACAGAGTATTTTTGCATGAGAAGTACAATTTTTGAAAAAAGAAACATTTTTTTCTAGAAATTGTAAAAAAAGAAAATAGTGAAGAAAATGAAATGGCTTCCCAGCTGACAAAATCACCCAAGTGTTCATGGAGGGTACATGTGAAAGTGAATGTTAAGCATGCTATAGCAAGTTTTTCTTCTTCTTTTTTTAAAAGAATCATTGTGGGGAGGTGGAACCAAGATGGCAGAGTGGAGAATGACTTAGCTCAACTTTCCCAAATTCCCCTCCAAGCACCACTAAAATAATGACTTAACAGAATTCCGTAGCATCAGAACCATGCACACAAATTTAGGTGAAATAATTTTCTAGTCCAAGACCACTTAGGTGGTTTGACAGGAAGGTATATCTCACTAGGATGGTAGTGTCCTCATCCCCTAGAGCAAAGGTATTTTTTGTTTGTTTTTTTATTTCTTTTGTTTTTTTTGCTTCTTTATCTTTTTTCCCTGGTGTAGCAGCAGAAGCAGCAGCTTGTGCAGCTCTCAGCTCAGAGACAATTTTTGTTGGGGATGTCAGACAACTGCTCAGAATGAGATTGCAGGGGACCCTTTGCTGACACTTGATGCAGGACACTGTTTCATTGCCCATAAGGATTTCCGTGTCACTGTCAAAGGCAATGATAGCCCTTGACACAGAGGGGAGCAGGGGTGCAGGTTGTGAATCCAGGGTTGAAAGGAGTGCTTGTGGTCATTCACTGGGGAGTAGGGAACTACTCTCAATTCTGAGATACAGGAAAATGTTAGAAGTTGTGGTTGCAGGAGAGCAGGTGATGGAAGGGAAAAACCTGCTTAAATTTAGGTCAAGGAGGAGTGAAAATGTTGGTGATAACATGAAATAAAGTCTTTGTCTGGGTAAAGAACAGAGCAAAGACAAGGAAAGCAGTGACCATGCCTCTCCTTAGGTAATACCACCTGGGAAGCATTAAAAGGCTTACAGATCCCAGAGATAGCTCTGAAAATGGCAGCAAGAAACACTCAAACCTTGGGACAGTGCCCCCTTTACCCCAGGAGTAAAGCTCAATTTTAACATGAAGTTAAAATTTCAGAAATAGGCTGGAAAATGAGCAAACAGCAACATAGAACAACTTAAACATAATGAGTTCTTGTGGTGACAGGGAAGCTCATGACACAAATCCAGAAGACAATGATTTCAAAGCAACTACAAACAAACCCCCAAAACTGTGAATTGGATAGAAATTCGACAAAAATTCCCAGAAACTCTCAAAATAAAAGGAATTTTAAAATAAAATAAGAGAGATATAGGGAAAATTGAAAGAAAATGAGAGTGATGCCAGGTAGAAGAGGCACAAAAATTCACTGAAGAAAAATCCTTAAAAAACAGAATTGATCGATTTGAGAGAAGGAAAAATCACTGAGGAAAATAATTCTTTAAAAATTAGAATCAGGCAAGTGGAAGCTAATGATTTCATGATACATCAAGAAACAAAATAAAACTGAAACAAAGAAAAAACAGAAGATGTGAAACATAACATTGGAAAAACAACTGACCTAAAAATAAAATGGAGAAAGATAGCTTAAAAATTGTTGGACTGACTACCTGAAAGTTATGAATAAAAAAAAAAACCTAGACATCACATCTTAAAAGAAAAAAAAAAAAGTATCAAGGAAAATTACCATTATCCTAGAACCAGAGAGTAAAATAGATATCGAAAACATACAGTAATCACCTCCTGAAAGAGATCCCATAATGACAACTCTCATGTATTATATCCAAAGTCCAGATGACACAGCTCAAGAAGAAAATGTTTTAATCAACCACTAAGAAATGATTCAAATTATTGTGGAGTCACTGTCAAGATGACACAAGGATTAGTGTCTTCCACTTTACAGGAGTGGAAGACTTTGAGTGTGATATTTCAGAAAGAAATGGAGCTAGGATTAAAACAATGAATCACCTATGCAGCAAAACTGAATATAATCCTTGAGTGGCAAAATGGATTTGAAAGGAATGAGAGAATTTTCAAGTATTCCTGATTTTTTTTTAAAAAGCCAGACCTAAATAGAAAATCTGACTTTCAAACACAAGGTTCAAGAAAAGCATGAAAAGCTCAAGATAGAGAAACCATAATGTAACTAGTTAAAATTTTTTACAATCCTATATGGGAAGATGATAATTGTAACTCCTAAGAATGTTTATCATTATTAAGGCAGTTCAAAGGAGTTTAAATAGGTAGAAATCATGGGTATGAAGTGACTCTTAAGGAATAATTTGAGGAAAAAAATAAGAGATGAGAAAGGGGTTACACTGAGAGGAGAGGGAAGAGAGAGGAAACGTGGTGAAAATAGTCTCAGATAAGAGAGGCATAAAAAGAAGAGCTTTCGCAACAACAACAAAAAATTAGGAGGGTGGCAGGTGGTGCTTGAAACTTATCATCATCAGAATAGGCTCAAATGGAAATAACATACATGCTCAGTTGGATATAGCAATCTATCTTCCCCTATAGGAAAGCGGAAAAGAAGGTGGAAAGAGAAACAGAGGGAGGGTTGATAGAAGGAAATTCAGATTAAGAAACTAGTCGTCAGAAGCAAAATAGACTTTTGAGAAGGAGGAGGACAGAGAGAGAGAGAGAGAGAGAGAGAGAGAGAGAGAGAGAGAGAGAGAGAGAGAGAGACAGACAGAGAGACAGAGAGACAGGCAGAGACAGAGACAAAGAGAGAGAGAAAGAGAGAGAGAGAGAGAAGGAGGGAGGGAGGGAGAGGGAGAGGGAGAGGGAGATAATGATAAACAGGAAAAACAGGATTGAGGGAAACCCATTATTAATAATTTTAACCATTCACGTGAATGGCAGGAACTCACCCACAAAACAAAAGCAGATCACAGAATGGATTAAAAAACAGAATCCAAGAATATTGTTTGCAAGTCACATACTTGAAAGCAAAAGATGCGTACCAAAAGAAATAAAAGGCTGAAGTAAAACCTATTTTGCTTCATCTGAGTTAAAAAGAAAAAGGAATGGTAGCAATCATGATCTCAAACAAAGTAAAAGCAAAATAGACCTAATTAAAAGAGGTAATCATGGAAACAATGCTTTGCTAAAAAGTACCACAGAAAATGAACTAATATCAATACTAAATATGTATGCATCACTTGGCATAACATCCAAGTGCTTAAAAGAAAAGTTAAATAAGTTGCAGGAAGAAATAGATAGTAAAACTACACTAGAAGAAGATTTCAACATGTCCTTGTTAGAATTAGATAAATCTAATTATTAAAAGAAAATAATAAAGTTATCAAGGAGATGAATAGCATCTTAGAAAAGTTAGATATGATAAACCTCTAGAAACAGAAAGTATATCTTATTGTCAGCTGTGCATGGCACCGTCACAAAAATTCAGCACATATTAAAACCTCTCAACCAAATGCAAATGGGAGAAATATTAAATTCATCTTTTTTAGACCATGATGCAATAAAATTATATTCAATGAAGGACCATGGAAGTAAAGATTCAAATTTAATTGGAAACTGAATAATTCAATCCTAAAGGAATGGGTCAAAGAACAAGTGATACAAATAATGACATTTTGAAATAGCAAAAATGTCAGCAATGAGACAGCACACTAAAATGTATGGGATTCAGTCAAAGCAGTACCTATGGAAAAAATTACAGCTCTAAATACTTATTATCAATAAAATAGAAAAAGAGCATTGGGCTTAAAAAAACTAGAAAAAGAACAAATTAAAATACTTAAGTAAAAACAAATAGAAATTCTGAAACTTAAAGGGGAGGTGAATAAAATTGAAATGAAGATAATAAATGAAACTAGGAGCTGGTTAGGTAAAATATTAGTTCATTTGCTTTATAAAAGAAAGAAGGAAAGTAAATTACTAGTGTCAAAAATGAAAAAGGTGAATTCACCAATAGTGAATATGAAATTTAAAGTAGTTATTTTGAGCTTTTTGCCCAATTACATGGCAATAAATCTAACAATCTAAGTGAAATGGATGGATATTTACAACAACATAAATTGCCCGGATTAATATAAGAGGAAATAAAATGCATGAGTAACCTAATCTTAGAAAAAGATACCGAAAAAGTAATTAATGGGCTCTCTGAGAATAAATTCACAGAACCAGACAAACTCACAGGTGAATTTCATCACCACTTAAAGAAAAATTAATTCAAATATTGTATACACTATTTAGGAAAATGGGCAAAGAAAGAGTTTTACTGAATTCATTTTACAATATAAATATCATGCTAAAACAAGAAGAATGAAGACATAAAAATAAAACTATGGGCTAGTATCTATAATGAATATTGATGCAAAAATTTTAAATATAATACTCTCAAGGATGTGACAATGATGTATTACAAAGATTATACACTATGATGGGGTTGAATTTATACCAGGAATGCAAGTTTGCTAAAATATTAGGAAAACTATAATCATAATTGACCATATCAACAACAAAAACAGCAAAACATAATTATCTCAGTCGATGCAAAAAAATTAAAACTTGAAAAAATACAACATCCATTCCTCTTTGAAAGAAAAACTCTAGAAAGGATAGAGATAAATGAAACTTTCCTTAAAATGATATGTAATTTCTATTTAAAAAAATGAACAAGCATTATCTGTAGCAGGGATAAGCTACAAGTATTTCCTCTAAGATCAGAAGTGAAGCAAAGCTGCTAATCATCGCTACTATTATTCAATACTCTTCTAGACATGCTAACTGTAATAATAAGAAAAGAAATTAAAGGAATCAGAAGAGACTTTGAGGAAACAAAACTGTTACTCTTTGCAGCTGATATAATCTTAGAAAATTCTGGATAATCAACTTAAAAAACTTAAACGAATTAACATGTTCAGCAAATTTGCAAGATATAAAATAAATCCACGTAAATATTCAGCTTTTCTACATGTTACTAACAAAGTCCAAAGAAAGCACTAAAAAGGAATAGAGGAAATCTATTTAAAATAAATGTAGACAATATAAAATACCAAGGTGACTACCTGCCAAGACAAATCCAGTAACTATATGAACATAATTACAAAAACCTTTCACAAATATAAAGTCAGATCTAAAGAAATGGAAAAAAAATAATTCCTCATGGGCAGGCAGACTCAAAAAGGTTAAAAAAAAAGAAGAAAGAAAATTCTAGTTAAATTAACTTACATATTTAGTTCCATTTCAATCAAATTGATGAAAACTATTTTACAGAGCTAGAAAAATCATAACAAATTTCATTTGGAGGAAAAAAAATTGAAGAATATGAAGGAAATTAATGAAAGAAAAAATGTGAAGGAAGGGGGCTTAGGAAAAAAGCTCTCAGACTGGAATGAAAACTTGTAAGAATCAAAACAATCCAGTAATGGTTAAGAAATAGAGTGATAGATCAGTGGAATAGATTAAGTACACAATACAAAGTATTAAATCTCCATAGTAATCCAGTATTTATTAAACCCAGTGATCAAAGATTTTAGGACATCACTATTTGACAAAAAAGATTAGTGAGAAAACAGAAAAGCATTTTTGCATTCAATTTACAAAAAAATAAAAGAAAAATCAAATGAAAGAAAAAAATGGATCACTGGCAAAGGGTTTAATCTTGATAATGTGAATAGCTGTCTATGCTGGTATACATACATATGTAACTATTTATATATATATATACATATATATATAAATAACTATATAACTTTATACATATGTATCAGAAACTGAGTTTAGAATTCTGCTTAGTGACTCTAAAGAATTTTTTTGCAAGTGTTCTCAGTTTATTAAAATATGAAACTATAGGTTAAAACTATTTATCTATCTATATCTAAAAACATCTATATCTATCTATCTATCTATCTGCCTGTCTGTCTATTTATCTATCTAGCAAACCAATTCTTGTGAACATAAACGTATTCCTCATAGACAGATGTCCTTGTTTCAAGCTCAGTCCATTTGTGCAGTAGGTAAAAAGAAGTAAGGTCATTGAATTTCAATATCTGGAAATCAAATTTTCCTAAAATTTCTAGAATGTTGTAATAGAGAACTAAAAATTAGTTCAAACATCATCTGTATTTGTGATCTTGCAAAGTTAAAATTTAAACACAGTTCGTCTCTTTCCAAACCAGAGGGCTAACTTGCTTGAATCAAGATCAGAATTAGTAGAAAACAATAAAAAAACAAAACTTAAAATGGAAGGAAAAAAGATACTATACACAACTAAAACAAGACCAATCTGTTCTATTTAAACAAGTTATTATGAAGAATATGGCAAATTCATGAAGGAAAATTTCACAACTCTGACAAGTTTCATATTACTTGGATGAAAAAATAGTTCTGTTTTGACACTTAGGAGTCTCTTCATAGTTAAAGGTCATATCAAAACATCATTATATACTATAAATGTGTATGTGTGTATGTATATGTATATATACATGTGTGTGTTATATGGTGAGAGTTAGAAAATATTTTATTACTACTCTACTGAGTGCAGAAAATAAAACACAAGAAAGAATTAAAGGAAGGAAGGAAGGAAGGAAGGAAGGAAGGAAGGAAGGAAGGAAGGAAGGAAGGAAGGAAGGAAGGAAGGAAGGAAGGAAGGAAGTGAGAAACATAGTCCTCGCCTTCAAGGAGCTTATGTTCTAATGAAGGAGTACATAAAAATAAATATGTAAAAGCGGAGGAGGCAGGAGAGAATATTTGAAAGTCAGTATGGTGACTAAAGTCCTGAGAGTCATAAGCAAAGTCCTGAGAGAAATGAAAACATGGATGGCTTGGTTGTTGTTGAGTTGTTTTCAAGTTTTATTTAACTTTTTATAACCCCATTTGTGGTTTTCTTGGCAAAGCTTCTTTACAATGCATATTCTAAGAGGAACAAATTAGAGGAAAATGCTGTGGAGAGGAGTGAAATTCATTGGTAAGAGGTAAAGGATATAGTAAACTATGAAATGAAAAGGCTGTAGACAGATAGATAGATAGATAGATAGATAGATAGATAGATAGATAGATAGATAGATAGATAGATAGATAGATAGATAGATGGATGGATGGATGGATGGATGGATGGATGGATGGATGGATGGATGGATGGATGGATGGATGGATGGATGGATAGATGGACAGATGGATGGATAAATGGATGAATGAAATATCTTAGAATGTCATGGATAGTGAAACAATTGAGAAGGGGCAAATAGGGAAAAAGTGAGAAGGGGTAGGGAGGGAGATGAGGAGAGGAGACAAGGAGAGGGAATGAGAATATGAGTTAATGAGTGTTTGATAGGAGATTAGTATTTCATTTAACTAGGGGGTATATTTTCCCTGTCATGGTTAGTGGGGCATATCCATAGGATAAAGAAGATAATTACTAATACAAACTTTCCCAGATGGTATTTCTCAGAATCTTAGAAATTGGAAGACTTTAGAAGCCATCTAGTTTAACATATATTTGAACAAGAAAAAATATCCTATACAATATGCCTAAACAAATTGTCATCCAATATTTAACTTGACTGATATACTATGCTGTACTGAAAGAAAGATAAATAAATGCATGTAGTTTTTATGCCTTATTTGAAACTGTTTCTGAAAGGAATATCACTTCATTGTGGTTTATGGAATATACTAGTCTACAAGGGGCTGCCTACTTTACAACAAAGGAGAAAGCATAAAACTTTGAACTGAAAGAGGTATCTTAATAAGTCACCAGTGAGGAATTGATGGGGAAAGAACAATGCTCAGTATATCAACAAAAATACAACTCGCCTCAGGCAAAGCTAAAGGCAGACACATTCCAGATAGACTTGAGAGTCCTAAGTACCTTAGAAAATGAAAATTTAGTTGGAATAAGTGTCAACCTGGTAAGTAAAAGAAACAAAAACAAAAACAAAACAGTTTCAGTTGATGATATTTTGATAAGTGTTCCCTAGAATTTTACTGAATCTTAAGATCTGAGAAGACCCAAATTTAGTTGTGAATATTTGACAATCTCAAGTATGGAAAAGCTCTTACATTTCCTCCTATGTATCTATATTTTGAATAAAAAAGGAGAGAGAAAGTGTTTCTTCTATAAATCAACACATTAAATATGAGTTTTGATGAAAGAAATAGTCACAGTAGGTGGTGCAGGTGGCATACGCCCCATAGTAAGTGCTGAAGATCTTGAGAAGTTTACAGACCTGTTTCTTCAGGACACTAACTGACAACCCATGTGAAGCTCAAAGTCCAAAGAAAATCCATCACAGTGAATGAATAAACTGGAAACTAAGTTTTCCTAGAGAGCACAAGATATTTCTAAGAAGGCAATGGCACAAAATGTGGGTGATGATAACATAGCTTTGCAACTGCTCTTCAATCTTCTGAAACCACAGTCAAGAAATTGGAAAAGCATAACAGTCATTTTTTTCAGCAGAGATGAGATGTCATTTCTCTGTTTCTAGGTCTATCAGTCTGGTGTCTAATTTCTAACAATATACTTAAATATATACAATACATTTTGACAATATAATGAAAAAATATCTATAGCTTGTCTTTCCCACTATTGTCTGACCATTTTCCCCACATTGGACCCTAATTTGTGTCAAAAAAAAATAGTAACTTTGAAGTAAATATACAATCACAGTGAATTCATATTATATTATATGGCACAATCCATATCTATAGACCTCTTCATCATCAGTTTTTTTAGCACAAAGATTTATGAATATAATGCTTTCAAATGTTGTTTTCATGTATGTGGTGGTAGCCATTTCACATTCTGTTTTCCTGGTTCTATTGAATTCATTCTCCTTTATTTCACATATGTCTTCCTAAATTGCTCTAAATTTGTCTAACATTCTATTAATTTGCCAAAACTATATCCAACTCTTGGCCAACAGAAGAGCTATTACTTTTTTGTTTTGCTTTCTTTTTTTTTCAGCCATGAAAAATGTTCTTCTCCCATTATTTTTCTACATATGTAACTTTTGTTTCTGTATTTGATCTCAATCATCAAGACAAAGGACATGAAATGTTTAGGTCTTTTCTCAAATAATCCCAAATCATTTTTTTTCCTAGAAGAGTTGCAGTAATTCACTGCCATATTAAGAACATATTAGCATGTCTGTCTTCCTAAAGTCCCTTCAACATCGACTATTTCAATCTTTTCTCATCTTTGCCACTTTGAAAGATGTGAAATGTATCCTCAGATTTACTTGCATTTTTTTCATGTCTCCTATTATTAGTGTCCTACAGCGTCTTTCATATGGACCCTGATAGTTTGCAATTCTTCTCTTTAAAACTACTCATGTTCTTTGACTTTAAAGTTGCTCTAACTGGCCTATGAATTTATTGACTGATTGCTATTACCAAAATCATAATTATGTTAAGCTTATTAGATTATCTTTTTAAGAGTAGGAAAGCAGTGCTAAGGTTAGAAGTAAAGATCGTTGACAGTTCATTGTTTTCATCACAATTAGCAAAAGGGCATTTGCTAATCATGGTCATTTGGATTCATTTTTATCACCAAATTAGATATTTTAGTCTTTCCATTATATTAAGATTCTTCATTTTATCAAGAGTAACCAATCTGATATGGATTTAGGCAATGAACATATGGAAATGAAAACCAATAAAGGACTGTGGGCTCATTTCTATGCTAGCTCTTAGAAATATGTGGCATGTTCCCTACCTTCAAGAAGTTCATAAATAAGGTTAGGGAAACAAGATTCATATATATGAAAACAAAACAAATAAAATAATGTATTACACATAATTGAGGACTGAGTTTTGTGGTCTATGCTATAAACCATCACAGTCCATATAAACACCTGTTGGTCTAGTCACTTAGAAAAGAAATGTTTGTTCTGATATAAGCAAAGCTGTTAATAGCTTGATGCAATAAGGACTTATTCCCAATGTGGAAAATCCATAAGGAGGGAAATTTAATATATGAAGTTCCCTCTATAAGTCACACCATGTTCATCCATTGAGAACGATGAATAATCCTGGTGCGACCTTCTTTTAACCACATGAAGATGAACATCCTTTAAATCAGTTAGTATTGATTATTTTGATTTATTATTTCTTTGATTGTAGAATTAAGCTTCCTTCTTTAGGAAAAGCTGGGCCTAATAGCTAAGCCAAACTAACACAGTTCTCTTAAGTCTAGGTCACCTGTACATTTATTGAATAGATAGAGTGATGAGATTTTATCATTAAGTAGCAGATAATTTAGAGTAAGAATGTATTTTTGTAGGAATGAAATAATCATAGGATTACAAAACTCTTTTAAAAGGCTATTTCCTTTTCTGGAATGGAGAAAGAGGTTTGAATTTCAGACCTAAGGTTAAGTTTCTCTTTTTCTGACATTTTGACAGCTAAATGTTGCCAACAGTATGAATTTGGGTTAAAAAAGCCTGGGAGAAGTGAACTGATTAGATGACCTGCCTTGTACAATTGAACTATATACAAAAAAATACTATAATCCCCCTCCCCAGTTTTTTTAATTATAAAATGAACTCTGTAAATTACTCCTTTGTCACTAATTACTGAGGAATTAGTTAACTTGATTTAATGGTAACCTGTCCACCATTTTTATTATATCAGTATTTATTCATAAACTTTGTACTTCTTTTTTTTCCCCTTTTCAATAATTAATTTTAACACACATTCTGTATCAAACAACCTGGTTGATGCCTATAAGGAGGAAAAGAAAGATCAAAGTATTCCAATTTCTATGAATTAGACTGTAAAATCCCTAAAGATCCTTCTAGATTTGTGATTTTACCTCTCAAACCCTTGTAGCAATTGGTTCTCTCTCTCACTTAACTGAATTTATCTTTATTACTTTTTGTATTATTTTCACATTATGAAATGCAAAGTTGTTTCAGGGATACACATCATGTTATTTATGCTACTTAGGTTTTACATACCATGATTGCTATTCTAAATACAGAAATCATTAGTTTTAAACACTCACATCACTAGTTTAAACTCTAGGTGCAAGGATTTTCAAAAAGGAGAAAGATTCTGAAAGCTCTTCCTTTTCCCACTTCACCAACATGCACATTGACTAAAGAATTATTGGATAAGAAATGTATTATCACCTACCTCACATCCCAAGGATTTAAAAATTCTGTTATCTAATGAGATAGCTACAATGATTCTCTTGCCATCAAAAGACAAATAAAAAAGAGTTTCATAACGGAAAAAAAGATCATAAAAGTGCCTCTACAAGTCATCTAGTCAGCAAAGACATTTTCAATATTCCTATTTCCTCCTCTTAATTTCCATCTTAGATTAGTTTTTGTGGACATTAGGCAACTCTCCTCTAATTAGAGACTTTTTTTCAACATGAATAGACCTCTGACTGGTGGACTGGGTAATTGCTCACATCTATTGGCTGGTTTAAATCCCTTCTTATGCTCCCTGAACCAAAACTATACATTTTCTTGGTTTGAAATCAGAGTTACATATTTTTGCACTTAATTCTGAAGCAGTAAATTCTGAGATTTGATAAAATGCAGCCCACAAACAATGTGGACATATGTTTGAGTACACATGTCTTTGCACACACATATGTATGTATGTGCACAATATATTATACACATATATACATATGCAATATATAATATATGCAATATATAATATATACACATATAAAATATACATATATAATACATAATGTAATATATATACAATATACACATATTTTATGCATAACGCATACAGTGTATATATATATATATATATATATATATATATACACTTATATAATATATACATATATACAGTATTTGCAATAGGTATTGGGTGGTTGTTGTCCTTTGTCTTTGAAGAGGACCAAAATGACATCACCATTGTAAAGTGAAATTTTGGTGTGCCGGACTGTGGCTGATCAGACCAATAGGAGCTCAGAATGCTCTACCACAGGTAGGCTGTATGAATATTCCAAATTTGAGCATCCTGCATTTACTTTGTGTTGTCTCAATTCTGTTTTGCTCAAAGAGCATAGCACCCTTCCATTTATGCTCATGCCATGCTGAGCAGTCCGGTGCCAGTGTCTCCCATGTTGCACAGTCATGTTCAAAGTTCTTGAGAGAGACCTTGAGAGTGTCCTTGTATCGCTTTTTCTGGCCACCATTTGATTGCCTGCCCCATGCAAGCTCTCCATAAAATAGTCTTTGTGGCAAGCCCACAACATGGCCAGCCCCTCAGAGTTGCACTCTGAAGCACAGTTTGAATACTTGACACTTCAGCTTGAGCAAGGACTTCAGCGTCTGTTACCTTATCCTGCTAGATGATCCTCAGAAGCCTGAAGACAGTCCAAATGGAAGAGATTCAGTTTCCTGGCATGGCGCTGGTAGACTGTCCATGTTTCACAAGCATATAACAATGAGGTCAGCACAGCGGCTCTGTAGACCTTCAGTTTGATAGTCAGTCTAATACCTCTTCTCTCCCAAGCGGTTCTTCGGAGACTCCCAAACAATGAGTTAGCTCTGGCAACGCGTGCATCAACCTCATTGCTCATGTAAATGCTGCCTGAAATTTCCCAGTTATATGGCAAGAGGAGGCTATCTCCCAGGAGTTCAAGGATGCCTCCATTGTCCATCTCTATAAGGGTAAAGGGATAAATTGTCCTGCGACAATCACAGGGAATCTCTCTCTTAGTCATTGCTGGTAAAAGTTTTTCTAGAGTCCTCCTTAACAGGCTGATCCTTCACCTGAAAGATGGGCATCTACCTGAGAGCCAGTGTGGCTTCAGAAAGGTCTGAGGAACAGAAGATATGGTGTTTGCCACCCAACCACTCCAGGAGAAATGCCAGCAGCAGAACAGAGGTCTGTACACAGCATCTGTAGATCTGACCAAGACCTTTGACACTATTAGTTGTGAGGGCTTATGGAAAATTATGTCAAAATTTGGTTGCTGATATTGTGAACAAAGTTTTCTTGATTCTTCTCTTTTCACTTTGCATCATTTCATAAAGGTCTTCCAGTTCTTTCCTGAAATCTGTCTGTTCATCACTTCTAATTGCAAAATAGCATTTCATCACATTAATAAACCACAGCTTTTTCAGTCATTTCCCAGCTGATGGGCATCCCCTGAATTCACTATATTTTGTACCACAAAAAGGGTTGTTATAAAGGATTTTGTACATGTAGGTCCTTTTCCCTTTTTTGTGATCTCTTTGGGATAAAGACATAGCAGTGGTGTTGCTGGAATAATGTGTATGCACAGTTTTTTTATGCCTTTGGGCATAGTGCCAAATTGCTCTCCAAAATGATTGTAATAGTATATAACTCCCACATCCTCTCCATTTATCATTTTCCTTTTCTGTCCAATTTGCCAATCTGATGGGCATGAGGGGGTACATCAGAGTTGTTTTAGCTTGCATTTCTCTGATCAAAAGTGATTTACAGCATTCCACCCTAAGAAAATATATATAGATAGATAGATATAGATATAGATATACACAGATATATTTACATACCTATCTTGATCTATATGTACCTTTCTATATCTACATCTGTATAGCTTTGATTTCTTCATCTGAAAACTACCTTTTCATATCTTTTGACCACTTATCATTGGGGAATGGTTTACATTCTTATAAATTTGACTCACTTCTCTATATATTTGAGAAATGAAGTCTTTAACAAACACTTACTGGAAAGGTTGTTTCCCAGCTTTCCTTCTATGTTGGTTGCATTGGTTTTGTTTGTGCAAAAAGCTTTTTTAAAAAAATTAATAAATCAAAATTATCTATGTTCTCTATCTCTTCTTACATCCTGAATGTGTAATTCACTTTGCTTCTTTACAGAATTTGGATGCTATACTACTTGGTGAACATATGTTTACTGCTGCTCTTATTTCATTGCCTATGTAGCAAGATGTAATTTCCTTCCTTATCTCTTTTAATCTGCTCTATTTTTGCTTTTGCTTTGTCTGCAATCAGATTGTTGCTCCTTCTTTATTAATTTCTGCTGAAGCGCAATAGCACCACACAAACAGGTAACCTATGGTAACCAACCACAATGTGTTCCTGATAAGCCATAAGGAAAAGTAGAAATATATCACTGACCTCAGCACACACTAACTCCAGGATCTTGGCTAAACTGCTAGACTCCTACAGATTCCAGCACGTACCCTGTCAATAGACCCCCTTAGTGCAGTGTCAAATATAAGGATCTCTTGTGAACCTCAGGGCAATGCAGTACCAGGGCCTGTAGCCCCTGGAACCAGCAGCAGTAAACATATGTTCACCAAGTAGCTATGTTGAGGCACATGGCAGCGCTGCTATTGGAATTTGACTACTCCACTGCACTCAGCTCAAGATCTCTCACTGGTTTTCTGAAATGGGGATTAGGGCTGGCTTACTGGAGTTCTTCCTGTCATGGACTGCATTCCCCTTTACCCAACTGATACAGATCTTTCTTGCCAATCTTTCAAATTTCTTGGGCTAAAAGATTGTTTCGCTCTGTCTTTTTGTTGGTTCTTATGTTAAATGATTTGTTTTGAGGCACTATTTTATGGTTGTTTTGAGATGAATATAGGAGGGTTATGGTTATTTACTTCTTACTCTGCCATCATGAATCTGATCTCTCCATTCTTTCTTCCTATGCCTCAGATCAAGTGGAAATCTTCAGTTCTCCCCCTAGCACCAACTAAAGTACTAGAGTATCTCTCTGATGAGTTGAGAGTCAGATCTCCATAAATTAACTAGTTTACATATATAAGGAAGTACTGTACAACATAACTCATCCCAGTGCAGGACATACATGCTGATCTCCTATGACATGATCTTTTCATCATTACAAATTTAAGAAGAAAGTTTTAAGTTTCTAAAAGATTTTTAAACTTGTCTGCATTTTAGCTGCCCAGGAATATATCTTCTGTTTATAAGACTGTTGCTATGGAAGAGCTGCCCTTGCAACATCGTTTCAATTAAAGTTATATTTTCATAGAACCTATTAAAGAAGTTAGGTGGGCTGGTTGAGACTGTAGAGAGAAATTTCAAGAAAGTTGAAGAAAGATGAATTATTCAAAGAAAGTTTGATGCAAGAGATTTTTTTCCCTATCAAAGTTCACAGAATACTCTTAAATATATCCATAAACCACTTTAGTGGTCCGTGGACTCCAGGTTTGCCCTTTCATCTTTGCTTCTCAGAGGGTTTTTAATCAGGATGTTGAGCATACAGAACAGTTATTTGATTATGGAAGAAAAAAAAAAAACTTCTGTGTAGATCACCACTAAGTTCCCCTACTTGAAATTCTACATACTTCAAAGCAAACAGCTCAACCCTTAGTCCTCTGTTCGTATTGGTAAGTTTTATGGCCACCTCTTAAGGCTGATTCTTATAGAAAATTGTTGTGATAAACTTGGTTATATGTTAAAAATTTTTTCCTGACTTGAGGTAGCTTATAGAGAAGATTTTTTTAATTGCGTCAATATTTGAACCTTAGTAGTTAGATAAGGCTACTTTCTTCAAGTATTTTTATGACAATATCATTCAGACTAATATTTGAATTTAAAATACTTTATATCATCCCTTTAAGATTAATTTTTACCAAGACAAAGACTACTAACTCCAAAGAACATTATCCTCTCCTCTCCAGGGCAACAGAAAGAAAAAATATATCACTCAAGTTATAACTTTGAGCTCAATAGTGCCAATGCTAATCCGATGCGTTGGAAGAAGAACCAAATGCATATGTATGTGGGCAACAGCCCACATGTGTGGTATCATTCAAAATACTCCCACTTATTACTTTTATTTCCATTTCTGCTGGAAAATGTTTTAGATAAATTTTCAAGTTCAAAATGTTACTCCTGGTTCTCTGTAAATTGGTTTTTGTTCTTATTTGATTTTTAATTTTATCACACTTTTTCCAGCTCTGTGGAGAAAGGGGTGGGGGAAAAAAAAGAAAATTTTGGTGCAATGTTAAGAAATGTCTGCCTCATGCTTTTATAGAAATTAAGCTCCTCCATACTTTCAAGGCTGTATATGTTTGAATAACTTGCAGACTCACAATATCTATTTTAGTTGGATAGGGTTTCAGTGGTCATCTCCTCCAACCTATACTGAAGAAGAGGAAAAATCTGATAAATTATCTTTAATTTTTGTTCAAATAGTTATAGCAGAAAGGACTGTGGAAATTTAGTCATGATCTACATAAAGGTTTTTTTTTTATAATTTTCTTCCATAATGAAACAATTGCTTTCTATGCTCAAATTTCTGACTGGAAACCCTCTGAAAATCAATAATTCCCAAGGCAGCTCACTGACCTTCAAAATAACTCTAATTGTTGGGAATTCCCATGCCCTCCACCAAATATCAAGGTCAAATTTGCATCCTCTTTGCTGTTATCACACCACTAATGCTGTCCTCTGAGGCAAAAAAGAAACAGCAATTCAGTCCCTCTTCTACATTTTAGTTTTTCAAATATTTCAAAACAACTTTCATGTCCCTGATGAGTCTTCTCTAGGGAAAGTATCTCAATAGCCTTTCATTGATCTTCATATGGAATGATTTCAGCCACCTTCATCACCCTAGATCACCTTTTTGGATGATCTTACATTTTTGTTTTATTTCCTGAAACCTGGTACTCCATTTACATTTCAGATATGGTTTAAGCAGCACAGAATACAATGGGAGCATCACATTTTTAGTTATATAAGCTACATACCTTTTAAGGTGCCATATTTTGCTGATTCATCCCATTTGTGGTCTACCAATACCTACAGTTTTTTTTTTAATGAAGTATTATTTTGTCCATAACTCAAGATTTGAAGTTTGAAATTATATATTTAATACAACAATCAGATTAATTCATACTTTGTGCTAAACTGGATATTATATCTGTGACTCTTTCATGCACAAACAAGTAAAAAAAAGTGGGCAATATGAGTTAGTTGGTTTAATGCAGATAATAGAATAGTCAAGAATGCTTGAATGATTTCAAAAATAATTTTGATTTTCGGTTTTGTGAATTCATATACATAATTTGAAGCAACATATTCAGAGAGTCCTGAATTTGGGGATAGGATCTGAATTTGAATCCTGGGTCTACCAATTACTCCCTTTATATCTCCAGACAAGTGCCTTAATGTATCTGGGTCTCAGTTTTCTCATCCATAAAATTAGGTACACTACTAGATAAACTTAATTCCCCTGTATCTAAATCCAGGATCCTATGATTACTTTGGTACCTTTCAATATAATTTTCATTTGAAGTAGTAGCCACAGCATAGTACAATGTTTGCAATTGATTATAATAATTTTTCTTTCCACAGTACGAATCTATTAGATAAGTTCTGACTCCAAGTTACCTTCATGAGAACAATGTCTTTTGGTAGAACCTCCTTGTTAAAGGCAAGGAGGAATATGGGAAAAGTGATCTATGGCCATATTTGCATATGAATGTATGTATATATGTTTTCCGAGGTGTGGGCTCTAGATTATCATTCTGCCTAACATTTTGCACTAGACTGTCATAGGTACAAGGACTGCTATGATGAACATAATTGAAAATCCCAAAAGATAACTTTCAAGTTGTTTTCTTTTTCCCAATGCATGTTATCATAAGGTAAAATCCAACATTATATCTAAAAGAGAAAAATTGATGAGCTATTTAATAAACTATTAGTAGAAATATTCTTCAGTTTAATTTATAATCAATAAATTGAGTTCAAGAATACCTGAAATAACTTAGTTTTAAAATTCAGAAATCATGACTAATGCTACTGAAGGCTAAAACTAAAATATAATTATGTGTTTGTAAAAAAAAAAAAATAATGTTTAGAAGCTGACTGAAAGGAGAATGGTCAGGGAAAAGATTAAAGAAATTATAATCTTTTAAGGAAGTATATTATACCTCCAGGAAGTAAAGTATAGTCTTCCGCTGATACAAGGAAGTGCACTGAAATATATAGAATAAGATTTAAAATGAGTGCAATTTAAATGAGTCCTCTCATAAAAAAAATAGTAATTACTCTATTTTTTCCTAGTCTCATAAAAACTTAAATAGAAACTTGTTATTAGTTTATAGTAGAACTTTAAATGGCTTTACAGTTTTAATCTCACACTCATAGAAACATATACATGTGTGTATACATAAATGTTTAAATATTTTTATTTTATATACACATTGTACATATTTTACGTGTGTACATGAACACAAACATGTACACATACATTTTCCTTATATGTGCTTTAATACTCTTTTAAATTCCAAATACAGCTCCCTAATGTCTCTCTCCTTTTGGACCTCTCTGCCCCCAGCACTATCTCCCCCCTTACACTCCCCCAAGACAAGTGGCCACAGTCTGAGCTTCTGGGCCAAGGGTCCCACACATGAGTGGTATCAAACAGAGGTTGCACCTAGCCTTATGTACTGAGAAGAAAATCAAGGTCATCACAGTGATGAATGTTGTAGAAGAAACCCAGGAGACTAGAGAATCACAAAAGGTGGAGCAGGCCAGTCCTCCTGGTTTACAGCAACCTACTGATTGATACTGCTTCCCCCACTGTGGCTACCACACTTGAGCCTATGGGAACTGATCCTAGAGATAAGAATAATGCTAAGCCTGCTGATGATAAGCCTGAATATGAGGATGGCCAGGACTTTGGCACTGGAGAACTAGTATATGGAAAACTCCAGGGCTTCTTCTGGTGGCTCAGCTACATTTTATCCTGGTGGATGACAGGCCAAAGTTGGGCAGCTGAAGGCACTCAGTCGGGCATGTGGTCTGGAGACAACAAGATCTCAGTGGTTTGTTTTGAGAAATTGATGCCACTGATTTCCTTCTGCAGTGGTTTCCACCAAGCCATATAAAACAAGCAACCTACATGCTGGAAAGTCATCTAGGAGGTCCTTCAGGTGACCAGCTGTCAAACAGGGAAGCTGTTTCTGGCCTAACCTGAGAATGATGAAAGTGACATAGACAAGGTCATGGAGGTGCAGAACAAGAAAATGATTGAGTGGGCTCTGGGTGGCTTCCAGCCCTTGGACACAAGGGCTTGGAGCCACCAGCAAAGGAGAGAAATCCCTACAAGAAAGCTAACATTGATATGTGGGGCCCAGTAGAGTCTGAAGTTATTGCCTCTGCCCCACCTCCACCAGACAAAAAGCCCCAAAAGTGCCCAGCAGAGAAGCCCAAAGTCAAAAAGATAACTGACAAATGCACAGAGAACTGCTGGTATATAACATGCAGCAGAAGTGCAGGAATATTGAAGACATCTGCATCTCCTGTAGAAATCTTCACCCTGGAACACACCCTCTTCATTGGAGGAATGTGCCAAAACTGCAAGAACTACTTCCTGGAGTGTGCCTATCAGTAAGATGATGGCGGCTACCAGTCATATTGTAGTATCTGTTGTGGGGGCCCAGAGGTCTTCATGTGTGGGAAGAGCAACTGAAACAGAAGTCAGTCAAGGTGCTGTCTCTTTTCCATGGAATTGCCACAGGGCTGTTGCTGTTAAAGGACCTGGTGATCCAAGTAGACCACTACATTGCCTCAGAGGTATACGAGAACTCCATCACTGTGGGCACAGTGCAGCACCAAGGGAAGAGCTTGTACTTCCAGGATATTTGCAGTGTCACACAGAAGCACATACAAGAATGGGGATCCTCTGATTTGATGAATGGAGATAGTCCCTGCAATGACCTTTCTATTGTCAACCCGGCTCGGAGACATCTTTCTGAGTACACTGGACAGCTCTTCTTTAAGTTCTACTGCCTTCTGCATGATACCTAGTCCATGGAGGGTGATGATCACCTCTTCTTCTGGCTCTTTGAAAATGTAGCAGCAATGGGGTCAGTAATAAGGGGATATCTCACATTTTTTGAAGTGTAACCCTACGATGATTGATGACAAACAAGTGCCAGGGCTCACTACTTCTGGGGTAACCTTTCCAGTATGAACAGTCCATTTCTGGAACTTCAGGAGTGTTTAGAGTATAGCAGGATAGCAATGTTAAACAAACTGGAGACCATGTCAATCAGGTCAAACTCCATCAACCAGAGCAAAGAACAGCATTTCCCTGTCTTCATGAATGAGAAAGAAGTCATCTTATGGTGCACTGTAATGGAGAGGGTCTTTGGCTTCCAAGTCCATTATATGGATGTCTCCAACATGAACCATTTGGCAGGGCAAAGATTGCTAGGCCAATCATGGAGTGTTGCTGTGATCCACCACCACTTTGCTTCCTTGAAGAAATATTTTGACTGTATGTAAGAGACATGGAAGTGAAATGGATAGTGACATCTAATCAAAGCAAAACCACCAAAAATGAGATGGTGGAAAGAAAAAAGGGAATTTCAAGCAAACAACCACAAAAACCACCACAGATGTGAAAACATCCACAAAAATAATGTTGAGCAAAAGGGTTGGACATAATCTTCTGATTTTTCAATGTTAGACTTTGATCCTATTTAAAAAACAAAACCAAGTTCCCCCTCTCTTTTTTATTAGTAATAATAATAACAATAATATGGTTATTATTATTTGAATCAAACATTTTAGTTTTCCACTCTTTCCAGAGTGGTTTTCTGTTGTCTCAGTTTAAAATTTATTTCAGGATTTATAATTTTTCAGTGATGTAGGAGGAGGAGTGGGAAAACAGGGAATTTCAGCAAAAATAAAAGATCTTCAACAAAATAAAAACAGCAACTCTATCAGGCAGAGGAAAGATGAGAATGTGGGAGAGGGGGAAAGAAATATGTTATGAAAATCTATGATTATATTACAAAAATTTTTAGTTAGAATATAAAATTCAATAGTTGAATGAAAAAAATGATCTCTTATTGATCAGACATATTAACATGAACCTAGTGATTTAAGAAATGTCGTTATGTGATAGGAGAAGGGCCACTCCACAGTGAAATTCCTTATGTCATGGCTTGACATTAGAAAGATGATCCTAAATCTGGTACCTTTTCTTTTGACCGTAGCCTCACTCACACATGTTCTTTCACTCTCTTTATCAGAGTTTCCTTTCTGTCCTTTTTCATTCTCTATTTTCAAAATATACTTCATCTGAGAATTTATTGTGTTAATTTATGTAGTTAAATCTAGATCATGGGATGGACATCACAAAATGTGTTTCACTGTCTCTTTGCACCAACAGCTGAATAAGGTAAGAAGCATTAACTTGTGATCTCCTTGATCATATGGATTATTTTTACCTCTTTTTTGTATTTCCATTGCTTAGCTTAGTGCCTAGTATATAAAAAGTTCATAATAAAGGTTTTTAATTTATTGAAACTTGTCATTATTTATTTTTCTTTCTCCTTTAGTGTGAGAAAAACTATCCATAAAAGTGCATTATATTCACACATGTACACACATGCGCATGTTATATACTCATATGTACATGTATGTGTGCATTTATACAAAAACACTAACAGTCATATAACAGGGGATCCTATGGAATTTTGTAGGAATTTATTGCCATAGCCAAAAAAAGCTTTTATTTCTAGAATTGGTAATAACTAGAAATTCTTGTGCCTTGAGCAAATATCAGAAAATCTTCCTTATCTGAGGAAAGGTTTAGGTAGATCTTTTCCCAGCTGGGAAGCAGAGATTCAGGGGCACTCACATGAGGATAGTGGGCAGTGGATCTCACCATTGCTCAAGACTCTAAGAATTTCATGGACCTTTTAAGTTAGAGGATTTGGTGGCAAAGAACCTGCTTAAGCTTTCATGAAGAATACTAAATAAAGGCTTGTATATTTTAAATGTGTTCTTCCAGTTTTCCTACGTGAAATTAATGTTGGAAAATCCAGGACAAAGGTCATATTAAGAAGAGATTGAGAAGGAATGGAACATGACAAACTGTGAGTTCATGGATATTGGAAGATACTTTTGGAACTTAGGCTGAAGTAAGAAAAACAATTTAAAGGTTGTTCCAAAGAACTTGCAGTTCTTATTTTAATGCTAATGAGCCAAGGAATATGAAGCTAAGGAAGCTAATCTGTATTCAGAGCATTCTAACAAATTTAAAAAAAAAGTGCTGATGCGTTGCCACTTGCCAACATTCGTTTTGATAATTGTCACATCAGCTGGCTATTTATCTAATCAGCACCACCACATTTACCTTGTCCAATATTACTGCTACGTTGGTGAGTCCATTGTTAATTGACATTAATAGAAATATGTTTTTCTATTGACTCAGAGAAAACACAAGACTATGAAGTACTTTAGCATAAGTGAGAGACAACATTGTGAGTGCCATATTTAAGTGTCATAAATTTCCTTTTGTCCCACTTATTAAGAACAGTCTCTATGGAACATATGAGTCACATTATATCCTTTATTTCCTCTTCATCCAATGAGCTCCATTTTGTTTTCAAGGTTTTAGGGTTCTTTTTAACGTTCTTTTTTACTTTTTAAATTATTTAACTTTATTACTGTTGCACCATTTATAAAATTACATATAATTTCAATGCATCCATTTTCATCTTTTGTTTTTTTCCTTGTTTCTTGTGTATCTTTTTCATTTTCCAATGAATATTGTATTGTTGTCTGACACAGGATGAAAGAGAAACTGGAACTACAATGACCCCAGATTTTTTTTTTTTTTTGCATTTCCACTGATGAATAAACAGAACTACAGGGGCATTCAACCACTGGCATGCATTGACTTGGACATGTGTCATTCAGTTACTTCAGGGGAAAAAGTCAGCACCCTGAATTTCAGAGGAAAGACAGAGACATCAAAAGTCAACAGAGAGAGCTTCCAAAACTCTCTGGCCATTATATGCATACATAGTTACCAGAAGCACCAACTTCCAGGTTTTAGTGGGGGTTGGGGGGGCAGGATGGGGGACTAGAGAGCTTCTTAGCTGCTTTCCAGAGTCTCTCTGACCAAAGAAACACTTCCAGTCAGTAAGTCCCAAAGTAAAACCTCACTCTGAGAGTATTTATGCACTTTTCAGAGCTAGAAGGCAAAACCCTCTGACCTAGTGCCTCAATGCAAAAAAAAAAAAAAAAAAATGGTACTTGGGACCCTCCTCCATGGGCAGGCCCATTCATGGGTGGGAAAGATCTTCTTTAATACATTATTCAATCAGAGGAACTTTTAATAAAACATAAACAGCAAAAGATTCTAATTTGGTTGCCATCATACTTCCCATCTTTGGAGTTCTGAATTTGTTCTTTTTTCTGTCACCTCAATGTGTGTGGTGGGTCACAGTAACACCAAGAGAGCCTTGGGGACGCTAGGGTCCTATTGACTTGGGCTGAGTAGTGTGGTCTCTCTAATATGTATATTTATATCTATAGATATAGATATAAATACATATAGATATACACACATACATATATACATTTTACATATGTATATATGTGTATATATATGCATCTATATATATGTATGTATATATATATATATTTATTCTACATTTCTGTGATAGTATTCTTCTTTGTTAATTCATTTTACATTGAGCCTTAACCCACAAATTTTGGGGGCTTTTCTTTACCTACAAATTTCCACAATTTATATGGTTTCTATAGCTGCTACTTTTGTGTCACTCTCTATGTCCTCTTGACCTTGTTTCCTATGCATACTCTCTAAAACATTTGCAGGCCTTCACAGACCTATGATTATGCATCAAATAAATGTTGGGAGAGTGAATTTACATATTATACATTGTATAATGTCTAATGTAGTGAAATTACCTCATGATTACTGGCACCAAGTACAAAGAGAACTGCCAGTCATGATTATTTGCTACTAAAACTCACTGAAACTGCATCCAACCTTTATATTCCACCCTGCAAAAGCCACCACACGCACACACACACACACACACACACACACATACACACACATAAAAAATAAGCAGTTTGGGGTGACTTTTTCCATGCGTTGAGCATTTATTTTGAAATAATGTGGACACAGACTTAGTAAGTGAAGTGTTCTTGAAGAAAATTGTAACCAATGAAAACCAGAGTTTCCAGGCATAAGAAGAAAAAAGAGAAAATTGGGAACATAATTAGATTATTTAGAAAAGATTATGAATTTGAGGGGCACAGTTGCAATAACCCATCCTTTTTCATTTTGCTTTCTTTCCTTTTGGTTCCAACATGAAAACGATTTTTATAAAAGCACACATAGCTTCCCATAGTGAAAAAACCTACATTAATAATTTGTCGACCTGCAATTAGAAGCAGAGCTAGTTTTTAAATTTTGCAACTCTCCTGTTAAATATTGGCACATGAAAAGAACTATCCTGGACAGATGGAAAATTAGCGTGCCATGAAAATCTATAATAGATTGGCTGTTGCTGTCAGCCTCAGGAAAATAATTACATCATGATGACCCATACTGAAAATATCCATGAACTGAGAGGTGAAAGCATTAGGTATATAAGATAATGGCACGGAATTTTTTTTTCCCCCACTGGATAGAAGTTAAGTATATTTAAATTTATTTTAGAATGATTTGTCACAATTTTCTTGAATATTTTGCCTGGTTATGTGATATTTTAATAGTAATTTCATATAAAACAAATATTTTGAAATTAATGATAAGATCCTTTTGCAAATAATACATATCTATTCTTCACACCTATTGAGAATTATTTCTTAATACAGAGTTTTGTAACATCTACAACTAACTCCCTCCCTACCCAGCCCCAAAATGTACACAGGAGAAAGTTTAATCTGCATTAAGATTTGTTACACCATTTTCTTAAGACAAAGCAATTAACTTAACAACAGCAAAAACTTCATCAGGGTATACTTTTATGCTTAATCTACATTATTAACATTTTTCCATCCTTTTCTTCACCTTGACAATTGATAAAAACATAAAACAAGCCCTGATCTGTAACAGTTGCCAATTTTTGAGCTGTAGATGCTCACTTTGACAGTTTAACAATTGTCACCACAGCAGGTACAAGGCAGATATAGGACATTTCTGGAAAAGATTTGAAAGTAGCAGTTTGGTTAATTCCTTCTAGGATCATTTCTGTGAAGACATAGAGAAGGATACTATGGAGAAGGTATCACAATATGGCACTATCAACAGTGTTAGGGAGATTGTTTATACCTCAAAGAGATCCAAATCTTTTAAAGTATAGAAATGTTTTGAAGGAGTATCAGTTCAACATGCATTCTAAGCCCAATGGGATGTAAAGAATTTAGGTAAACTTCTCTCCACTTTTAGAATCTAGTAGAAAGAATATAAGTCTGAGGGAGATGGAGGGTAAAGGAAGTAAGGACCTTGATGTGCCCCATCAAGACTTTTAAATTCTTCCTCTGTTGTACCTTCCATCTCATTTCCCTATCTAACATACTTAGTTCTCTAAATCTAGAATAAGGGAGAAGGACCTGGGGAGATAGAGTGGATGAGATGTCTCTGAAGCAGACTTCAGGGATGAGAGGGAAATAATACTGCAAATGACTGTGCTATTTGGTTCTTAGTGTAACCAAAAATCTGAATGCAACCTAGTAAGAGAATGACAATAAAAATGTGAAGACTCAAACGAAGTAGTGATGATACCTACCTTCAGTAGCTCCCCATTACTTATAGAATAAAACATAATGTTTTAACATATTTAAGGCCCTCTCCAGTCTTCACGAATTCTAAATTCTATCCAGACTTGAGTATGATCCATTCCCAGAACTGATTTCTCTCCCATTTTTGTGCATTCATGAAAGTTGTATTCTATTTCTCAAATAAATTCCCTCCTCATCTGCAACTCTTATAATCCTTCTCTCCCTTCAAGGCTCTTCTCAGTCACTGCTTTCTTCATTAAGCCTTCCCTTCACTTCTTTTCCCTTACCCTCTATCCCCCAGTTGCATTCTGTGCTGCCTTAATTTACCTCGCTCTATATTTATCTTTGTGCATGTATAAACAAGAAGAATGGAAGCTCCTTGAGAACAGGGGCTATTTCATCTTTGTTTTACTATCACAAGAACTTTTACAGTGTCATATAGTGCTTAATAAATATTTGTGAAATTTCCTTGAATAATAGTAAATAAAATATTTCCTTTAATGAAAAAAATATGTGCAAAACTCTCACTACATTTATTTTATTGTCCTTTTTTATTAAATATTTTTCAGGATGACTCTACATCTTTTCCTTTCAAATATATTTCATTTTAGAGGTGCAATTTTTTCTGAGACATCAACTAAATTACTGAAAGCAATGAATTTGTTATCAGTATGGAGCAACCCAATTCCCACTGTCATGTACTCCTCGTCCCTGCTCATGGTCAGTGTGTGGAAAAATCAAAAGCCCTCTTGTCCATCCCCTGACAAATAAGATGACTTTATTTCTCTCAGGCACTGTCTCAGTTCAGAATACATTTTGTAAGCACCTACGATGTGCAACACACTACAAAGAAACAAAAAGACAGCAATGAAAACACTCCCTATCCTTTAGGAGCTTGCTTTCTACTTCAGGGATACAGTGTGCACATATATAATCAATCAGCAAACATTCATTAAGTACTCTATATGAGCTAAAGTCCTGAGTATACAAAGAAACTAAAAAGGAAAACAAACACAATACAAATAAAGATAACTCTTGCTTCCAAAGTGCTAATGTTCTAATATAAGGAGCACCATATAGTGAACCACATATGCAAAGGCATGGAGGTGAGAGATGGAAAGTCATGTAAAAGGAACCACCATCAGGTCAGAAAGACTGGGATGGGGAAGCTCTTTAGAGGTGTATGAATTTTTAAAAATCATCATGATTGCTGCTAAGAAGTTCCCACTTGCTGGCTGTTTTGAGCCTCCATATGTCCCTCTTGCAGGATCTCACAGAGTGTCGATGGAGTGAAGGGCTGTGTTCCACACTCATTTTCACATTTCACATTTTCATATTATCCCCTTGCCATTTGGAATACACTTTCTATGGCTCTCAGGACCTCCTCCTCCTCACTTCACATTTTTGAGAGCATATTTAAAGTTTTCTCTACCACTGAACATATGGGCAAGGTTTGGGTCTAGTTTTCCTTTCTTGTCTTGTTATGATAAGTGGAACTTTTACTTTCTTGACATTGTCTGTGAATCATGCACTTTCTCTTCCTTTTGGCTCTATTGGCAAACAAAGAGAATGGCAGCATGCATATGTATGTACACTATAGGTTTGTCCTATTGATCAAGAGTCCTAAAGGCATGCAAGTCTCATTTCTCACTCCCCAAGAAAGTTTTTGCATTGGAAATTCCATGAGATAGTTCTCCTTTCTCATTTTAATTTTATTGATGTCTGTTGTTTTTTTAGCCAGAATTATTTCCCCTTAACTGCTAGCACCTCACTCCACCCTCAGAATTCACTTTTGTAACGAATAAAAATAGTTATGCAAAACAAACTTTCAAAGCAAGCTCATAAATATAACATCCTATATACACTTCCACACAAACACACATCCCTTAACAACATGCATCTCTCTGCAAGCAAAAGAAGGCAATGCATAACCTCATCTCTTCTCCAGGACTGAGAAGAGTCATTAAAAAGTACAGTGTTTAGTGTTTTTTGTAATGCTTTCCTTTATGTTGTAGTAATTGTCTATAATGTTGTTCTGGTTCTGTTTATTTCATTCTTAATCACCTCCTTTGGATCTTCCTGTGATTTTCTGTATTGTTCATTTTGACCACTTTTAAGGGAGCTAAATATTCCATTTCATTCACATACCAAAATTTGTTCCATCTTTCCCAGTCAGTGGACACACATTTTTTTTCTAGTCTTCTGCTGGAAACTCTTTTTGTATTTATGGAACCTTTTTATCATTGACATTATCATCTTTTTCCTTCAATTTCTCATTTCAGGGTTTTGAACACATATATTCAGATGGATTAATTTTAAACCTATTTCTTGTTTAAGAGCATGCTTCATATAAGCAAAAAAAATAATGGTATTAGACCTAAAGACCATCAGTTTTAATCTGAGGCTATATAACTAAGTAATGTGTACAACGATGGGATTTTGAGTTAAAAGAATAAAAGAATATATATATATATATATATATATATATATATATATATATATATATTTTAAGGCAGCAAATTGGTGAGTTTTCCACAGTTTACTTAATAACTAAGTCTATGTGTTAAAGGACAGTGAAGGGAAACTGTGAGGAAAGCGAATTGTGAAAGGAAGATGAGACATGAATTGTAGGTTATGTCTTGAACTACATGATCTATGAGTTTCTTTCCACCTCTAATCTATGATCCTTTGAACTTGAAATGATAGGGACTGAGAAAGAAACCTGATAGGACACAAGGATAGAATTATATGATTAGAAAGTGATAGAAAAGAAGGAAGATATTATACTCTGAGGAATAGATGTGGCCAAATCATCAGTACTGTGGAATCATGGTTGGTTACAGCATTGGTCAGAGTTTGAAATCTTTCAAATTTGTTTGTAGACATTGTTTAAATTGTTTCCCTGGTTCAGTTCACTTTAGTATCAATCAATTCATGCATATTTTCCTAGTTTACTCAGAAACAATTTTTCATTTTTTTTACAAAAGTATGTTTCATTATGTTCACATACTATAATTTATTCAGTCATTCCATAAATTACGGGTACCTTCTAATTTTCCAGTATGCTTGCCACTAGAAATAGAGATGTAAGGCTGATGAACACAGACACATACATACGTAAAAATGAATGTATGCACATATAAAATATATACAAAAAAAAGTACACATACAGTTATATGGAGAGAGAGATGGATGGATGGATGGATAGATATACACACACATATAGTATTAAGTGTCATTGATGTCAAGCCAACTAGTGATATTTCTAGGATTAAAAACTATTTAAAAACTAGTGATATTTCTTGGGTATGATAGCTTAGTAATTTTGGGTCAAAAGTCATATATGCACATACATATATGCAAACATACATACACATACACATATGTATGTATGTGTATACATGTTTCTGTATACATACTGTATATACATACATATGAAACTTAAATATGTGCTAAGAAAAGAAAAATGAATAATATGAACTAAAACATTACAAATGAAATACTCCAAGATGGTGGAGTAGAAGGATGGAATTGTAAATGCTCTCTCCCATAGCCCATAAAGTACCAGTAAAAAATGACTCTAAACGAACTCTGGAGCAGCAGAAGCCACAAAACAACAGAGTGAAAGAGATTTCCATCCAAAGACAGCCTGAAAGGCCATGGGGAAAGGTCTACCACACCAGCAGTAGAGCATAGTGCAGCCCAGCCTTGACCTCTCACAGGGAAAGGATGAGAGCAGGAGTGAGGGGTGAAACCCCAGCAGCAGCTGCAGTCTCCAGACTGCTCAATCCACAAACACCAAAGACAGCTTCAAAGGTCAGTGAGAAAGCTCTTTCAGTTGGATGAGGAGGGAATAGGGTTGGGCCCCACTGGCAGCAGCCGCTGCAGCAACAACAGCCGCCACTTTTGGAGTACTCTGCTTAAAGACCCTGGGGGAATTGAGCCTATGGTCTGGATCTCAGCTATGAGTGGCTGTCCTGGGATGAGGAAGAGTGCTGACATGGTGGAGCTGGTGGAGATTCTGGACAGGGAATTCTCCTCACAGATTCTGGGCAAAAAAGTTTGCAGTAGTTCCCAGAAAAGAGTGCAGGACAGGAGGGGAGTATACTCCTCTCCCTTGACTGTGTCACCTTGGAGGAACTGAGAATTTATAGGGCCCTAGAGTATACCCTTCTCTTAACAAATGACTCAAAAGTCAAGTAACCAGCAGGGAATATGCCCAAAGAAGGGGAAAAAAAATAAGAGTATAGAAGATTACTTTCTTGGTGGAGAGATATTTTCTTCCATCCTCTCGGATGAGGAAGAACAATATATACAATTAAAAGAAGAAAGAAAAGTCAAGACTTCTGCACTCCAAACTTCCAAAATAAACATGAAATGGTCTCAAGCCATAGAAGATCTCAAAATGAATTTTTAAAATCAAGTAAGAGAGGTAAATGGAAAAATTGGGAGAGAAATGAGAACAATCAAGAAAAATCATGAAAAGTAAGTCAACAGATTGCTAAAGGAGAATCAAAAAAATGCTGAAGAAAATAACGCCCTTAGAAATAGACTAACTCAAACAGCACAAAAGGTCCAAAAAAACCAATGAGGAGAGGACTGATTTAAAAAGAAGAATTAGCCAAATTTAAAAGGAGGATCAAAAGCTCACTGAAGAAAATAGTGCTTTAAAAATTAGAATGGAGCAGATGGAAGCTAATGACTTTATGAGAAATCAAGAAATTACAGAACAAAACCAAAAGAATGAAAAAATAGAAGACGATTTGAAATATTTCATGGGAAAACAACTGACCTGGAAAATAAATCCAAGAGAGACAATTTAAAATTTATGAGAATATCTGAAAGCCATGATCAATAAAAGAGTCAAGACATCATGTTTCATGAAATTATCAAGGAAAAGTTCTCTGATATTCTAGAACCAGAGGGTAAAAATATTGAAAGAATCCACCAATCACTTCCTGAAAGATATCCAAAAAGAAAAATTCCTAGGAATATTGCAGTCCAATTCCAGAGTTCCCAGGTCAAGGAGGAAATGTTGCAAGCAGCTAGAAAGAAAAAAAATTGAGTATTATGGAAACACTATCAGGATAGCAAAAGATCTGGCAGCTTCTACATTAAGGGATTGAAGGGCTTGGAATATGAAGTCAAAGGAATTAGAATGAACACCAAGAATCCCCTACCCAGTAAAACTTCAGAGGAAAAAAAATAGGCATTCAATGAAATAGAGAACTTTCAAGCATTCTTGATCAAAAGACCAGAGCTGAATAGAAAATTTGACTTTCAAATACAAGAATCAAGAGAAACTTGAAAAGGCAAACAGGAAAAAGAAATCCTAAGGGACTTACTAAAGTTGAACTGTTTACATTCCTACATGGAGAGATCATATTTGTAACTCTTGAAACTTTTCTCAGCATTTGTGTAGTTGGAGGGATTATAGACACACATACACACACATACACACACATACATACATATATATATACACATATATATATGGAGAGAGAGAGAAAAGAGAGAGAGGGAAGAGAGAGAGAGAGAGAGAGAGAGAGAGAGAGAGAGAGAGAGAGAGAGAGAGAGAGAGAGAAAGCACACAGTGAGGTGAATAGGAAGGAATGGTATCTAAAAAAATAAAATTAAAGGGTGAGACAGGAATATGTTGGGAGGATAAAGGGAGAAATGGAATGGGGCAAGCTATATCACATAAAAGAGGCAAGAAAAAGCATTTTCAATGGAGGGGGAAAGTGGGGAGGTGAGAGGGAAAAAGTGAAGCTTACTCTCATCACATTTGGCTTAAGTAGAGAATAACATATACACTCAATTTGGTATGAAAAATCTATCTTTAACTACAAGAAAGTAGGGGAGAAGTGGATAAGCAGGGTGGGGCAGATCATAGAAGGGAGGGCAAATTAGAAGTAAACACTTTTGGGGAAGGACAAAGTCAAAAGAGAGAATAGGGACAGGATAAGATGGAGGGAAATATAGTTACTCTTACACATCATGATTATTAAGGAAGACTTTTGCAAAGCTACACATATATAGCCTATATTGAATTGCTTATCTTCTCATTGGGGATGGATAGGGAGAGAGAAAGGGAAAAAAGTTGGAACTCAAAATTTTAGGACAGATGGTTGAGAATTGTTTTTGCATTCAAGTGGGAAATAAGAAATACAAGTAATAGGGTGCAGAAATCTATCTTGCCCTACAAGAAAAGAGAGAAGATGGGGATAAAGGAAGGGAGAGCTGTGACAGAAGGGAGGGCAGATGGGAAGAAAAGGTAATCAGAATGCATGGTGTTTTGGGATGGGGGAGGAGACAGATGAGAAAATCTGGAACTCATAATTTTGTGGAAATGAATGCTGAAAACTAAAAATAAATAAATAAACATAAGAAAGAAACATATACGTAATAAGAAGAAAAGCAAATCACATGCACAGCACAGCATATGATAGGATTCAAGTTATATAGCAAAAATTTTCTATTTCAGGAAAGTCTATAGAATAAGTGCTACACATTATGTTGAGAGCTGCCTATCTTTTCTTTGCTTCCTCATTAGTTTTCTTCTCAGCTGTGCATTTTTTTGTCCTTTTTCCCCCATTTCCCCTTCCCTTCCCTCCACAGGCTATAATTAAGCATGCATACATTTATATAGAGAGAAACATATACTTATATACACATACATATACAGATACACACACACATATAGATAAAGAGATATAGACAGGTTTATAGATAGATAAATAGACCAATACATAGATAGATAGATAGATGATAGATAGATAGATAGATAGATAGATATACACATATAATTGCCCTAGCAAATTCTACTTCTGATCTTTGTTTTTATATTGTTGTGTATTTATTTTCTATCCCTCCTAATTCTTCTACTTTACTTCTACCTCTACCTTACCCTCATATTACTTAACCTACCCTTGTCCAAGCATATATCCCTTACCCTCCCATTCCCTTAAATCAAAACACCCTTCCATATCCCTCTTTGACCTATCCACTCAGGCTCCCATCTCATACTCTCCCTCACTTGTCCTCCCATTCAAATTTATCTAAATACCCTTCCACGCCCTACTTTAACCTATTCCCTCACTTTTCCCTCTAGAGATCTGACCCTCATCCTCTCCTTTCTCCCTGTTCCTTTAGCATTTTATTTCTTTCTGAATTTTGAAGATTTGTATGCTCATCTATATCTATCTATCTATCTATCTATCTATCTATCTATCTATCTATCTATCTATCTATCATCTATCTATTATTCCCTCTTAAATTCATTCCTGATGAAAGTAGGTTTCCAGAACTACCAGTCATCCTCCCCCATCTAATTTCTCTTTGGTGGTTCTTTCTTTTACTCTCATCCTCATTATTTGTATAGAACAATTACTCTTTTTAACATTTCCTAAACAGTTTTACTTTTTAAAGCCCACATCATACTCACTTCTAATCCAATCTATCTTACTATCAAATTACTAATATCAATTCTAGACATACATTTTGCTTACATAAAAGCTAAACCATCTGTCCTAATTGAGTCTCTTGTAATTAATCTTCTATATGTACCTTATATTTCTCTCAGCACTTGCATGTCAAATTTTCTCTTAAGTTCATTTAAAAAAAATAAAGTCTGGAAAGTGACAATGTATTGAATGTCCATTTTTTTTAATATTCAGGATTATGCTAAGCTTTGTTGGGTATGATATTTTTGGCCAAGAGCCCAGTTCTTTTCCTCTTTGATATACAGTGTTCATATAAATATATACAGTCTTTTAGTGTCACTGCTTCTAGGTGTTATGTGATTCTAATTATGGAACAACCATGTTTATTTTTTTTTTCTTGCTTATAGTATCATATCCTTAAGCTGGGTGTTTCAGAATTTGAATATAATATTCTCATGGGATTTCCTGATAAGATCATTTTCAGGTGGTGATCACTGGATGTTTTATGTTTCTGTTTTCCCATTAGTGCTTCAGGACAATTTTCTTTTATTATTTTTTGTATTATTTTATCAATATTCTTTTTTAAGGCTTTCAGATAATCCAATTATTCTTATGTTTTCTCTTCTTGATGTGTTCTGCAGATCAGTTTTCTTTTTCAATTTTCCAAATTTATGTTTATTTGTTTTCAATTTTCATCAATCACTTCCAAAAGTTTTAAATCCCCCCCCACTTCCTCGCCAAGAAGGCATGCAATCTTATATGGGCTCTACACATAACGTTCTTATTATATCTTCACATTAGTCATGGTATATATAATAAGAATTAAAACTAATGGGAGAAAGCATGAGGAAAACTAAACAAGAGCAAACATAACAAAAGAGACAATGGTCTGCTTCATTCTGCATTTTTGCTCCATGGTCCTTGCTCTGCATGTGGATGGCACTTTTCATTGTGAGTCCTTTGGAAAAGTTTTAGGTCCTTTCATTGCTGTGAAGGGCTAAGGGTATCAAAAATAGTTCTTGAACACTGTGACTGTTACTGTGTATAATGCTCTCCTGGTTCTGCTCACTTCACTCAGAATCAGTTCAACAAGTCTATCCAAATATTTGTGAAGTCCATCTGTTCATTATTTCTTACAGCACAAGAGTACTCCATTACATTTATACACCACAACGTGTTGAAGCATTCCCCAACTGATGAGCATTTCCTCAATTTTCACTCTGTGGTCACCACCAAAAGAGCTGCTATATATATATACATACATATATATATATATATATATATATATATATATATATATATATATATATATATATATATATATATACATACATACATATATATATATATATACATACATATATATATATATATATACACATACATACATACATATATATATATATGCTATATATACATACATACATACATATATATATATATATATATATATTTGTGTAAATGTGGATCCTTTTCTCATTTTTATGAACTCTTTGGGATACAGTCCTAGAAGCAGTATTGGTAGGTCAAAGGTTATGCACATTTTTATAGAATTTTGGGCATAGTTCCAAATCCAGAACAGCTGGATCTGTTCACAGCTCCACCAATGGTGAATTAGTGTTCCTTCTCTCCCATACCTTCTCCAACATTTATTATTTCCTTGTTTTGTTAGGCAATCTGAAGGTGTGATGTGATACCTCAGAATTATTTTGATTTGCATCTCTCTAACCAAAAGTGATTTGGAGCATTTTTCCATATAAGTATAGATAGCTTTATTTTTTTTTCCTCTGCAAACTGCCTATTCATATCCTTTGATCATTGTCAAATGGGGAATGACATATTCTTGTAAATTTGACTCAGTTCTCCAAATATTTTAGAAATGAGGCCTCTATCACAGTCCTTTTCCACTTTTCTATTTTCCTTCTAATTTGGTTGCATTGACTTTGGCTGTGCAAAAACTTTTCAGTTTAATGTAATCGAAATTATCCATTTTGCATTTCATAATGTTTTCTAGCTATTGTTTGGTCATAAATTTCTCCATTCTCCATAAATTGGACAAATAAGCCATTCCTTGCTCCATCATATTTATTTATAGTATCAGACTTCATGCCTAGGTAGGATACCTATTTGCACTTTATTCTGTTATACAGTGTCAGGCATTGATCAATTCCCTACCACACTCTTTTCCAGTTTTCCCAGAAGTTTTTGTCAAATATTGAGTTTTTATCCCAGAAGTTGGAATCCCTGTGGTTATCAAACAGTAGACAGCTATAGTCAATGACTACTATTTCATGTCTACCCAAACTGTTCCACTAATCTAGCCATCTATTTCTTAGCCAGTATCAAGTGGTTTTGATGACTGTTGCTTTATAATTCAATTTAGCATCTGGTATGGCTAGGCTACATTCTCTAGTCTTTCTTTTCATTAATACCCTTGATATTCTGGAGTTTTTGTTCTTGTAGATAATTTTAATATTATTTTTCTCACTCTAAAAAATAGTTTTTTGGCAGTTTGTTTGGTATATGCTGAACAAGTAACTTAATTTGGGCAGAATTGTCATTTTTATTATGTTAGCTCAGCCTATCCAGGAGTAACTAATACTTTTCCAATTATTTAGATCTGACTTTATTAGTGGGAAAAGTGTTTTGTAATTGTGTTCATCATTCAACAGCTCAGTTTTCTTTTGAGATATTTTACATTCTGCCCCACCCTGCCCAAAGCTGCCTCCCAGCCTGCTCCAACGCTGCTTCTCTCATCCTTCCCCACAGGTCACTCCTCTGCTTGGCATCTCCGTGTCGTCGTACTTGCAGGAATGTGAGAGTCCATCAATGAGTATTCCTTCCTCATATGCTGACCTTGGCTGCCAGAGATATTTTCAACAAAGGATTTGGTTTTGGGTTGATGAAACTGTATGTGAAAACAAAATCTTGCAGTGGAGTGGAATTCTCATCAATGGATTCGTCTAATACAGACACTGGTAAAGTTTCTGGGACTTTGGAGACCAAATATAAATGGTGTGAATATGGTCTGACTTTCACAGAAAAATGGAACACTGATAACACTCTGGGAACCAAAATTGCAATTGAAGATCAGATTTGCTAAGGTTTGAAGTTGACGTTTGACACTACCTTCTCACCAAACACAGGAAAGAAAAGTGATAAAATAAAGTCTGCTTATAAACGGGAATGTATAAACCTTGGCTGTGACATTGACTTTGATTTTGCTGGACCTGCAACATATGGGTCAGCAGTTTTTGGTTATGAAGGCTGGCTTGCTGGCTACCAGATGACCTTTGATAGTACCAAGTCAAAGTTAACAAGGAATAACTTTGCAGTGGGCTACAGGACTGGAGATTTCCAACTACACACTAATGTCAATGATTGAACAGAATTTGGAGGTTCAATTTTTCAGAAAGTGTGTGAAGATCTTGATACTTCTGTAAACCTAGATTGGGCATCGGGCAACAAATGCACTCATTTAGGCATTGCAGCCAAATATCAGCTGGACTCCACTGCTTCTATTTCTGCCAAAGTCAACAATTCTAGTCTAATTGGTGTGGGTTATACTCAAACCCTGAGGCCTGGTGCAAAGCTGACCCTGTCTGCCCTGGTGAACAGGAAGAGCATCAATGCTGGAGGTCACAAACTTGGGCTTGCCTTGGAGTTGGAGGCTTAGTGCAATTAAAGAAACCTGTGGTGAAGGGATAGCTAGCAGAAGATTTGGCCTTAAAATGCATTTCCAATGTGACCAACAGGCTTTTTTTTTTTTTCTTTCAGAGGGATGATCTAAACAAGGAACGATCCAAACAAGAGCTGTATTTTAAATATTTAGACAGTTACTTGTTGGTTTCCAGTTAAATTGGTTATCTAGCTAGCTACCAATGCTGCAGTAGTGCAGTCACCTATACATTACTTAAATGTATTTAGCTGTTAAATGGCACTACCCACCAATAATGAAATAGATCTTTATGAAAACTGCAAAAAAATAAAATAAAATAGGAAAAGAAAAAAAGAGATATTTTACATTCTCTTCTATATTTTCATTATTTATATTTTACTTTATTATTTCTTGATTTCCTATAAATTCTTGGTCTTCTTCTTGCCCAGTTCTAATTTTCAAGGAATTGTTTTCTTCTGTAAGACTCTGCTTTTCCTTTTCTTATTGGTTGACTTTCTTTTCACAATCTTCTTGTTTTCCTTAGATTGTTCTTATTTTTTTTTAGTTTTCCCTTTATCTCTCTTATTTGATTTTTGAAGTCTTTTTTTAAAGTTTTTCTATGAATTCTTTTTGATCAGGTTACCATTTGGCATTACTCTTTGGGATAGAAAAAGATTTCTTTGTTCTCTTATCCTCCTCTGAAGAAGAAATGTGGTCTTCTCTATTCCCATACTAAGTCTATATGGTTGGTTTTTTTTTTCTCCTTTGCCCATGTGTGTTTTTTTTTTTTTTAATTTGTAGTAGCTCAGTTTTTATAATCACCTCTGGTCCTAGGTTTTGGGGAATGGTGCCTGTGGCCTCAGATCTTCTTTCATTTTTCAGCTCTGGAACTGGAACCAAGACCTTCAGCATCTTATAATGGTGTCCCTGCTCTATTGCTTCTGCACTCATTGTGCATGTGCTGGTTCCTTCTTGCCCCCAGGCCTATCTCCCCAGCACAGCTGGGTCTGGTGTTGTCAGCAGTGGTTCCCTCAATCTTTCCAGCTTAAATGCTGAACACCTTTAAAATTGTGTAATTGTCTGAGATACATGAAATGATTTTCCTCAGCAGAATCAGAGAGGTAGTGTGTGTAAGAGACAGGACTTGACTTTGTTGCCTGTAAAATCAACCCTGTTCACTATGATATGCCAATACTTAGCAAGACTAATTAATTAAAAATAGGAAGCTAAAGATAGGTCATTGTGAATAATCACCATCTATGAATATCTATAGCAATGAATCCATGTTCCCAGTTCACCTGACTTTGTCTTATTTATTTTCACATTATGAATTTAAAAAACTGATATTAAGGTGATTTCCTGGAAGGATTTTTAGGTGCCTTAGTCAAAAATGTCACTAGATTTTAAGTAGAAGATTTCCCCATATGGTAGGATGTGACAGAAATTTTGTTTTTCTTACACTACTTTTAAATAGACAGCATCAGCTTCATGCAATAGGGAACAATTAGATTAGGACTTTAGAAGTAAGGAAGACCAATAGGAGGAAGATAATGCAGCAAGCATTGAACAATTCTATTAGCATGCAAGTTAGACCCAACTGATTTGTTGCATATATTCTAGACTATAGGTTTGTCCCACTTATCAAGAGTCAAAGATATGCGTCAGAGAAAACTCTTAGAAATATCTAGTTAAATAAAGAAAATACAGCTATGTCTCTGTTAATACACATAATGAATCCCATAAAGTAGTTGCATTATTTGAATCCTCAGGTTATATTTCCATTGGGCTAGAACCAATTTCCATATTTTTATACAATGATAATTTCAAATAGTACGAATTTAAATGAATTTGACCATTTCATGGGATTTGTTATTCACATAAATTGGGAACTAGTAGTAATGTTGTGTAGTACTTTGTTTCAGGATTGAAACAGTGGTAAAATACCAATGTTGTTGAGTCAGTCAAGTTTGGGTCATTGAGGATTAGACCCACAGAATGAGTTTTCTATGCAAGTTACCCAAATTTCATAGTTTGTACCATTGGTTCAAAGGAAGTGGGGCAAAAGTTGGAGGATTAAATATTGAAGGTAAGATGATGCAGTAGAAATAAGAACTGTCTTGGAGTCAGGAGCTCAGGACTCTAGGCCCTAACACAGACAAGGTAGGTTACCAGAAACATACCATTATTTCCTCTCTGAGCTCAGATTTTTTTTCTTTTTCTTTATGAAATGAAAATAATAATAATCCTATTACTTTCCTCATTGTATTCAATCCATCTCAGTAGATATTTATTAAACCATGGTTATGCCCAAGGTATTTTTATGAGAAAATCAATTTTCAAATATCAAGGAGATCCAACACATCATCCATTATTACATGATGAAGTTTAGAATACTATGCGGACTACTGGGCTTTGAGTCAGGAAAAGCTTGAGTTCAAATCATATTTCTGTCAATAATGTATGACTTGGCAACTCATTCAACCCCTCTGCTCTTCAAGCACTTTAAGAATTTTCCATTAACCTATAAATGAGTTGTGATATGCATTGTTGGAGAGAATTGCCATACTGGGAATTGTCCACAAGGATGAAAGTACATTTCTTTTACATATGCATGTAATTATTATGATATCCAGGTATATAGCTATATGTGGACTTAAAGCAAGACTAAAACTGAAGTGTAAGGGACCTTCCATTTTAGGAGATTGTGTCTTTACTACACCTGAGTCTCTTTAATATTTCAGGAAAGATACTATGCCACATATACACACATGTATATATTGTACATGCCCACACGTATATACCTATATGTGTATAAACATGTATATATACATATGTGCATGTATACAACATATTCATAGGTGTATGTGTGTATAAATACACATATAATTCTCACCTTCAAGAAATAGGAAAAATAGCCTGTACATATAGAAATATGTAGAAAATATACACTAAATAAGTGGAAGGATGAAAAAAGTATCTTTAAATATCCATAATTTTTGAGATTCTAAATATGTAAAGTACTAGAGATGCAAATAGAAAAAAAAACTGGACATATAAGAGACTGGTGACCTGGCAGGGAGTGTTTAAGAAAGAGAAATCTGAGAAAATGCTGAGTGGAGCCACTGATATATACTTACCAGTAATAATAGGGTGTAATTGATTATTATTCTCCGAGCTTGATTTGGAAATATAGGTGAGGTAGAGATAAGGCTGAAAGAAGGGTGACATAACATGAAGATGACTGGGAAATAGCTTCCTTAGCACTAGTGCAGGCTAGGTAAGGTGAATGGTCACTTAAAAAAAAGGGTTGGATTAAAAATGTCAAATACTATGTTGATTATATACAAATAAAACTCTTAGGTATCATTGAGTAAAGACATCCTAAATTGAAAGAGCCAACATCTTGTTACCTAAATAAGTTTCTTTTGGGAAGATAATATTTGGTTTGTACTTGGCTGACATTTCCTAACTTTGTTTCTGAGCCTAAGGGAGTATATACTTCTTCAGATTTATAATAGTCGACTTCCCTCTGAGGAGTAGCGTGTTATGCTGATTATAGAAGCACTGTAAAATTATTTTCATGTGTAGATAGATTTTCATTTAAAGAAGTCTTTTATATGCACAGATATTACCTCTGATTCATCATTATGACCTCTACAATTCTTTCAATTAACCAAATTTCACTGAGTGAATGTTTTTCCACTACTTTGCTGCTCTACTCCCTCAATGTGTTCATAGTTTAACACCAATCTTATCCAAAAGCCTACTTTCCATATTCAGCTTAGTTTCCAGACACTTTAAATTAATCGAGTGGGTCAAGCCAAGGGCATATTAGCAGTTTTCCCTTGAAGAGAATGGTTTAAAACTCTGAACACACTGCGTGAGAGTAGTAAAGCTCTAAGTGCCTTCCTGAGTGAAACTTGGCTAATTACAGCAATTGTGGAGGTCACAAACATGGGAGTCAAGTTCACAGGGAAGCACAGATCCACAGTACTGATAGCGTTCACCAGCCTCTTTAGCAGCACCTCATAAAAATGTAAACCGATAAGAGCTCCATAGTCAAGGATGGATAATAGGTACTTCTGAACAACCTGCTTTCTTACAAAAACATTCATGTTGCTTCTTGATCTACATGATACTCATCATCTAGGGCCCCCAGTGGAGAGAATATAATTATGTTTACTAAAAGTCAGGCAATGATGTAGTCAGATTTCAAGACACTTAAAATATGTTAGAGAGAGCCAGCTGCTGCTTTAACTGTTAATGAACTCATAGGTTCCTACAATTTTGAAGATGCAACAAAATGTAGGCATAGAATTTCTTAAAAATAAAATTGAGGGTAAAACCCAAATGAATGTACATATTACCACAATATTATTTCATGGGTTGGGGGACATAATGATGGATGGTACTATTATATTTATATATGCCACAATCCATTACAATTCAGTAACTATTATATTTTTAAGTTTAGGGTAAAGTAGAAAATTCTTAACGAATTTTTGAAAATGCTCATCTACCTTTTAAGCAACTTCATCTTACTTCCCTTGTCACAATACCTCTCCTACCTGTGTGCCTCTTTACAAGAGTTCCGCTTCATCTGAGGCATTCTTTCTTATCTCCTTTCTCGTAGAACTTATAACTTCCTTCAAGAGACACCTCAGATGCCACCTACCCCATAAAGCTTTTCCTGAATCTGACAGTGTTCCTTGTCTCTAAAACTCCTATATGTAATTGTGTATTATATACTCTGCCTTTACTTATTTGTGTATATATCAGTAAATTTGTTTCCTGTGAGAAACCCATAAGTTCTTTTAAACCAGGGACTGCCTGGTTTAATCTTTGCAAAGTCGGTATGCACAAACCATTGCACAAAATGGGCAGAAAATATATTCCAAGGGTACTTTAAATGAAGATAATTATGATGAATTGTACTTGTAAAATAGAAGCAAAAAACATGCACAACCCACAGAATCAGAGAACCCCACACATGGAAGGAACCTTAGAGACTCAATTTCAATCATTATTTGTTCAGAAAATTTCTGTACTACATACTGACAGACCGCAATGTGACTTCTACCTGAAAGGCACCACTTGTATGAGTTTGTCCATTTCCTTTTGAGAAAGCTCTATATCCTGTTTGAACAAACTGCAAAAATGATGATCTCAGAATTTTAAAGAACTTTCAGAGGAATGTACTGAGAAGGGAATATTTGAATGGCAAACATCTATTTAAACCCCATGGAATAACTTCAAATTGGTTCCAGAATTGGGCACCTTGCAAAGTCTTATTACATTATGAATTCTTTGCAATGCAATAAATATTCACCAAATGCCCACTATGTGCAATTCATTTTTTTAAATGAAGCAAATATCTCTATATGAAGCAGCTTACATTCTATTGGGTCATGACTTCCTAACCATTGTACATACTACCATGTTTGGTGCAGTGCATTATGCATGCATGCTAAAGAAACTTCTTTTGAATGAATAAATAGAAAAGGGAATGAATGAGTAAATGAACAAGTGGATTGAGTGATAATAAACGACGGAATGGTTTTGGGGATAAGATTATCAGTAGGTTGTATATCAAGGCTTTTTTCAATATTCTCCATTATTTGAGTTAAATGGAAAACTGTCTCATAGTATGCCTCTATATGAACACTACCAGTATCAATAGGGACCCTGGCATACTCAGAAGGGCTTGCTGTAAAGGTTCTTATATATGCTTTTCTATTTTTTTAAATTTTTAAGTTTTTAAAAAATTTTAAAAATTAATTTATTAATTTTTAGTTATCTACATTTATTTCCACAAGGTTTTGAGTTTCAAATTTTCTCCCCTCCATCCATGCCAAGACAACATGCATTCTGATCACCACTTCCCTCAATCTGCCCCCCCTTCTATCATACCCCTTCCTTCCCTTATCCCCATCTCCCCTATTTTCTTGTGGGGCAAGATTTCTGTACCCCATTACCTATATATCTTATTTCCCAGTTTCATGTAAAAACAATGTTTAACACTTGTTTTCAAAACTTTAAGTACCAACCCCCCTCCCTTTCTCCCTCCCCACCCATCCCCAATGAGAAGGCAAGAAATACGGTATGTTATACATGTGTAGTTATAAAAAAAGACTTCCATAAAAGTTATGTTGTGAAAGACTATATTTTCCTCCATCCTATTATGTTCCACATTTATGATAATTAGCCCCTCTCCCATTTGCCCTCCCTTCTATCAGTTCCACACACACACATCCCGCTATTTCCTTCTCCCCGACTTTTCTATACTGTAAGATAGACTTTTGCAGCAAATTGAGTGTGCATGTTATTCCCTTCTTAAGCTATATGTGACGAAAGTAAAGTTGATTTTTTGCCTTTCACCTTCCCCCTCTTCCCCTCCAGTGACAAACCTTTTCTTTCCTCTTTTATGTGGGAAATAATTTGCCCCATTCTATTTCTCTCTTTCTCCTCCCAATATATCTGTCTCTCACTGTTTAATTTTATTTTTTTAGATATCATCCCTTCCCATTCATCTCACTCTGTGCAGTGTGTGTGTGTGTGTGTGTGTGTGTGTGTGTGTGTGTGTGTGTGTGTGTGTAGTCCCTCCAACTACATAAATACTGAGAAAAGTCTCAAGAGTTACAAATATTATCTTTCCATGTAGGAATGTAAACAGTTCAGCTTTAGGAAGTCCCTTAGGATTTCTCTTTCCTGCTTACTTTTTCATGCTTCTCTTGATTCTTGTGTTTGACAGTCAAATTTTCTATTCAACTCTGGTCTTATCATCAAGAATGCTTGAAAGTTCTCTATTTCGTTGAAATTCCAAATTTTTACCCTGAAGTATTATTCTCAGTTTTGCTGGGTAGGTGACTCGATTTTGTTTCTAACTCCTTTGACCTCTGGAATATCATATTCCAAGTTCTCTGATCCCTTAATGTAGAAACTGGTAGATCTTGTGTTATCCTAATTGCATTTCCACAATACTTGAATTGTTTCTTTTTGACTGTTTGCATTATTTTCTCCTTGACCTGGGAGCTCTGAAATTTGGCTATAATATTCCTAGGAGTTTTCCTTTGGGAATCTCTTTCAGGAAGAAATTGATGGAGTCTTTCAATATTTATTTTACTCTCTGATTAGAGAATATCAGGGCATTTTTGCTTGATATTTTCTTGAAAGATGACGTCTAGGCTCTTTTCTGATTTTATCATGATTTTCAGGTAGTCCCATAATTTTCAAATTGTCTCTCTTAGATTTATTTTCCAGGTCAATTGTTTTTCCAATGAGATATTTCATTTCTGTTATTTTTTTATTCCTTTGGTTTTGTTTTATAACTTCTTGGTTTTTCATAGTCATTAGCTTCCATCTACTCCATTCTAATCTTTAAGCAATTATGTTTTTTGGAAGCTTTGGATGGAGGCGCTTTGGTTTTGTTGACTTCTGTTTGCATGTTTTGGTCTTCCTTGTCACCAAAGTAAGTTTGATTCTTTTCCTAGTTTTTGCTCATTTCCCCAGCCATTTACTGGACTTTTGAGCTCTTTGTCAAGGTGATTCTCTGTTTCTAGTTGGTGGGGGGCTATGCACTGTCAGCCACTCCATCCCCCCACAATCTATTGGCTTAAATCTCCAGAAACAATGGCTGTGGCTGCCCTTGCTGCTGCTGTTTCTGTTTCTGGGTTCCTCTGCCCCCTCCTCCCTTTGCCTCCCTGGATCTGGGGTCAGATAACACTACTCTCTCACAGAGGTCCCACGGGTTTTATCCACTGACCTTGCAATTTGTCCTCAGCGTTTTCAGGTGGTGAAGTCTGGAACCCACCGCAGATGGAAAAGATTCGGTCCCCCCAAGGCCAGCTCAGGTTCCCTCTGTTCGGGCATGGCCCATACTGAACTGAACTCTGCTTCCACTGTGGTGTGATAGATATTTCTTGGGGAACTTCCAAGTTGTGTTGAGCTAGAGATTTGCTTTGCTCTGCCATTCTGTGGATTATGCAGCTCCAGAATTCATTTAGAGTCATTTTTATGGGTATTTGAGTTTGGGGAGTGCTCTAGAAAGTCCATGTTGCTATTCCACCATCATTGCTCCACTCTCTATATCTGCTTTTATAAAATGGAAAGCAATATTAAGAGGGGTAAACAATCATACTTTAATTACATATATCAAAAGAGAAAATACAAACAAGAACAACAGAGTTTCCAATTGTCTGATCATAGACAATACATGTATCATTACAATAGAGAATAAACGTGTTTTCAAAGCTGGGCTTCTTAAAACATCTACCCAGAGTCTCATCTGGCACATGAACCTTCTTCCAGAAACTAAGCCCCAAAGCAAAAGCTCACCTTGCAGTATATATACTCTTTTCAGAGTAGGAGGGCAAAATTCCTTTTGACACAGTGCCTTATTCAATTTCAGTAGTCTTGGTACTTTACTGAAAGCTATATGACAATAATTTCCAGGAACTGAAATTACATACTTATGCTAGTAACAAAATTGATGATTGCTAAAAGTTCAATGAATGAAAGTTGCAAAGAAGTGTCATGCTAATCAAACTACCACAAATTACTTTATAGATCAAGAAAAAAATAATAAGAAAATTCATCTGGAAAAACAAAAGATCAAGAATGCCATGGGAATTAGTGAACAAAATTGCAGAGGAAGGTGACCTATTTGTACCAGATCTAAAAGGACATAAAAAAGTGAAAGTCACCAAAACTATTTTGTACTAAGAAATAGAATGGTAGATCAGTGAAATAGGTTAGGTACACAAGACACAGTAGTTAAGGACTATTGTCACCTGTTGTTTGATAAACCCAAAGATTCCAGACTGTGGGGAAGTAATTAACTATTTGATGAAAACTTCTGGAAATTTGGAAAATATTATGGCAGAAACTATGCATAAAACAACATTTCACACCCTATACCAAGAGAAGGTCAAAATGAGTACAAGATTTAGACATAAGGGATGATAACATAACCAAATTTTGAAAGCAAGATATTGTTTACCTGTCAGATCTATGTAGGAGTGAAGAATTTATTACCAAACCAAATGTGGAGAGCATTATTAAATACAAAATAGATAATCATGATTACACTAAATTAAAAAAAAAACTTCACAGGTAAAATCAATGCAACCAAAATTAGAAGAAAAAAAAGCCGGCAAATATTTTTTACAGTCACTCTTACTAATAAAGGTCTCTTTTCTCAAATATAAATAGAACTAAGGCAATTCTATAAGAATATAAGTCATTTCCCAATTGATAAATGGCCAAAGGATGTGAACAGACAGTTTTCTGATGAAGAAATTAAAGCCATATAAAAGTCATATAAAATGTTCTAAATCATTATTGATTAGAGAAGTACACTGTGAGGAATCACCTCACACCTATTAGATTGGCTAGGTATATTATGTGTGTGTATACACACACACACACGCACACACACACACACACATACATATAGTGTGTGTGGTATTTGATCTAGCCATACCACTACTAGGTTTTTATTCCAAGAATATAATAAATAAGGAAATAGGACCCACATTTACAAAAATATTTTCAGCAACTTTTTTTTTGCGGTGTCAAAGAATAAGAAATTAAAGTGATGCTCATAAATCGGGAAATGCCTGAACAAGTTGTGTTATATGAACGCAATAGAAAACCACTGTGATATAAGAAATTATGAGCTAGCCGGTTTCATAAAAACCAGGAAAAATTTACACGAATTGATGCTAAGTTGAGTAGAACCAGAAGAACACTGAGCACAACAACAACAACATTATACAATGATAAACTGTGATACACTTAGCTCTTCTTAGCAGTACAATGACCCAAGAAAATTCCTAAAGGCTTGTGTCCGAAAATGGTAACCGCTTGCAGAGAAAGAACTGCTCATTCTGAGTGGAGATTGAAGCCACTGTTTTTGGCTGATTATTTTTTTTCCTTTCTCATCATTTCCTCCTTTTCTTCAGATTCTTCTTTCAATAATGTGGAAATATGCTTAACGTGATTGTACATGTATAGCTTACATCAGATTGTTTACTGTCTTGGGGAAGGGGAGGAAGGAGAAAGGGTGGGAGAAAAATGAATGTTGCAAACTATTTTTGCATGTATTGCAAAAAATACTATTAAGGAAATTTTGTCATTTACTGCCTATGTGTTGTCTTGTGAAGAAGTGGGTTCACCCTCATTAGATCTAAAAGCTGGATGACGACTCATTTGTTGTTCCTAGAGGGGAATTTTAAGCTGCCTTCTAATTGAGATCATGTAGAATTACATATACATACATACATATCTGTGAATGCATAAATTTTTTCTCACCTGCTATATATAATGTGTGTATATAGTAAATAGGAAGCTCAAGATGTCTTTATTTTCAATTAATGTATGCCCTCTTGCACAGTGTTTTTAAGCACCTTGTTTTTAATTATGTCCAAAGACCTCAGCATAAAATTATTGAATATCTTTCTTAAAATGGCAAAAAATATAATCTGCTCAATGGTCTGAGAAGAGATATTGGTTCTGTGTAATATTCATTATTTCATATTCTACTTGAAAACCATATTATTAAAAGTGGAAGTGGTGCCATATTCAGAAGTCTTATGTAATAATTATTACCTGATCAAAATATTATAATGGGAATTGTTTTTCCCTGTAGGTGCTGAGATTTTCCAACACATAGAGTTTGGTATCACTACTACTAAATTTCTGGCCAGTGTCTCTTATGTTGGTGTTCTCACATTATTACTTCCTGAAATCTCTGAGGACAAGATACTAAAATGATTACACTGAAACTATATTTTAGATGTTGGAAAGACATCTAATTCCCTCTTGCTATTTTACTGCAGTGCAGAGGAAAATGATGAGTCAGGGGAAAACATAGTTCTTTTTGTAAGTCTATTCCCAACAGTTCATGAAATTTCTGAAGGTCTAGGCCAGCTGTGGGTTCCAGTAAAGGCTCCTAGGGGACTCAAAATAGAGGCTACCTTTCAACAGAATATTGGTGTAGGTATCCTGTTGACCTTTAGAACAATTCTTAGGCTAGACAAAACCTTGACATCGGCATACATTAATGCTGACTCACACCATAAGACTGTTTCAGATGAAAGTTCTGGGTTGCAGGCAAATGACAGGCATATTTTAGCATTTGGATTTTAGACATTCATCTTAATCTCTGAATTCATAGCCATTGTGGAGTGAAGGGGTCAAGATAGAATCAATTGTAACAACTTTTAAGAGTATTTCTTTTAGGCTTTAGACTAGCTTTTCCCTTGAATAAGAATTCATTACAATTCTTTGGATATATATTGAATATATATATCACTGGGGAGCACTGGGGAGATGCAAAGATAAAAATGGAAAAATCTCTGCATTTGTGATTGTTATCTCTTGAATTTTTATTAAATTTTATTTCACTTTTTAAATACACAAAATTGCATAAATATGTTTTGAAACAGACCAATTACATTGAAATACAGTTATCAAAATAGGCAGGAAGGAATGGAGGAATGAAGGAAAGGAGGAAGGAAGGAAGGAAGGAAGAAAGGAAGGAAGGAAGGAAGGAAGGAAGGAAGGAAGGAAGGAAGGAAGGAAGGAAGGAAGGAAGGAAGAAAGGAAGGAAGGTCCACTGTTTGGATTCTGATTCTGACACTCATTAGTTGTTTGACTACTCTCTATGATGTTTACATTTTTTAGGAAACAGTGATAGTAATACCCAAAGAAGGTACTTCACAGGATTGTCATCAGATTCCTTAATATTGCATATGTCACTTTACCAAACTGCATAAATGCCCGTTTTAGTGGTGGTGGTGATAGTAGCAGTAGTAATAGTTGTTGTTGTACATAATAGTAAAACATCAAAGCAAAAAAATTGACTGATTTAACTATGAGTGCAAATCCAGGTTTTGTCATTTGATACCTATGTGATGTTTGGAGTTACTTATTTGCCCTGAATTGTAGAGTGAGAGGGTGAGATTATATGACTTGAGAAGTCAGCACCTTCTGATTCTAAATGCATAATCCTATGAATAAGTCAAAGAAAAGCACTCCAAAGTAACTTCTGAAAAATATTCCTCCCCTACTCCACCCTTTGCACTAACAAATAAGCAAATCATAAAAAAAGAAGTAGAGAGTACTATGATTCTGACCATTAGAAGGGAAACTCTAGTTAATTAAGTGCATTCCTTTGTGTAGAAAATAAATGCCAGATAAAACAAAAGCAGTATCATGTAGGCATTCCAAATTGGCTATGGAACAACAGTGTCATTGTTCCCCTAAACTTTGTTCTCAAAAGGCAGAAAGACATGCCTTTGAATTAAACACTGACGTAGGTTCTTCCATTATATGCATATGTATGTCCTTATTAAGTCCTTGGTCTACTGGAGTATTTACTAAGATAGAACAATAAAGCAGGAATAAATCTAAGGAATCTTGTCCAGTTGTTGAAATATTTGACATTAGGTAAAAGACTGTGTTAAGCTTCTAAGAAATATTCTTAATGTGTTTAAGGAAATTATCAATTTTTAAAGGAAAACACGTGGAATGTTGCTGACCTTGTTCCTCTCTCTCTTTTGTAGAAAAAACAATTCAGATTAATGAAAGGGAAAAATATGAGGAAACCAAATTCTATCATGTATCTGCATATATAATATTATTTAACTCTCACTTGGAGGGGAAGGCTGATCTGGACCTTCAATTTCACTGATATAGAGAAATCGCAGAGAAGATATTTCCTTTTCTAAGCCTCCTCAACACCTGCTCATTCTTAAAATACTATCAGGATTGCAAAACTAATGCGTGTAAGACATCAGATTTAAAGCCAAATATTCTAGACTTCCAATTTCAACTTCCATGTTGAATAAAATATTAAGCTTAAAGTCAGGAAGTCATGAGTTCAAATCTAATTTCAGATACTTACTGGCCATGTGACCAGGACTAAGTAACCTAACTTCTGTATGCTTTAATTTTCCCATCACCTGCACAGGTGGCACAGTGGATAGAATGCCAGATCTGAAGTCAGACTCATTTTCCTAAGTTCAAATCTGGTCTCAGACATGGACTAGCTATGTGACAATAAACAAACCACTTAAACCTGTTTGCCTCACTTTATTCATCTGTAAAATGCCCTTTAAAAGGAAAGGACAAACACCTCCAATATCTCTACAAGAAAACCCCAAATGGGGCAACAAAGGGTTGGTCACGAATGAACAACAACAACAAAAATGGAGATAATAATAATACCTTCTAGGTTGTACAGTGGATAGAGCAGTGGATCTGGAATCAATAAGATCTGAACTCAAATCCAACCTTAGACACTTAATATATATGTGACCCTGAGAAAGTCACATAGCCTTGTTTGTCTCAATTACTTCATTTAAAAACTGAACTGGAGAAGGATATGGGACAACCACTCCAGTATCTTTCCCAAGAAAACCCCAAAATTCATTAAAAAAAAAAAATGAACACAACTGAAATAACTAAACAACATCGTGTTTTTTTTTTTAAATAATGTATGATAGTATGTGTAAAGGACTTTGAAAACTTTAAGCACTATATAAATGCTACCCATTATTATCATTATTATATGAATATCTCTATGTGTCAAGAAGAAGCATTATTGAGTCATCCAGCATTAATAATGGACCTGTGTAAGGGTAATTTAAATGGGAAGATTTTTCCCATTCATTCATAGGCCCATGTGACCTGCCTGGGTCACATGGAAGACTGAATCATGTGCGTCTAAATCACATGGAACTGGAAGGGATGGAGCAGGAAGAGGTAGAACTAGAGCAGACCTAAGAGAAAATTAGTGAGAGAGCAATCAGAACTGAAGGCTGTGGGCAAGCCCAGAGCTGGCTGTGAGTGTGAGAAGGGCATTTTGTTTAAAGGAGCTTGTTTGTGATTTTTTAATGGAGCTATTTTGTGGGAAGCCTAGCAGGTGGATGGCTTGGAGAGGGTATTGTGCTCTGCATTGTTACTATGCATAGATTTTTGTTACTGTGATGGATATGGCTTTCTGGTGTCTGAATAAATGTTTTGATTCTGTCCTCTAGGTGGAGAGTCTGTAGCATTTCATGATTCAGAATTTACAGGATATTCATGGCCACTGTAGGAGCTGGGAATATCGTGTTTGGTGCTACAACACGCTATATGAAGGGCCCAGTAGTAAGTGTTAGATTGTGTATGTGTGTGTCTGTGTGCATATGCATCTATGCAATAAACATCTACACCTATTCCTATAAATTCATATATGCATATACAAATATGTACATAACATTTGCAAATAGAGGGGTAATTTCTTTTTAGTTCAAATATCTACACTTATACTTCAAAATTTAACTAGATTCGTGATCTCATCCATATGCAAACTGCTTCCAATATTACATATTCAGTCTTCCCATTTCTGATCATTCTTTGACATCCTTATCTATCTCCTCCACATATACTCCTTGGAAGATATTTCCCCAGTGATTCTTGACATTCTGAGAAATTGTTTAGTACTCCTCCTATGCACTTCTTATCTTGCTATCTTCTTTTATCATGCAAACAATATTTTTTAGAAAAATTCTTCTACTTTTTTTTGTTACACACAAGCCATCACTGGTAATATTTTGGAGCCTAATTGTACCCAACATATATCTCTCCATGGTTAATATGGCAACCATCAACTTAGTCTGCATGATTCTAAGCCACAGTGTTGCAGAGCAGGATATTTTAGTCGGGTTGGGGGAAAGTGTTGTTGTGTCATTGGGAAAACTGAGATGGTTCACAGTTACATATAATTTTCCAATATCATCCAAACAACATTCTTGCTCATATCCAATAATGGGCCTGGACAAAAGAGATTATTAATCCATTTTTCTCTCTTGTCTGTCTGTGTGGATTGTTACAGCCAATCTATTTTTTTTTTTTTGAGTCATCATAGACTTCATGGAGAAAGGTCTGTATCCTTGGAGGTAGAGGGATCTTGATGTCAGCATTATAATGTCTCACACAAAGAAGAGTATCTAGAAGACCATACTAACTATCAGGAATCCCTCTTCCTTTTCAACACTGCACAACATATCCTCTCAAACAGAGGTATTTATATTTTCCTGGTAAGCAGGTAAGTATGCCTCCTTGTTTTATTTCCTACTTGGTATAAGAAGAGGATCTTTGAATACAATCAACCCCATGAATGCATCTATCAAAGGATCTTTTATTACCTTAATATGTATAATAAGCATGAAAGATATTTAGCTTGAAAGGCCCCGTTTTTCCTTAAAAAGTCAAATTCAAATAAATCCAACTCAGTAATATTCAGTCATGTTAGATGCAAATCATTGTATTAGGTACTGCTAGCAATAGAGAGATAGAAATAGAAAGTGGTCTGGTTGATTCAGTTTGACAAACTGCCATTTTTATGCTAGGTGTCTCTTTTAGCCTCCCCTCTCTAGCTCTTGACCACCAGTACTCTAGCTTTCTACGTGTAGCTCTAGGAATAGTAATTAAATTCACACTACCATTCTGGACATGTTAATTAATTCACTAACAAGGGAGTGGTAGTGGTAGTGAGTAGACATGACTGAGGGAAGGTTAATATTTTTTTCCTAGATCCTTCACGACGTCATATGAGCTTATAGCACACCACACTAAATTTTAATCAGGAAAACCAAGAACAAATCACAATGAATCATTTCTCCAGCCCAGGGTAGCTTAGGAAGATAGAGAGGTTTGTGGAGACTAAAGTGAGGACTGGTCAAGAAGGAAATAAAAAGGCATCAACTGGACAGAGGCAGCAGCAGTGGTAGTGGGAAATTTTCCAGTGCCCAGAGAAAATAAAGGACCTGAATAGCATGGCGAGGTGTCTCAGCAGAAAGGAATCCCAGGATACTCCTGCACTAGCACTAGGAACAGAAATGGTGCCATCTGGCAGCTCTGTCACCCATTATCCAGTCTCAGATAACAATTCCAGGGCATAGAGGAGTGGTCATGAGTGAACAGGGGGCCCTACATGTATAAGCCACAAGGGACAAGTTCCAGAAACATAGATGTGTGGCTCTGTGACTAGGAACAGAGTGGAATTATCTTATAATTCTACTTCCCATCCCTGACACATGACTGATCATGATACCCTTTCCTTGCCACTATTCTGCCATTTTCATTGTCTTCCCTTTTAGAAATGTGATCTCCTTGTGGGTATCTATCTTGCCTTTTGTATGTGTGTAATTGAAGATTAGCACACTATGAAGCACATAGTAGGTGCTTATATTTTTTTCATTTCCAAAATAAAAATCTAATCGTACAATAATATGTAATCACCCCCCTGACCTCCACTCCAATTCCCAAGGAGGCCTCCTCTCACAACCCAGATTTATAGAGATTTTTAGTTTCTACTTAGACATACCCAGCAATATCAACAAACGCCTTGTGATGGAAGCAATATCCTAAAGCCTGGTCTCATACATATTAGGCTTGTTTTTCCCTTAAGGGGTACTGAATCAGGCTCTGTCCTCATGGAAAATCTTTTCTATCGTTTCACTAGCCTTCCCCTCCTGTGGCTGAGTAGAACTCTGTTTGATAACTCCTATCTCTTCTATGAATATGTCATTTAATTTTAATATTGAACCTAAGGTAATAGACTAATCTGATCAATTTTGTCCTACATAATTTCTTGTGTATTAAGTTCAGGTCTGAATGGTACTGTTTAAGGTAGGGGCATTGAGAAGCTGGAGAGTGTAAAAAAGAGAAAACAAGATGTTGATGGGATAAGAGATTGTGCCATATAAAGACTGGTAGAAGTAACAGAATATGTTGCCTGGAGGCTTGAAGGATCCGTTAGGTAGAATGCAATAGCTATGTTTCAGTATTTTCAGGTGTGTCACTTGGAAGGATGCAAATTGCTTTCTTTGGTCCCGGAGGACAGAACCAAGAGAAATGTGTGAAAGTTAGCTAGCAGTAGATTAAAACTCAGTGTAAGTCAAAACTTCCTAACAATTTAAGTTGTCCAAAACGGGAAGGGGAAGGTCTTCAGGCAGAGGTTAGATAGCTACGTCAGGAATATTGCACAGGGGATTACTCTTAGGGAATAGGTTGGACTACAGGACCTCTATGGTAACCTAAACTCCCGCCACTAAATCTAAAATCAGATTCAAAATCTACAGCTGAAAGGAACCCCATAACCAATGCATTCCAAATTCACTTCCTCATTTTACAGATGAGGAAGTTGACATCCAGTGAAGTTTAAATTATGCAGTATCTCACAAATATGATATGTCAGAGGTGGGATCTGAAATCATGTCTGCTAATTCCAGTCATTGCTTTTTTCACTGTACTGTACCATGCCCCTTATGTGATTTTCCTGTCATGAAAGGCATGACTTTCCTCTATTCCTTTGCCTCACCCTACTCCCTTGTCTCTGTTAAAATCCACTCAGTGTCACTTCAGCCAAAAGGTAAGCTTCTAGGGTACTGTAACAGCAGGCAATGTAGAATCTTTTGTTGTTTTTCTGGATTGAATTTTAGCCAATCAGACATAATGTAAGTGGGCTCTAACCAATCTGATACATACATGTGGGATCAGCTCAATCAGATATGTTCTTGTGGGCTCTAGCTAATCAGATGCTATAGATAAACAATGAGTCCATGTTGAGGAAGCAGGTATGAAGGGAGCCAGTGTTGAAGGGGTAAGCCAACATTGAAGAGAAGAGACCCTAGAGGAGACCTCTGAGAGCTGGGAAAGGAGACATCTGGTGGCAGAGACTTGCTGAAGGCGCCTCCAACTTTGAAAGTGTATACAACTGCCAGGCAGAAACTTGTCCATGAGAAGGAAGCTTACTCCCTTTTGAGAGTTGTTAAAGTGAACTGAACTGTTATCACAGAGCCTCTGAACTTTGGAGGTGAATTGAGACGATGGTGCTGTTGGTTAATGTTAGTGTTGTTGTCATGGAAAGAGTCATGGAATTTGGAAGTCAACCTGGGGTAAAAAGGAAAAAGAACTTTACTTGGACACTTGGTATTAATTAAGGAGATTGTTCTTACTGTGACCTAGGGGAAGATGGTGTGGTATTTTGAAAGAGGATTTTACTTAGTATTGACTAAGGATGTTGTTATGAAATGTTATGTTTTACTTTTTTGAATAGTGTTTACTTTATTACTAAATAAATAGAGAGTTCATTATGGTGATTAGACCCCTGAAATTATTCACAGCAGCAGTCCTCAGCTGCGCTGCCATTATTGGTGTTACAGGTATTTTCACTCATCTGTAATCCACAACACACACACACACACACACACACACACACACACACATGAATTTTTCTAAGTTTAGTCTTAGCCGCGTAACCTCTGTGTCCCTTAATCTAGTGGAGAAGGAAATGGCAAACCATTCCAATATCTTTGTCAAGAAAACTCAAAGGACAATACGGTCCCCAAGGACATGAAGAATCAGATATAATTGAATGAATGAAAAACAAGATCATAATTTAATCCTCCAATACATGATTTATTTTTTTTGATAAGGGAAGTAGTGAGTTGCTATACAAAGATTATTGACTCTGTAGTCTGGGAACCGGGATTCAAATCCCACCTCTGACATTTAATAGATTGTAACCTTGGGAATGCTGTTCAACCTTCATGAGCCTCATCTGTAATGTGAGAGGATTGGACTAGATTATCTCTAAAGCATAGTATAGCCTTGATCTATAATCCTGGACTATTTGGAACAACATATAATTAGACAACAACATACAGTTAGGAAATACCATACAAATAGTTTCACAAAATTGAGTTTGACTATATATAGGTTTAAATAACTCCAGTATCCAAGTTGAGTAGAAAGAATCAAGGATTTCTACAAATAGTTAAACCATAACCTGTACATTTTGCATATCATATATAAAGTAGATTGAGAAATGTCCCCTAGGATTTCAGAGCTATTCTATTTCTCCATTTCCCCAAATCACTGAAGCGTTTTACACAGAGCACCAGAAAACATGCCCCAGGAAGGTGCCAGGGGAGTAGTACTTGGGGAACTTTTGAAGAACTGAGAGCCAAATGCAGTAACTTCCAGCTGTCCCTGGAACGCCAAGCAGATCTTTTCTACAGTGTCTCCTTCCTGTGCAAATGAGTTCCATACCCTCATGAGAATGGACTACTAATGGGAAGCTGAAGAGAAATTGGATCACCCCATTTGAGGTTATATGTTAATATTCTACATTAATGTTAAAGCGTATAATTGGAGCAAGATGTGGAACAGGTCTTTTTTTTTTCTTATAGGTAAACTTGTATGTGAGTTTATGCACAAATTTTCTTTTAAAAAATAAATTCATTAATCTTTAACAAGATTTTTACTACAAAAAGCAATGGTAAAGTATAAAACCCATTACTGAAGACCCATTTAGTTATTACGAGATTTCCTTTTGGGGGTTGGTGGGGATGGGGTGTGGGAGAGCTGTTCTGCTGCTTTAAAAGAAAAAGAAGGTTAAAGATTTCTAACAAAGTTATGAGAATTGTACTTCTATGCAAAACCTCAAACAATTAAGGATGCTTTTTATGAGTCCATTTTCCTCTCATCCTCCAATTTCCTTGTCTCTTTGTATTGACACTAAAATGGAGCATGAGCATCTTTCGCTTTGGGCTATCTGATACTTTGTCAACTGCATTGCAAACTGGTGATGCAATTATAATGATTTAGGGTCATAGACTCTGGTTAGACTTTTAGAAACTTATTTTCATAGGAAAAAAATTGCATCATTTTATTAAAATTATGAGTTTCACCAAAATGTGAAATCTGAGGCAGTATAGCATTGGGGGCTGTTATTTAATAATTCTCTAAATAATTAATTATACACTCATTTCCCTTAGAAGCCATGTGTCAAAATGAACTTTCCTAAAGAGGCTTGAGGATGAATCACTGTTTTTGCCAGAAAATTAGTAAATTATGCTCATATTGAAGTTGACTCATCACTAGGCTATATTAGTGCACAAGTAAGGAGGCTCAACTCTTGTTTTCAACAGGTACAGAAATTTTATCTGAAAACGTTGGCAAAAGTGAAGAGACATGAAATGGAAACATTGCCTAGACAGCGCTGAATGAAAGCATGAGCAAAGAAGAGGATGAAATTTCGTACACCATCTTTGATGACTCATGTTTAAATAATCTTCTATGTTGCGGCTACAGTACACTTTCTTAAACCCTGTGTTTTAGATCTTTATTTTATGAAGTGTACATTGTTTCTATCTTCTTTTTGTCTGTTATATATTGTTTATGTTAATTCTTTTTAATTTAATTAATATTTATTGATAGTCTACTATTCTATGGGACAGGTATGTTGCTCAGAATTGAGTACATACTAAGATAAAAAAAAATAAAAGTCTCTGACTTCAAGGAACTTACATTTTATTCAAGAAAACAAGAATTCAACAGTTAAGATGATAAAATATATGAAACAAATAAATATAATTTTGTTGCTAAAAATAACTCACATGAAGTATGGGATTAGAAATGGAATCCTGTGGGAGGTGCCACCAGAACTGAGAAAAAATGGATGGAAAAAATTAATTCTACCAGGCAGTGGAAAAGAAGGGGAGCATTATACGCATGAGGGATGGCCTGCCCACCTTAGCAAAAAACAAATAAACAAAAAAACCAAGAAAATCAAAATCTTAGTTTGATATGCAATTTTGAGGAAGATAAATGAAGTCTCACACTATAGTGACATAATTAAAATGTTTATTGATAGTATATGAACTAATTTAGAGGAAACACTCATACAACATAATACATAGTTATTCTATCTCAATAGAAATCCAGGTCTCTGCATTGGCATGGTTTCAGGAAAATGCAACCCAGGCAACCAGTCTGCACATGTTAGGGAATGTGTGGCTTTACACTGATAGAGAAAGAAAACTAGGGCCTCTTTGAAATGCATCAATCTTGGGCAAGTCAGATAAGGCTAAACTTAACAGAACTTAGAATTCTTTTGGAATAAAAGACTTTACTTACACATAGTCAATAGGCACTCTGTGGTATCTGAATATGAACCTTATTTTTGGGAATCTAACTATCTTTTATCACAAAGTTCTCAGCAAAGGAGGGCAAAACAGGAAAAAGTGACAATTCCAAATTTGTTCATATGTGTGATTCATAGTTATTCTTAATTATCATCATAGATTATTGGATTACTGCATCTCCAATAAACTTTGCTATATATGGTAATCATTAGAGCTGACTAAGAACACTGGGACAGGCTGAAATAGTTTCCCTTTCTTTTTGCTTCTAATTTTTTTTAATTCCTAAGATCAAACTTTCTCCTGGAAGTCTTTCTTGATTCCCTTTAATACAAATGTTGATCCCACTCCCATCCAATATTTCCTGTATAAAGCTCATATACGCATAGTTTTAATTTTTGGGGGTTTTTTTGCATGTTGTCTCATTCATTAGTTCTTTGAAAGAAGAGATTATCTTTAGCCTTTCTTTATATTCCCCAGTACCTAGCACAGTGCCCAGCACGTAGTAGATACTTGAATAATTATTTACTGACAGCCTCAGAATCATATACATAAAACCTTAAATTATCAACAGAAAGCTAAACAATTTGATCTGGCATGGTCTAGAAAAAAAAAAAAAAAGACAGCCAGATCTGGGATCAGAGAACATGTACCCCACCTCCAATACTTAGTAACTGTGTGACCTTGAAAAAGTCCTTTTTTCCTTTTCTTTAAACTGAAGAAACTGAATTATAGGATCTTTAAGGTTCCTTGCAAATCTAAAGTGTAAGTTCAGATGCCTAACATATGTAGAGGCATATTCCAGGCACTGGAGACAGAGAATTTAGAAAACACAGTCTTACATCCCTGTGTTCATTAGTCCAGCCACACCTTCTTGTGCTGTTGACTGTTTTCCTCATTCTCCCATACAGCAGCTACTAACTACTTACTTTCCCACAGAGCTATAGGGTTTTTTTTTCTGCATTTTTAAACAGTTTGTAGATGCCAGGGATGCCAAAATACTGTGCAGACAAAAATGAGTAAAAGAAATAAAAAAAATTTCCATAATATGTTAAGGTTTATAAAGTACTTTCTTCACAACAACCTTAAAATATGCATTACAAGCACTATTTTCCAGGTTTTATTTTATTTTTTCATCTGAAAAGAAGAATTTTAAGAGGATGAGCAGAGGGACATGAATAGATACATAAATGAGCAGCTCAGTCTGGGAATGGACTGAGATTTATACAGGAAAAGCAGTCACCAAACGTGCTGCTATGATGATGTGTTGCTTTGTATCCCTGAGTGTAATTTTCAGGTGCCCCCTCAGCCCTTGGTCAGTGTAGGTCACGTTATGGCTTCCGCAATCCTTGTACCCTCCTTTCTTCTGTTGGTGCCAAGTAAGAGGTAAGAATCTAAGCCACCCCAGAACACCTCTAACACTTTCCACTCTTTCTTCATAGTGTCTGGTGTCAGGACATCATTGTCAAAAGGCAGGCTGGATTGCAGAACGTCTGTAAATCCCTCTTTCTGGCACAGCACAATGTCTTGAAAGTGACAGTTGCTCTCATTTTGACAGATGCTATACCTCAAAGATATAAACTTTTCCTCCTTCAACTTTTCTCTTCACAGGACCATTCAGGTATAGACCTCCATTGGTTAGAGTGGAATGTGATTTGGGTCCCTTGAAATGAAGTTAGGAATTTCTTTTTTCGATAAATACCTTCATTGTGTGCTTCAGTGACTTGGCCTCCATGTGTTCATATTTGTTTGTAAAAAATGTGGGCCCATGACCAAGTCTATGTGGCCTGATTCCATTAACAACCACTGAACCTAACTAACTTCACATTCATTGCTCATATTAGGCTCTCCCTCATACTCGTTGAAACACAAGTAGGGCTAATGGAATTCATCCTCAAAGCTTCCCAAGTCCTTCTCATAACTGGCATCTCCATTCAACATCACACTGTGTGTCTTTAATTTTTAATGGCATGATTTGCAAGTCGCTATTCAATAGGAAACAGTCTTGGCATCCTTGTTCTACCCCTTGACAATTGCTTTGTAGTATAGCCTTTTTTTTTTTTATCTGCTTCCATGTGTGAAAAATTTCTTTGCTCTTTCCTGACTCTAGTTCATGTGATAGTTTCTTCATAGGAGTTCCTCAGCTTTCTCATAGGAATTTGGAAGTATTGGTCTACTTGCCAGATTTAATCCTCTTCTCTCTTGCCACATGCAATCTGCTAAACTCATTAACAGACTTCTCACAGAATAGTAAGTGATTCTTGAGATTCTACATGTCCTCATTGCTGCCATAACTTAATGGCATAATGAAATATTCTCATTTCCTTTTCTTAGTCTTCCTTTTGTCTAAGATCTTCTCAACCTCATGAAAATCCCTGAAGTCATTCTGGGCTGTGGAAACTGTTTTGGTCTTCGTGACTATGTCTGGGGTTCCCCTGCCCTGTATGCTGCTCTTATAGGCTATCACTCCCTCCTTTCTCTCCTGCTGGAGTGTGAGGGTGTGAGAGTGTGTTTTCTCCATTTTATTTCTTTTAATTTTTTTTTTATTTTTAGTTTTAAACATTCAATTCCACAAGGTTTTGAGTTCCAGATTTTCTGCCCATCTCTCTCCTCCCTCTATTTCAATATGGCATGCATTCTGATTTCTCTTTCCCTCAGTCTGTCTTCCCTTCTATCATATCCTCCTTTTATCCCCTTCCCTCTTACTTTCTTGTTGGGCAAGATATATTTCTACATCTCATTGCCTATATATCTTATTTTCCAGTTGCATGTGAAAACAATTTTTAACATTTGCTTTGAAACTTTCATTTTCAACTTTTCCTCCTTCTTCCTTCCCCACTCACTCTCATTGAGAAGGCAGGTAATTCAATATAGGTTACACATGTGTAGTTATGCAAAACACTTCTGCAATACTCAAATTGTGTAAGATTAACTATGTTTCAATTCATCCTATATCGCCCACCACTTATTCCATTTTCAAACTTAACACTGTTCCTTTTCTGACATATTTACTTCTGACAACTCCGTCCCCCTATCTGCCCTTCCTTCTATCATTCCCCTCCTCTTAACCCCTTCCTCCTTACTTTCTTGTAGGGTAAGATACCCAATTGAATGTTTGTGTTATTCACTCCTTAAGCCAAGTCTGATTAGAGTAAGGTTCATTCATTCCCTCTCACCTCCCCCTTCTTCCACTCACTGTGAAACCTTTCTCCTGCCTCTTTTATGTGAAATAATTTATCTCATTCTGTCTTTCCCTTTCTCCTCTCCCAATATATTTCAATTTTACCTCAATTTTATTTTAGACATCATCCCTTCATATTGAACTCACTCTGTGTCATCTATCATCCATCCATCCATCCATCTATCTATCTATCTATCTATCTATCTATCTATCTATCTATCTATCTATCTATGTATCTATCTGTTATCTATCTATCTATCCATTTATCATCTATCTATCTATCTATGCATTTATCATCTATCTATCTCTCTATCTGTATATTTCCTACAACTACCCTAATAATAAGCAAAGTCTTCTGAGTTAAAAATATTATTTTTCCAAATAGGAATATAAATAGTTCAACTTTTATAAGTCCCTAATGATTGCTCTTTCCTATTTATGTTTTCATACTTCTCTTGATTCTTGTATTTGAAAGTCATTTATTTTTCTCTTTTCAGCTCCGGTGTTTTCAGCAAGAATGTTTGAAAGTCTTCTATTTCATTGAAATCCCAATTTTTCCCCTGAAATATTATACTCACTTTAGCTGGGCAGGTGATTCTTGGTTTTAATTCTAGCTCCTCTGACCTCTGGAATATCATACTCTAAGCCCTTCAATCCCATCATGTAGAAGCTTCTAGATCTTGTGTTATCTTGATTGCATTGCCACAATACTTGAATTGTTTCTTTCTGGCTGCTTACAATAGTTTTTCCTTTACCTGGAAACTCTGAAATTTGGCTACAATTTTCCTAGGATTTTTCCTTTTGGGATCTTTGTAAAGAGATGATCAGTGAAATTTTTCAATTTCTATTTTATCCTCTGGTTCTAGAATATCAGAGCCATTTTCCTTCACAGTCTCCTGAAAGATGATGTCTAGGCTCTTTTTAGATCATGGCTTTCAAGTAGTCCAATAATTTCAAAATTTTCTTTCCTGGATCTATTTTTCAGGTCAGTGGTTTTTCCAATGAGATATTTCACATTGTCCTCTTTTTTCTCATTTTTTTAGTTCTGTTTTGTAATTTCTTGATTTTTCATTTGATCAAATCTAATTTTGAAGTAATTATTTTCTTCAGTAAGCTTTTGGACCTCCTTTTCTGTTTGGCCAATTCTACTTTTTAAGGCATTCTTCCCCTCACTGGCTTTTTTGACCTCTTTTGTCATTTGGGCTAGTCTATTTTTTCAAAGTTTTATTTTCTTCAGTATTTTTTATGTCTCTTTTAGCAAGCTGTTGACTTGTATTTCATGATTTTTTTTGCATCATTCTCATTTCTCTTCCCAATTTTTCCTCTACTTTTTTACGTGATTTTTGAAATTCTTTTTCAACTCTTTCATGACTTGTGACCAATTCATATTTTTCTTGGAGGCTTTTAATGTAGGGGCTTTGACTATGTTTTCCTCTGGTTATATGTTTTGATCTTCTTTGTCACCAAAGTAAGATTCTATTTTTTTGTTTGTTTTTGGTTTTGTGTGTGTGTATGTTTGTTTGTGTGTGTATGTATGTGTGTGTGTGTGTGTGTACTGTTTGCTCATGATCCTAGCCAAAAACTTGACTTTCTAAATCTTTGTCTAGGTAGGACTCTGCTTCTATTGGAGTTTGGGGTGGGTGTATTGTCCCAGGCTTCAGGTGTTTTGAATCAGCTATCCAATACCCCACCTTCTGTGTACTCAGAGTTCCAGAAGCAGCTGCTGTAGCCACACCAGCACCCTTTCCTCCTCCACCCTGGGGCTGGGACTGGACTCCAGCCAGACCAAGTCCCACAGAGATCTCTCACTGACTTTCTATGCTGTCTTTGATGTTTGTGGACTGAACAGTCTGGGAATTGCCACAACTGAGAGCAGTTCAATTCCCTGAGGTTGTCTCTTACAAGCATGGCCCATGCTGCTCTCTCCTCCACTGTGCTCTCATTAGGGTGTGACAGATGTCTCTAGTTGGCCTTCCAGGCTGTCTGGGGCTGGAGATTTGTTCCACTTCACCATTTTGTGGGTTCTAGTGTTTTTGCCATCATAAGGATAAAAATAAATAATTTGAATTGGTAAGATAAAGGGAGTTACAGGATCCTAAAATTATCAAGCTATGACATTAAACTTATAACTGAGGTCTCCCACATCCAAGTTTAATGCTTTCCCAATCACACATGGTTACTGCATTAGATGCTGGGTGTCTTCATGGGACAAATAAGACTTCCACTATATTATTAAAATAATTAGCAAAAAGAACATAATTGAGGTGGGGTCAGGAGACATTTCATCTGAAACACCCTTATCAGTAAAGTCAATATGATAACTCCAAAAGAGGGGAAAAAAGAAAAACTTATGTTGTTTTAATGATTGCTTCAATTTCTCACTTCACACTTTATGTGTAAAAATCATCACTTAAATGTGGTTTTTACAACACTGTATAGTCTTAAAATCTTATCAACTTTAAGTGAGGAAATGCATTAATACTTATTTTCTTTGGTCTACTCCTGCTAAGTTCAATGAAGAATTACATTTATTTGGAGTTCGTTGCCATAATTATTCTTGCTAAAACAAGTCCTATGCAGAATTATACCTTCTGTATCCATTTTTGTGTTAAATTGTTTTATAGAGTTGAAATGTAGAAGTACTAGAAGATTGTACAATATTTAATTAATCTTTGTGAATATGCATATATTTTAAAAATAAGGTACTTTCTCAATTTCTATTAAAAATAGCATTTTAGAAAAGCTATTAACAGATTATATTGTACCTTCATTAATTTGTTAATTTCCATTCCTTGAGAAGATTGAAAAGGAGAATTATGAATATTGTAACAAAGTTGTAAATCAACTGTAAATTTGAAGTGAATTAACACAATCAAATAATAACACAGAAATAATAGTTTATAGCAGCTATATGTGGCATTAACTTCTTTAAAAATGTGTCCAGTGAGAAAGGATGCTATTCTTGTTTGCTTTTTACTTCGTGGAAAATAGCAAAAGGAGCTCATCTTCAAAGAGAGACAAAGTGACAATTTTTGCCTAATAATGTCCAACAACTCAAATACATTTGACAGATTTCCCTTCTGGTACATAGGCAACTTTTCACCCATTTGGAGACTCCAGATCTAGTTGAAAAAATAATTCCCTTCCTTAGACGTATTCTTTACTGTGCTATTGTCATATAACCTGATTATTTGTGATGGCCAAAATTCTTCATAAAGGATTTGGAATCATTGATTTTTAGCTAAAAAAAATTACAATAAAAAAGTGCCTTGTTTCATTCAGAAGACAGGGGAAAGAATTCAGCAGGAGAATATTGGTTTGAAATGGCTATTTTCTTTTACAGAACAAGACAATCACTTAATAAAACTCTTCTTTTTACCAGTTAGTAGCAGCATTCAGCCTAAACCCATTTAGATAAGCTCATGTATTTCTCCTAAAATGAGATTGGATAATGCATAAAAGAAAACACAGCTTACTTTTTCTTTTCTGTGTGCTTTTATGAGTACTTCTTTTTTATGTTTAAGGCCTATCCAAGTCTCTTAGCTTCTAGAGGCAGATGGTTAAATTGCCTTTGTGAAAGTCCAGGGTCATTTTTGTACAGGAAGCCTAGCATGTTTGAACAAGTCAGTTCAGTAATTCTTTTGGTTCTTTCTCTTCACAATCCCAGAAAATGATCCTGTTTGGGCTTCAAAATTACTCTGTAAACACCACATAATCAACAGTCATGGGGGAGTAGACAATAGTTGAACATTTTCCACATCCTAAATAAAATGTCTTAGAGTAGAGATTTGGTGGCTCCATTTCTGGAATGATTTCCCTCTCCATCTTCTCTGCTTCTAATCTCTCTCTTCCTTAAAGTCGCATGTCCAATGCCATTGATGAAAGGATAACACAAGAGAAAGAGAACTTGCCCTAGAAACAACAGACCTTTGGTTTAAGTCTCCCCACTGATGATTACTAGCTCTATAACATTGGGAAAATCACTTAGCCTAACTAAAATCTCATTTTATTTATCTATAAAATAAGGTGGTTGGGTAGAATCATCTCTCTGGCTCATGCCTTCTATAATCTATGAATCCCATTGTCCTGACTTCTTTCACTCTGAAATTGCTTTGTAAATATTTTTGCATTTACTTAGCTCCACACACAATTTTTGGTTTTCCTACCTTACATCATATTCCTAGCTCCAAGGATTATTTTTAAATTAATGTCTACATAGATGTAAACATATCTCAAATATAAAATCTTTTTTTAAACCATAAGCTTCATTTTATCATTCACTCTTACCTTTAAATATAAAAGGGGAAATCTTAGAAATGATTTGCATTTAAGTACAAAAGTAAACAGGAGTCACAAAAGAAGGATTCATCCTGCAAAAGCACATTAAGGTATGTGAAGCACTTTGCATGCCTCATTTCATGATTCTCACAACAACTCTTGGAGGCAATCACTACAGTTATTATTTCCATTTTACAGTTAAGGTAAATATGCTTCAAAAAAGGCTTACTGACTTGGCAATAGGCATATGACTAATGAGTGCTTGAAGTGGGATTTGAACTCAGGGCTTACCTGATTTCAAATCTCCCAGCACTCCATCTTAGCAAATTTCACTGTCTCAAAACGTACAATTCATACAGGTGAGCTAGAAAACTACAGATGTCAGTGTGCAACTGGAGGAAAAGAGAGATCCTGGTATATTTTCTTACAGCTTTTTCAATTTGATCTCTCTAGTACAAAATATCCTCATGAACAATCAACCTCACTCCCAGATCATACTCATTAAATGCAGCTTTCAAGATTCTTGGGGGAAATTGCTAATGAACAGGATCATAAATTTAAATTCCAGCAGCTACCTTTCATTTCACAAATGTGAATTCTGAGATTCAGAAAGAGAAGTAAGTGCCTTATATGACATTCCCCAGACAAAATATAGCAGAAATGGAGGAGCAACTGAGGCTATTAAACTTTAAAACTTTCTTTTTCTCATTTTTTCCCTTTGGGAAGAGGAGAATGGTGACAGACAATGTAGCATATTTTTTCCTTAAATTAGGAGGGTAAATTCTAAACCTACCTATTTTCTCCCAGTCTTTTTATCCTGAACAGTCAGCCTCTGAGCATATTATTGCCCTGACCAAAAACTGTTGGTAAATCCTTGATGATCATAGGAAAATACTAAGTTTACTAATATTCAAGAACTACTGATTGAGCTGTGAACCGTTCCAGCATAGATTCCCAAAGTGATTAATACTATCCCCTTGGTGGATGCTGGAGCAATTAGTGGGTATGAGCCTAGGGTGCAACTGGGAGTGTAGTGAATAAGAATTAGGGAGAGGTGGAAACATAAGGAAAGAAGAGAAGAAAGTTTTGGAAAAAAAAAAAACGTTCATACAGGTTCCATCTGGCATATGACAGAGTTTGAAGTCATAGTGATTACATCATTTTCCAAAAAAGTGCACAAATTATAAGTTATAACCCATCAGTGGTCAAAACTGCCAACAGTACTTACCAAGCAACTGTTGGCAGGTGAAAGTGTTGTGTTGTGTATTGTTGGGAAGCCCAGCATGCATCAGCAGAAATATGCACATGTAATGACTTTCTACAATACAATAATATATGCTTATATGATGAAATATTGCATAATAAAAAATTTGATTGCAGGAAAAAAACAAAATTTCCAATGAATCATTAAATTTAAGACATATCATTTAAAATATATATTTTTGAAATTATATAAATTTCAAAAAAATTTAAAGGGTTAAAGAAAGTCTATTTCCAGTGGAAATGCTAAGTGACTTTTCTTTTAGGGAAAGTGGGCGATAGGCCAACTAAGATTGGGAGCCCTTTTTCCAGTCATTCAAGAAAGCAAACAGAAAGTGACCTAAATGTCTGAAAACTGTACATAGCCTTTGAACTAGTCACACTCCTATGAGCACTAAACCTCCTGTGAGATAAAAGAAAGAGGAAGACAGACTAAGATGCACAAAATTATTTATAGTACTTCTTTTAGTATTGGGAAAGAAATAGAAACTATTTAAGTAACTGTCAGTTAAAGAATGGGAATAAATGTGTGGAATACAAATGGAATAGAATATTATTACTGTGTTATCTTTTGTGGTTTTGTTGCTGTTTGTCCTTCATTTTTGAAGAGGACCATTAACATCACTGCCAAAGGAAGATGAACACCTGTAAAAGGTCCGGCAAGACTTCACACACACTAGTCCTCACGAACACTCCATACATCCATACATTACTATGTAAGAAACAAAGAAGCAAATTTGTGTAAAATGATGCTGAAGAAATGGGAGAACAATTTATGCCAGAACAATACTGGAAAAATAACTTCTTTCAAAGGCATGAGAAAGCAGATAGATGCATTGACCAAACACATTACCAGAGGACCAGGGATGAAGCATGCTACCCATTTCTTAACAAAATAGTGATGGACACAAGATGTAAAATAAGACAAATATTTTCAGACATAATCAAAGCAGGAATTTGTTTTGTTTAGCTATACACATTTATTGGAAATGTATACAATTTTATAATTTGTTACAAATATATAGAATTATTTGTTCTATATTCATTTTATTTGTAATAAAAATTAACAAGTGTTTTCTTTTCTCTCTTTTAAGGGAGAAGAAAAAATAAATTGTTAATTAAAAAATAAAAGGAATGAAAAATTAAACAATATGGTAGAGAGGAAAGGGGTTAAAGTCAACTCATATAGAAAAGCAAATGCAAAGTGAATAAAAAGCCATTACAAAGGAATTTTTAATTTTTATGTCCCAAGCAAGGGCACAAGTAACTGGAGAAGTCCACCTAAGTTTCATGTTAGAGATGGCACTTGAATGAAGCTTTGAACCAAGCTACAAATCCTATGAGTAAGAGCCGTGAAGGCAATCAATAGCAGGCATGGGAAAAGAGCCTTCAGGGATGGGAAGGAAGCACATGCAGGTGTCATATACAAGACAAAGAACTTAAAAAGTCAAGATGACCTAGGTTAAAGTGCTGCTTAAAATGCTAGTTGTATGACACTGAGTAGGTCACTTAACGTCTGATCACCTTATTTGTGTCACCTATAAAATAAAAGGGTTATATCACATAATATCTAAGGTGCCCTCTAATTCTATTTTTTCTAACTTTTTTTCATTTTTGGAAGGGGGAGGTGAGGCCATTGGAGTTAAGTGACTTGACTCCAGCCACATAGCCAGTAAGTATTACATCTGTGAGGTCAGACTTGAACTCAGGTCCTCCTCAATCCAGGGCTAGTGCTCTCTATTCAATGCACCACCTAGCTAAACGTTCCTTCTAACTGTAAACGTATAATATTATAGTCGATGCAATTTATTAGCTGCGACGAATCTTAGAGTTCATGAAGGAAAGTGGTAAACAATAAACTCAGAAAAAAGGCAGGATGCACATGGTAAAGGGCTTTAAAAGTCAAACATAGAGATTTCTGTTTCATCCCCCAAAAAGATGATGAAGTGAAAACCTTTGAACACCTCACTACATTTCTCATGAATGGAATGCAATCTATCCATTTCATTGAAATCTTTTTTCTTCCTTCTAGACTCCCACAATCAAGGGTCACCTTTTATAAGAGGCCTTTTCTGACTCTTTCCTCTTTTCACATTTCTCTCCTACTTTACTTGGCCCTTTACTTTGATCTTGTCATATGCCACTTTTATGTACACCTAAATTGTGTCTCTTTTAGATTGTAAGTTACTTGAGGGCAAGGACTTTTGCTTGTTTCGGTTTTTGTTTTTCTTTTAAATGGGTCATAGCAACTCAAGTACTACCTCGCACTCTCCTCCAACTAGGAGAAAACAAAATTAATACAAAAACAAACAAAAACTTCAGCAAACCTACTTCAGAGACTTGCAAGTGATTGAGTAGTCTTAATTATATTGCTGATTTTCTTTACCTTCATATTTCAGGTTTGGAGTGTATGCATTATTAATTTAATTTTTACAAAGACAAGGGTAGTTCTGGAAGTCTGAGTTAAATGGACAGTCTCTCCCCAAATATTTGAAGAAGGAAGATAGCCTTGCATGGAAAGGAAAATGGGCATGAAGATAAGGAATTTGTGACTTGGATAAGTTCTCTAATCAAATAACAACAAATAATAAATCATCCATCAGTCTGTTCTTATCACTTAATCATTCATATTTAATGACAAAGGAAAGAAATTCATGCCTTTTAAACTAGTCTCTATTGGTTAAGTAGTTCCTATTTCAAAGCTGAAGGGAAGAGGGAGAGAGAGGAGGAGGATGAGGAGAAGAAGAAGAAGAAGAGGAAGAAGAAGAAGAAGAAGAAGAAGAAGAAGAAGTAGAAGAAGAAGAAGAAGAAGAAGAAGGAAGTTGTACAGAGATGGCTCAGGTAAAATATTTTTTTACTTGATATTAATTTCAAAATATAAGAGAAGGAAATGTATCCCTGCAATATTTTTTAAATCCTCTGGAAATGTCTTAATAATTTAAATAATATTTGGATTTTTTTTAGCTCTTAGCAGTGACATTTTATTTCTTTAAATTGATATTTTTTTTGTTTTTAAAGTGAAACACTATGCAGTGCTAGAATGCTATCACCAAGATATTCACCAACTTATTCCTTAGGAAAATTTTGACATGTTTTCTAGTTCCTTTGCTTCTATATCCATGGGTCTTTCTATTGTTTTATACTCATCATCACTGATCTCTGAATGTCACATATAGTCGTAGGTCCAGAAAGCTAAAGGACAGCAGTGATGACAATAGCAATAATAATGTGAAGGAAAGAAGTGATCCATTGCCAACCCTATGAAAATGACTATCTTTATACTGATGGTCTCTGACTTGAGCAGAAAAGAAATGGACAGAGAAGCAAGCAAAAGTAGAGCAATCATAGAGCAGTGAACTCTAAATCCAATTGTCCTAATTACTTATGTCATCTCATGCAATCTTTGTAAACTTTAAAATGTTAATTTAACAAGAGCTAGTAATTTTAACTTATTGATTATATAGTTCAGTGTAGAGTACCATCCCTGAATGTACAGACTTTTACTTTAATGTTTCAAGAATCTGTGATTTTTAAAATCACATAAACAATATATAACTGTACAAGTCACAATGATTTACAAAATAATCTATGACTTAACAAAATAAAAAACTGTGAGAGGGGATGTAATTTGAGCATTGGGGTATAACAGAGGTGGTCAAAGTATAAACTCCTACTATTCCCAAAGTAAGATGAGCCAGAAATGGAAGAAAGGGACATATGACGATGTAAGGGATTTTTAAATTGAATTCAATCCAACAACCCCATGGCTGTGTTAGCTCCTAATCTTAAACTATTCAGCAGGCAGGATCAGGTGCTGGATCAGTCCAATGATCATCTTGGTTTATATGAAACTTTACCATTGAGCAAAAGCATTAGAGAAATGCCCTAGATCTCTGTAATTCCCACAAAGAGGCTGACTCTCTGTTCCTTAAATTCATCTGTCTCTCTGGACATCTGTGTCAACTTTGTATCTTGGGGATATTTGCTGTATTTTAAATCAACCCCTGACCATAGACATTGCCACAATAATAAGGGATAAAATGTGCCTAGCTATATGCAATACTTTATTCTTGACATAAAACCAATGAAAGCAATTAATAATACATAATACTTCATTGACTGTTCATTTATGCTTTCAAAGTTTCTCCCAAACTCGAGCAATTTCCAGACACTATGTAGGCCACTCTAAGTCCAAGAGTTCTAGGAAATGTTCAGTAGAATTTTCTTCTCCACTATTTAAACAAATACTTTTAACACTGGAAGTAGGTGTCCTTAACATGCTCCATGGGCTTTGGATACTCTACAGATAAGTAGTCCTGATTGCCACTGTTCTTCCTTTCAGTATTATGTCACTGGCAACCACCTGAGACCAGTTTACCCCATAGAGAAACATGAGGCAAGTAAATGTCAGATACTGGGAGAATGTAATCCTTCTCAGTCTACCAATTTGTCTCCCCAGAACAGCATCATCAAGGCTTGGCCTCTTAGTTCACAGGACTTTCTCAAATATTTTCTTTCTCACATTCCCCTCCTCTAAATAACAGAATTTAAAGAGTAGACATATATAATTTCTCCAAAGTTATCCCATCTTTAGAAATGATGATGACATATTACTGATGAGATTAAGATAATCAGGAAGTTATAAACAAGTAGCCAATTTAAAGTGAAACTGACATGCAATAAAAATTGACTGAAAAACTCAACATAATAAAATAGAAATAAGGGAAGGTAATGCCCTTAAAAACACAAACAAAATTGTCATCAAATTAAGAAAAAAAATCATCAACTGAAAAGTGAATATTGGTCAGTGTACTCACTTTCCAATTCCCTCAGTGCCTACCATGATGACCATCTCCTACCCTTGTCCCCTCAAGTTGATAGTCTTGAAAAGTTTCCTCTGCATTGACAAGTGATTTGCCTGGGTCATATAACTAGTATGTTATCAAAGACAAGAGTTTAATTCAGGTCTTCTTGTCTTCAAGGTGATTTTTCCATCTATTATGCATACTGTCTCTGTACAAAGACATACAAGAGGGAGCAAACCCTAAGATTTATGAGGATCCTAAAAGATCTTGTTTAAAAGGTATCACTTGATTGGATATTAAAAAAGCAGCTTGGGTTCTTTAAAGTAAAGTAGAAAAGCAATTGCTTTCCATATGGGAAGCAAAGACGGGTGCAACCTAAGCATGGAATCAGGAAAATAAATGTCACAGATAGCATACATTTAGCAACAGATAGACTAGGAAGGGTTTGGGAACAAAGGGGAATAAAATGAAGGAATATTGATGAACCTCTCTGTACCCAAGTGAAATATTCTTGGGACTTCTGACTCAGTCTTTTATCTGGGCCTCAAAACGTTTTCAGTCATTTTGGATCCAATGGAATTTAATATTCATAATAACACTTTAAGAATTCAAAATATGACTTCAGACACTTAGGTATGTGACCCTGGCAAATTATTTAACCCTGTTTAGCCCCAGTATTTTTGCCAAGAAAACTCCAAATGGGGTTCTAAAGAGTAGAACTTGACTGAATAATACCAAAACAGTAGAAACAACAAATATATATATATATATATATATATATCATATATACACTTATATAAGTACACACAGAGAGACATATATGTACTCACATATACTCAATCAATAAATAAACATTTATTAAGCACCTATCATATGCCAAAAACTGTTCAAGCAGTGGGATACCAAAAATTTAAATCAGTACCTTCCCTCAAGAAACTCGGAGTCTATTGGGTAAGACAACATGAAAACTTCTATGAACAATGGAAGAAGGGGGAAGGATGAGAAAGAGAGAGGGGAGAGAGAGAGAGAGAGAGAGAGAGAGAGAGAGAGAGAGAGAGAGAGAGAGAGAGAGAGAGAGAGAGAGAGATGTTCTAAATACAAAATAATTTATTAATTTCAGGTAGTAGAAATGTTAACTCTCTTTCCTTTCCTTTTGACATTCCTTAATAAAAGGTCAAGTACCAGAAACTGGATCAAACTACCAATTCTCATTTGGGAGATTTACTAAGTATGTCAAACTGTAGACATAGCTAACAATCCCTGAAAGACTCTAGCCTCCAACCTTCTCCTGATGTTTCCAACATCAGATCTATTGAAAACATAGTATCTCATGTCTTTAGTTCTTTCAACATTACCTGCAATAGATAGCAAACCATGCTTCATTTAAAGGAAAAAAAAAGTGTTGAGATCTCTTGCAGAAGGTTATCAGCAGATTAGATTTCTATTTGATGCTCTGGCTCTAGGATATCAGGGTAGTTTTCATTAATAATTTATTGAAATATTTTATTAGACTCTTTCTTTGATCATGGGTTTCAGGCAGTGCAAAAATTCTAACATTATCTTTCCTTCATATCTTTTGCACTTCTGTTTTTTTTTTTCCCCCAAGGAGATATTTCACATTTTCTTCTATTTAAAAAATGACTTTGTTATATTGTTGCTTGATGTTTCATGAAGTGATTACCTTCCACTTGCTCAATTCCAACTTTCAAGGAATTATTTTCTTCTGTGAAGTTTTGCACATCTTTTTTTTTTTTTTTCCATTTGACCAATTCTCTTTTTAAGGTATTATTTTCTTCAGAATTTTTGTGCCTCTTTACCAAGTTGTTAATTGCTTTTTTTCATACCTTGTTTCTTTGACCTCCTTTCTTTAACCAATTTTGATTCTACCACTTTTATTTGTATTTGAAAATAATTTTTTAGGTCTTCCAGGAGTTCTTGCTGGGCTTGTATTCATTTAACATTTTTTCCTTTGCAGTTTTGCTTGTATCTGTTTTTACATCATTGTCTTCTGAGTTTCAATTTTGATCTTCCCTGTCACATAGTAGCTTTTCATAGTCAGATTCTTTCTGTTATTTTTGTCTCATTTTTCATATGCTGTATATATGTATATATATATGCATGTATATATACATGCATACATACATACATCTTTTTTACAATGTTGTTATGAGAACTAGCTCTAGGGATTAGGAAGTTTAGGTGCTTTCAAGTTATTGTGATCTGAGGAAAGATGTAGTCAGTGCTCCCCTGGTCTGTGCTCTACTCTTTACCTAAGAAGAGTCCCTGATCTCTTTAGATGACAATCAATACAGCTCCTCAGAGCCCCTGCTCCATTAGGAATGAAAACAATACTGCTCTTCATGATCAATTCTCTCTCTGGACAGAAAGTGCCCCTTTCTGTCATTGAACTGTGACCCAGAAGTGGTTATAGTCAAGGAAGCTGTCTAACTCTTTGCAGTACTGCATCCAGTGCTAGTATAAGGTTCTTCTATATTTTTTTCTAACAAACTGTAATGTCTCATTACCATCTCTGGATCTAGGAGTCACAAAAATACTGCTATTTTTGTTACTACCTCCTAGTCTGTTCACTGGTATCATAGTCATGTGGGTTCCCTCCTACTCTGTCACCATAATACCTCTCTTCCTCTGGAATCTCCCAAGTTGTCTTGGTCTGGAAGAATTTCTTGACCTTTTCTTACCTCTGCCATTCCAGAATTCTATTTGAAGCATTATTTTAAAGTTGTTTACAAGAGAATGTTGAGATTGACTGATTGCTTCTTCTGCTCTACCATCTTTACTCCTGAGTTATTTGTTTATTGTTTGCCCCAACTCTGCACCATATAAATCCTAGCTATGATGATGAGTATGGTGATAGGAGGAGGAGGAAGAGGACTAGGAGGAGGATAATATTTTTTGTCCAAATGTTCTACCCTTATTTTTATAACAGTAATTTGAAAATCTCAATCACCATAACACAGACTTATACCTCTAAGGGACCTTAGTCATTATCTAGTCCAAACTCCTAAGTTTTAGAGACAAGGTATTTAAGATCCACACAGAATATGTCAGCATTGCTCATGTGCTAACGCAGGCCAGAATCCTTTCCTCTTGTTCTAGATCCCTATATGAATAGAGTATAAGTCCAATTTACAATTTTATAAATCTATAACATACTGAATATATGAATGAATAATTTCATCTGTGTTCTTAAAATATAGAAAAACAATAATAAGCAAACACTAAACAGATATTCCATTTCAATAAATACTGTTATAAGATCAAGAACTTTGGAAGAATGTGTGTTTGTTCTACCTACATAACAGTATATAAATCATGAAAAGTTCTGTTTTCATCCTACTTGGTTCTCTGACTTTCACCATCAACGATAGCTTATCTTTCAGTTTCCATGTCAGAATATTAAACTGCTGATAAATTACTGTCATCTAAGCCATCAAAGAATCTACTTACTGTTAAAAGTGTCAGCAACTCATCTTTCCTTTTTGTTATCTGGGTTCCCATGTGCTTTGTAAAGCACCCTTTCAAATTAAAAAGCCATCCTTGTGGTTTTGTTCCCTTAGGGTGAAGCAGATTTGGTAGATGGATAAATGGCAGGTTTGGTGTTACATATCTTGGTCACCTCTCAGGAATTATTTTAGCTCCTTAATGATGCATCATTTTAATGCCTAAGTAAAAAGGAACAGAATGCCCTTAAATCTCCATAGCTAGCTGGCAACTAGAAAATAAATTTTACTTTCTTCTCTGTGTTATTCTATATAGTCAAATGACTTCCCCAAGCACTTTAATAAGCAAGTGCTGTGAGTCAAGATCAACTAAATACTATAGTGGATACAAAATAAGTATATGATATATATCTTTCAATCTCATGGAAAACCATAATTTGCACAAATGAAACAAGCACTGAAAAATCATAATTTACATAAATGAAATCATCAGCAAACAATAGGAAACTGTGTATGTTAAAGGGCTGATATAAGTGGAAAACTAATATGTCCTGGCTTCCCACTTACTTGTAGCTCATATTCAATCAGCTCTCACCATAGAACCAGAAAAACATGTCTCAGAAAAACAATCTGACTGAAGTATAGGGTTCATCATTGCCTGCCATAGTGAAGAAGAAATAGGCTAACGTTTGTACTGAATCTTAGCTGATGCCATTGTTACTTTGCAGTAGATCCACGAGGCATTGCCATAATATCTTAGTCCATTCAGATTTGCTGTTTCCAGAGCAGATTATCTACATCATGCCTAATAACTATATGAAGCTCAAAAAAATAGATGGAGAAAGGCTTTACCTAGGATGTTCTGATGTACCTCCCAACTGTCATTATTTTCTATGGCTTAGTGGTAATGTAGAGGATGAGGCTAAATGGGGAAGAGAAGACATGATAAAAATAGGAAAACAGAGAAACTAGGCTGATATGGAAAGAACAGAAAAATCCCCTTGGGGAATAACATTCAGAGTAAGAACATATTTTTATTATTAGACTTTGGGTTGCTTAAAAATATAAACTACATCAAAGGGATCTCTACTCAAAGCTTTCCTTGTTATTTCAATCAATCAGTAAGTATTTATTAACTGCCTACTACATTCTAGGCACTAGGATTTAAAACGAGACAAATGAAACATCCTCTTCCCTCAAAAACATTTATATATTCTACCAGGGGACATAGTCACCATAATAGGAATAACCTTTGTGAACAAAGGGTCAGATATTCCCACCAAGTCTCAATCAACTTGCAGCATTGAGACAGATAAGCTCACCTTACTGAAGCAGCAAAAAAAAAAAAACGACAAAAAAAACAAAACAAAAAAAAAATAAAAACAACTAAGAGATATAGCATGTAATGAGTCCTAGAACAATCAAGCCTAAGAGAAACGAGAATATCAATGACCTTCAGACCAGAGGTCCTGGTTCCAGCTCAGTCCCTGCAGTGATTACTAAGAGTGGGAACCATTGTGGGTAATGGGACTACTCTCCTTGATACCACCAAAACCAACCACGATCCAACTACTCCTGATGGGCAAATAAGACTAAAGATCCTGGGAACAACAGCACCCTCTCAAACCACGGCCACTGATTCTAATTTAACCCCTAAAGCCATGGTAGACGGAAATAATGATGAAATCTGATAACTCTTTTTAGGTGTTTCCCCATATCTTTAGAAGTCACACCTACAGAAGACTCAAAAATGAAAGCTGTCATCACTATGATCTTTGACACTATCAAATGCTTTAAAACCAGAACTGCCATGTATTTGGTTACAGAAATGCACTGAAGGACCACCGGGCCTTTCCATCTGACTTGAAATTAAAATTTCTTATGTGTATTGTGTCTCTTTATTTGAATGGGAGCTCCAAAAGATTAGGTACTGTCTTACTTATCTATTTTTATCAGTACTTAGTACAGTGCTTAGTACATAGTAAGAGCTTAATAAAGGCTGTTTTTTCATGCTATTCATTCATTCAAGAGTACCTAAAAATAATACAAAACAAATACCAGGCAATTGTATGTTATTTGCAGTTGGGGGTAGTAGAAGTGACTAAGCTGGTTATTAAAAACAGTAAGGGGGTAAGGGACCTCAACCTCCCCCTCTCTGAACTCGATAAATCTAACCTCAAAATAAACAAGAAAGAGGTTAAGGAGGTAAATAAAACTCTGGATAAGGTAGATATGATAGATCTTTGGAGAAAATTAAACGGGAATAGAAAGGAATATACCTTTTTCTCAGCGGTACATGGAACATTTACAAAAATTGACCATGTACTAGGACATAAAAATCTCACAATCCAGTGCAGAAAGGTAGAGATAATCAATGCATCCTTTTCAGATCATAATGCATTAAAAATAACATGTAATAAAAGGCCATGGAAAGAGAAACCAAAAATCAATTGGAAACTAAATAATCTAATTCTAAAGAAGGGTTGGGTTAAAGAAGAAATCATAGAAACAATCAACAATTTCATTCAAGAGAATGACAATAGTGAGACAACATACTAAATCATATGGGATACTGCAAAAGCAGTTATTAGGGGAAGTTTTATATCTTTGAATGCTTACATAAATAAAATAGAGAAAGAGGAGATCAATGAATTGGGCTTGCAGTTGAAAAAGCTAGAAAAAGAACAAATGGAAAATCCCCAAGTAAATACCAAATTAGAAATACTGAAAACCAAAGGAGAGATTAATAAAATTGAAATTAAGAAAACTATTGAATTAATAAATAAAAACAATATTTGGTTTTATGAAAAAACTAATAAAATTGATAAACCTTTGGTCAATCTGATTTAAAAAAAGAAAGAAGAAAATCAAATTACGAATATTAAAAATGAAAGGGGTGATCTCACCTTCAATGAGGAGGAAATTAAAACAATAATTAGAAACTACTTTGCCCAACTTTATGCCCACAAATTCAATAATCTAAACGAGATGTATGAATATTTTAAAAAATACAAATTGCCCAGATTAACAGAAGAGGAAGTTGAATACTTAAACAACCCCATCTCAGAAAAAGAAATTGAACAAGCCATCAATGAACTCCCTAGGAAAAAATCTCCAGGGCCAGATGGATTCACAAGTGAATTCTATCAAACATTTAAAGAACAGTTAATTCAAATACTATATAGACTATTTTTGAAAATTGGGGAAGAAGGAGTCCTCCCAGATTTTTTCTATGATACAAATATGGTTTTGATACCCAAACCAGGAAGAGACAAAACAGAGAAAGAAAATTATAGACCAATTTCCCTAATGAATATAGATGCAAAAATTTTAAATAAGATTTTAGCAAAACAAATACAGCATCTTATCACGAGATTAATACATCATGATCAGGTAGGATTCATACCAGGATTACAGGGCTGGTTCAATATTAGGAAAACTATTAGCATTATCGATCACATCAACAACAAAGCTAACAAAAACCACATGATTATCTCAATAGATGCAGAAAAAGCTTTTGACAAAATACAACACCCATTTCTACTAAAAACACTGGAGAACATAGGAATAAAGGGAACTTTCCATAAAATAATAAGCAGTATCTATCTAAAACCTTCAGCAAGCATTATATGCAATGGGGATAAGCTAGATGCATTCCCAAAAAGATCAGGGGTGAAACAAGGATGTCCATTATCACCACTATTATTCAATATGGTACTAGAAATGTTAGCTGTAGCAATTAGACAAGATAAAGATACTCAAGGAATAAGAGTAGCCAAAGAAGAAACTAAGTTATCACTCTTTGCAGATGACATGATGATTTACCTAGAGAATCCCAGAGATTCAAGTAAAAAATTATTTGAATTAATAAACAACTTTGGCAAAGTTTCAGGTTACAAAATAAACCCACACAAATCTTCTGCGTTCCTATATATTAGCAACAAAGTCCAACAGCAAGAGATAGAAAGAGAAATCCCATTTAAAGCTAGGGTAGACAGTATAAAATACTTAGGTGTCTACCTGCCAAAACAAACCCAGGGATTATATGAACACAATTACAAGACACTTTTTGCACAAATAAAGTCAGATTTAAGTAAGTGGAAAAACATTAGTTGCTCATGGGTAGGCCGTGCTAATATAATAAAAATGACAATTCTACCTAAATTAATATATTTATTTAGTGCCATACCAATTAAACTATCAGACAGTTATTTTCTAGAGCTGGATAAAATAATATCAAAATTCATTTGGAAAAACAGAAGGTCCAGAATATCAAAGGGACTAATGAAAAGAAATGCTTGGGAAGGTGGCCTAGCGCTACCAGACCTCAAACTCTACTATAAAGCAGCAATTATCAAAACCACTTGGTATTGGCTAAGAAACAGAGAGGTAGACAAGTGGAATAGACTTGGCACTCAAGATATAGTAGGCAAGGAATATAGCAACCTTTTGTTTGATAAACCCAAGGACCCCAGCTTCTGGGATAAGAACTCATTGTTTGACAAAAATTGCTGGGAAAACTGGATAACAGTGTGGAGGAAATTAGCCATAGACCCATACCTGACTCCGTACAAAGGAATAAAGTCCAAATGGGTACATGATTTAGGTATAAAGATTGATACCATGAATAAACTGGAGAAGCAAGGAATAGTGTATTTATCATACCTATGGAGAAGGGAAGAATTCTTTACCAAAGGAGAGATAGAAAGCATTATGAAATGCAAAATGGATAACTTTGATTACATTAAACTGAGAAGTTTTTGCACAACCAAACCCAATGCAACCAAAATCCGGAGGGATGTAGTAAATTGGGAAAGAATTTTTACAGCTAAGCTCGGGGATAAAGGCCTCATTTCTAGAATATGTAGAGAACTGACTCAAATGTATAATCATACAAGTCATTCCTCAATTGATATATGGTCAAAGGATATGAACAGGCAATTTTCAGAGGAAGAAACTAAAGATATCTATAAGCATATGAAAAAATGCTCTAAATCACTATTGGTTAGAGAGATGCAAATCAAAACAACTCTGAGGTAGCACATCACACCTATAACACTGGCAAACATGACAGAACAAGAAAATGATAAATGCTGGAGAGGATGTGGGAGAGTTGGAACACTAATTCATTGTTGGTGGAGCTGCGAGCGCATCCAACCATTCTGGAGAGCAATTTGGAACTATGCCCAAAGGGCTACAAAAATGTGCATACCCTTTGACCCAGCAATATCGCTACTAGGACTATATCCCCAAGAGATCATAAAAATGGGAAAGGGTCCCACATGTACAAAAATATTTATAGCAGCACTCTATGTAGTTGCCAAAAACTGGAAGTCAAGGGGATGTCCATCAATTGGGGAATGGCTGAATAAATTATGGTATATGAATATAATTCAGTACTATTGTGCCATAAGAAATGATGAACAAGAAGACTTCAGAGAGGCCTGGAAGGATTTATATGACCTGATGCTGAGTGAAAGGAGCAGAACCAGAACTTGTTGCACAGCAACGACCACAGTGTGTGAGAGTTTTTTCTGGTAGACTTGGAATTTTGTAATAACGCAAGAACTTCTTATAAAAAAAAAAATCCCAAAGGTGGTTCTCAAGGCAAAATGCCTTCCACACTCAGAGAAAGAAATATGGAAGTCACTCGCAAAATGTAGCAGATCATGTTTGTGTATGTGTATGTGTTTGTGTATCATGTTTTGATTTGTTATATGATTTCTTTCATTTATTTTAGTCTGACTACATAGCATGACTATAGTGAAAATATACTCAATAGGAAAGTATATGTAGAACCTATATAGAATTGTATGCAGTCGTGGGGAGGGAGGGGGGTAGTGGGGGGTAGGTGTGGGGGGATAAAATCTCAATTGTATGGCAGTGATTGTTAAACATTAAAAAATAATAAAAAAAAAACAGTAAGGGGTCCTACAAATGGAAAAAAGAGGAAAGAATGCATTTCAAACATATTTCAGTATGGTATATGGGTCAAGTTTTCATACCTTGCTCCTAGCACATCCAACACTGTGCTGAACATTCCATTTCCTTATTGAGCTTGAACTCCAATTTTGACCCTCACATATCTCAAATGATGTATTTCTCTACCTTCTTATTCAGTCTTATTGTTCATTTTCTGCTACTCAAGGAATATACTCTAAGCCTTTCCATCCCCTGTTGAACTTTTAAACACAATTTCCCCTCATCTGGACTGTAACTAGGGTAAGATGGAAATTATTGAATTTATAGGACCCTTAATATTTTAGTCCTTTAATAGCATAGAAACAATAGAATGAAGCATCCATTTAGCATGAAAAAATAGTGTTAATAAAAACCTATGACATGACATGTTGAGTTCTTTCCTTGTCAAACTCATGACCTATCCAGCCTCCCACTAGCAAAAGCCTAGAGCATTATCCTAGGATTTCTATCACTCTCCTATAGTGTAAAGTCCTGACACTTCAAAAACCTGTGCTATTACTATTCTGTCCTTATAGTTGGGTCCTTGACCCAGATAAAAAAAATCCTAGTTTTGGTTATAGTACTCCTCAAACCTCACTTCCCTTTTTCTAATCTAAAATATGGACTGCCCCACCAATTCCCTTATTTCTTTATCTATTTGCAGTTAATATTTTGACAGTCAGATAAGTGTTTTTTTTTTCATGTATTAGAAGGAATGGGTTGATCCAGAAAAGAACTGGATGGTCTTAAGGGAAAAGAAAAATTCAATACTTGAACAGAAGAGCTACCTGCTGAATGACACATAAGAGGGTCTTGTTGAACAAAGTTTTTCCCCAGAGTTGGTCTGAGCAATCTTGCTATTGGCAGGTATACATATCTACCTGCCAATATGGTTATGCCATTCATTGATGGACTGTGTGGACAGATAGAAGCAGTACTTTATAACATGTGTAACAGAGAAAATGATGAGTTATTAAAACAGATTTTACTACTCCCTTAAAGGAAAATATGGATACTAGAAGAGTAGATATCTGTCAATAATAGCTAACGTCTAATTGAATTTTTCAGTGGAAAAACAAAACAGTTTTCACTCAAAGGATTTACCTTGCTAGGTAGGTTCTCTAAATGATTATGGAAAATCTTAACAGGGGTCCTTTGCTCTTGTATAGATTGAACAGTAAAAATTTTAAATAGTCCTCTATCTAAGCCATCCTCCCAACCTCCATCTCAAGCCATGTGCAGCATTTGACTGTTAAAATGCATTACACCATATGTTCTGAATTTAAACTTCTGAAAACTAATGATCTAAAGCTCAGCTGGATTCAAAATGAAGCTGTAAATATCATATTTAGTGGCATTGCAGAGCTTCCTTCTAATTCATATGGTATATTAATTTAGGGTACCCAGAATTCCAGAATATGGAGTATGTAATCAGATCTGTACCAGTCATCATGGGGACCCAACAACAAATGGCAGGGGTACAAGGTGGCCTGGAAAGTTCTGGCTTAAGCTGCCCACAGTTGACAGGCTACTTTAGGTTCCTGGCCCAGTCCTACCCACCATTGCTTCCTGAATAACCTTGGCCACAAAGCAACTTCTACCAGCACCCATACCTTTTTTTGGCTTTGAGTGACTGAAATTCCAAAATATATCTTGGAGAGAGAGTGGGAAATATTTCAATACGCTTTATTGTTAGTTCAGTATTTCATATATCTGATATTTCATCACTGTGGATACTCTTTCCACTAACAGAGGTCACGGATTCCCTATACTTTGCTAGATACCCTTTAAAAGTTTCTGTGCTAAAAGAGCCCAAATCCTGTGGTCAACCTGGTGACGAACCTCTAAGAATTCGAATTAGTTAAACTACTCCTTGAACAGTAGGCATATAGTCTGTCTGAGTTTTAAATATGCTGTCTTTCTGGACTGGTAGAATCTTCCAAATCTTATATAGAGTCACACAGTATTCAGTAACACAGATAAACTTCATGCCTGATGAGGCACAAGAGGAAGAATTTAGTGGATGACTACAGGAGTTATATGAATTCAATTTTTAAAACAATCATAACAAGAACAAACATTTACCCATCTCCTATTCTGAACATGGATGTGAAAAGAGTGGAATCTCACTTGTTTTAATAACCTTTAAACAATTCACACCCTTCAGTAGCAAACATAATAGTTAGTCCTAAAGTAGCACTGGTGTGTGTGTGTGTGTGTATGTATATATATATATATACATATATACATATATGTATATATATATGTATGTATGTATGTATGTATGTATATGTATATATGTATGTATGTATGTGTGTATATATGTATGTATGTATATGAATATATATGGAAGCAACATGATATAATGGAAAGAGGCCTGTAGACCTACAGACTGATAGGACCTCCATTCAGATTTCAATTGACTACTTGGCAAATCACTTCAGTTTTCTAGGCCTGAATTTGGTTATACGTAAAGTGACAAAATTAGACTAGATGGCCTCTAGGCTCCCTTTTGTCTTTAAATCTATGATCTTAAGACTATCAATTCCTTATCCCCAAGAGATCGTAAAAATGGGAAATGGTCCCACATGTACAAAAATATTTACAGAAGCTCTCTTTGTAGTTGCCAAAAACTGGAAATCAAGGGGATGCCCATAAATTGGGGAGCGGATAAATAAATTATGCTATATGAATGTAATGGAGTACTATTGTGCCATAAGAAATGATGAACAGGAAGACTTCAGAGAGGCCTGGAAGGACTTATATGATGTGATGCTGAGCAAAAGGAGCAGAAGCAGGAGAACTTTGTGCACAATGATGACCACAGTGTGAGAAAGTTTTTTCTGATAGACTTGGAACTTTGTAATAAAGCAAGAACTTAAAAGAAAAATTCCCAGTGGTCTTCTAGGGCAAAAGGACCTCCACGCTCAGAGAAAGAAATATGGAATTCATTCGCAGAATGTAGCAGCTCATTTTTGTGTGGGTGTATTATGTTTTGATTTGTCATATGATTTCTTCCATTTATTTTAGTTCATCTACACAGCATGACTATAGTGAAAATGCATTCAGCAGGAAAGTATGTGTAGATCCTATATAGAATTATATGCCCTCTTGGAGAGGAAGGGTGGTGGGGGGGGTAGGTAAGGAGGAAAAAATATAAGTTTTATGGTAGTGATTGTAGAACATGAAAAATAAAAAATAAATAAAAAAGACTATCAATTCCTTTGAGCAATACTAAATAATCTTTATGCCATAGCTGGCAACCATATTTTCAAACATCCTTTGGAAATTAAGCAATGCAAGATTTTTCAATGCCAAACCCAGAAAAAATAAAGTCATATTAATGTTCAATTTTTAATAAATCCCTTCAACATTAGGTAAGAATGGGAGTCTCTATCACCTCTACAGATAAAATCACAGAAATTTCAGACAACTATATTCAAGGTCATTCATATATGTGTGTGGGTATGTATGTATGTGTATATATATATTATATTTATATAATGTGTGTGTATATATATATATATATATATATATATATATATATATACATACATACAGAGAGACAGACAGAGGTAGAGAAAGAGATAGAGTTAGAGATAAATATGGGCACTGATAGAAGTTGCTACATAACCAAGGTTACCAGGGAAGCAGTGGTGGGTAGGGCTGGACCAGGTCCCTTACAGCAGTTTGTCAGGTGCTGGCAGTCTAAGTCATTTCCAGGACACCTTGTACCCCTGCTATGGAGGAGTCCTGGGTCTCATGATTACTGGTACAAGCCTGTGCAAGGCTATGGGCCCACAAACTAAAAATACTGGGGGGATGACGTTTGTGATATCTTCATGATGTTCAATGAAACTAAATGTCCACTTGACTCAAATATAACCTGAAACCTTTCTGAACCAGTTCTATCAAGAAAATTATATATTACTTCTGAAAAGCTAGCAACAAACCACACTCAACCATTCCCAAGTGGAGGTAACATTAATGAAAAATAGCTGTAGACAACAGAAGAGAAAATCCTCTTCATTCCATAGAAGTAAATACTTTGGAAAAAAGTCCTCCCAGCATTTCTCAGGGTAAACGTTCAAATAATTTGAATAATGTCAAATCTAGTAGTTTATCCAGAGTTTAAAATGGTACTTCAGACTCCTGAACAAGCCCTAAAATAATTAAGCTTCCAGTGACTCCTTATGAAAAGCTGGAAATCATCAATTATCCTGAAGTTTATTTTGTGTGTTCAAATACAAGAAAAGGCATGGTATCATTGGCGGCCCCAACAGTGGGGGGTATAATGATGCTGAGGAGGGCTTCATTCATGTACCTTGAGACCACTTGTCTTACAGATTTGAAGAAATGAAAACCATTTACAAAGTCAGTTGTGGGCAAATAGTTCAAGTTTATTACCACAATCAACATTATGTCACCCAGAAGATGATTTACAATGAAAAGAACTTTCATCAACAAGCAGCCAAGGAAATCAAAGTTTTAGAGCATATTAAGAATCAGCATAAAACAGATAGCATGGATGTTATTAACATGCTAGAAAGATTTACATGCCTGAATGATACTTTTGGATTGCTAAGCATGGAACTCCATGAGCTGATCGCATAGAACAATTTTCAGGGGTTAAATGCCCAGCTGATATGCAAATTAACTCAATCTATGTTGCAAACACTGGTTGTTCTCCATAGAAACAATATCATTCACTGTGAAATAAAGCCAGAAAAACATTCTTCTAAAACAGCATGGCCTCAGTGTAACCAATGTTATTGGCTTTGGGTTCACTTGTTTTAAGTACCAAAAACCCCACACATATATCCAGTCTTGTTTCTACATAGAACCAGAAATCATCTTGGGTTGTTGATAGAGTATCATATATTATTGATGTCTGGAGTTTGTGCTGTGTTCTTAAACAACTGTAACTCAGTCTCTCTTCCCTGGAAAGAATTAGGAATATCAATGAACTCTTATCTAACTATTTCTCTCTATCTCTCTATTTCTCTATCTCTATCTATCTATCTAGATATGTGTGTATATATGTATACATATGTACACATATATACATATATGCATATATGTGTGTGTGTGTGTGTGTATAAGAGCTCACTGATATTTTAATTATGTATACTGGAGCTTCCACGGATACCCAGCTCACCCAAAAAAACTCTGGCAAGTTATATTTGCCAAGTACTTTATCAACTCCAAGGGCCTGCCCCAATATTATACATACAATGAAAACTCAAACAAGACTATTTATCGTGCATTATTTTCTCGCTTATAAAGGGTCTTGAACAAGTTCTTAGGGTGCTGATCTTAGAGTCAGGAAGATATAGGTTTAAATCCAATCTCTGAAACTAAATAGCCATGTGAAACTGGGTAAGCTATTCAACTGGTTGGAGCCTCTAGTTACTTCATTTGTAAATTGGGAAGTCACAACACCTGCCTCTACAGTTCTTTTAAGACTCAAATGAAACAAGTTATATAAAGTATTTTATAAGTTTAAAGTGCAATGTAATAAGAGAAAAATATTTTTGTTATTGTTGTTATTTCTTCACTTTTGAGTGAACTCAGGATCTTCACAAATGACAAAAGATTATAAAAAGCAGAAAAGACCTTTTCCCTTCTCCATTATGAGCTCCATAAACCTAACCAATCTACAGCCCAAAGTCAAAGATCTGATGTCATTCTCTTGCTAATGAAGCTTCAGGATTCCCTGTTTTCTAGGGTATATAATACAAGTTCATCTGATAGAGCTAAGTGGCAGTTGATAGAGCACTGGGCCTGGAGCCAGTAAGATCCAAGTTCAAATCCAGTCTTCAGTTACTTACTAGCTCTACAGCTCTTTGAAGGCTTCTTAATCAATATCTGCCTCATTTCCCTTAGCAATGAGGACCCTAATCACCCATACTTCACAGGATGGTTAAAAGGATTAAATTAAACAACATTTGCAAAGTGCTTAGCACAGTATCTGGCACATGACAGTAGTTTAATAAATGTGTATTCCATTCCTCCACTCAATTGTCATTTAAAAGACTACAATCTGGTTCTTACCAATTTTTCTAGATTGATTAGAAATTACTTTCCCTTCAAGAATTCTAAGTTTTAGAAAACCTGTCATTCCCCACATACAGCATTCCATCTCCCAACTCCATGTCTTTGTATAAGAAATTTTTCATGTCTGGAATGCTCTTCTCAAATCTACCTCTTGGAATCTCTTGTTCCCTTCCAGGTTCTCCACTACCACCTTTTACAATAGGTCTTAATTGATTCTTCTGGCTATTGATGATCATTCCAAAATAATTTTATATTTACTCTTCATATGAGTGTATATTTGTGTATGTGCATTAAAATCTTTCTATCATTACTCACATGTGTACATATCATATCACCAGTAAATTCATGAATTCTTTCAGTTCAAATACTAATTTATTTAATTTTCCTTTGTATTTCAAAGTTGCTTAGTACCTGGGATACACCAGGTACTTCTTCTGTGCTTAATAAATTAATTGTATTTTAATATATAAAATATTATGATCTCAAGACTCTCAAGGTCTCTCTCTCAAGAACTTTAGGTTTGGTTGTTCAACATGGGAGACATTGTCACAGGACCATTTAGCATGGCATACCCATACCAGAAAGGGTGCTGTGCTCTATGAACAAAGCAGAATTGAGACATCACAAAATAAATGTAGGATGAGCATATTTTGAGTATCCATCAAAAATATTTAGATGGACTATCTGTGCCCAACCTGTGGTAGAGCGTTAAAAGCTTTCATTGGTCTGATCAACCACAGTTGGTACTCTAAAATTTGACTTTATCATGGTGACGTCATTTTGATCCTCTTTGAGAATGAATGACAACAAGTAATGAACCAACCAATAATATTATAATCTTTTTATTGGTATGATAAAACTAATGGGAAGTTGATCATATTTACTTTAATTCTATAATGGGATAAATATTAGAGAACTCTTATATGATACCAAGCTGAAAGAATGCAAAGATATTCAATTTTTCCAACATGTCTTTGCTTAAGAATAATGCTGGGAGAAAAGCATATTATACACACACACACACACACACACATATATATACATGTATATATACATATACACATGCATATGTATAAGTATATGTGTACATGCACATACATGTACATATATGCATGTATATATATACATGTATGTGTATGTATGTGTGTGTGTGTGTATATATATATATATATATATATATATATATATATATATATATATATATATATATATATATATACATAGTAGCATTCTCATGCAGTAGCAATATGATCAAGCATTTCCCAAGATGTAAAAAATCAAAAAGTGTCAAGGCCCAGATCCACTGCAGGCTACAGGGACAGCTGTGTGACCGAGGCAGTTCTTGGACCTTTTTAGCATTTTCCATTACTGTCCTGGACGGAACATATATCAGTGACAGCCAAGCCTTTATGTCATGAGAATTTCAGGATGCTGGAATCTTAGTCTCCTCTCTAGTGACAGGATCAGAAGATTTAGAGCTAACAGGCCTTGCACACTGATTGGTTCTTTCTTATATTATTATTATTATCATCATTATTATTATATAGAAAACAAAGACTGTAGCACATCGACTCGCGTTGGACTTAGAATGTAGTACATATGATTTCAAATTTTACCAGTGAAACTTACCAGCTATGTAAAAATAGCTCTACGTCACATACCTATGTGTGCTGCTGAGGTTTGTGAAACTCTTTAACAAGAATAATAAAAGTGAACTTGGGATAATTCAGGGAATAGGAGAGGGCCAAACTAATCAGTAGAGAAGATAAAACAAGGATAATAGTGATGATGATGATGGGGATGATAATGATTATGATGATGATATGTTGGCTTCTCCTTCAATTAGTTTTTTTTAAGGGTAAGGACCATCTAACCTGCTTGCTTGCATGTGTATGCCCAGTACTTAGCACAGTACCTGACCCATATTAATATGTAGTAGTCTATCTACCTGTCTAACTTTTACAGTAACACATTGAAGTTAATAAAATACTTGACATATATATTATTTCATGTGATCCTTGCAACAACTCTGTCAGAGCCATGATTATCATCATTTTTCAGGTGAGGAAATTGAAGGTCATAGTTTTAGTGTTCTGTCCAGAATCAGACAGCTACAGTCTACATCAGGATTTGAACCTGAGCTCAAGACATTCTGACTCTTAAGTCCAATTCCCTACCCTACTACATATAGAATAATTTCTTAATCTCTCTATGTTTCAGAATTCTTATTGCTAAGAGGGAGACAACTGCTGGTGAAATAAACATCAGTTCTCTGTTGGCTTACTACTTCAGATGGGTGATATTCTGTCCTGAAAAAAGGCAAGAGTACTTGGAAGCTCTAGGACTAGTAATTCAGTCCAAAAGAGAAAAAGCCCATAGAACAGTCAAATAAAAAACAAGAGCAATTATAAGATTATTTATAAACACGTGAGAAGTTACATATTTATCAATGAATTTCATTCTTTTGTCATTCTTTTTCAGTCATTTCACTTACTCCAGGCTGTAGGCATTCTCCTTCTATCCTTGCCCGCTGGCATTGTTTTTAAAACTGTTTTAAGGTTTTATAAATCAGAATGTCATTGCTGTTACCATGTTGCAGAAAGCAGATAAAGTAGCAAGGAAAATTTTAATGAAAAAGTAAAACAAGCCAGCAAGGCAATTTACAGCAGAAAAATGCAGCAGGATGTGGAATTCAGATGTGTTCAGCAAATGGGAACAAAGAACTCCAGTAATCTACCTTTTTAGTTCTGAATTGTTAAATGGAAATTGCTTTAAACATATGTAGTCCATGTTTTCCAAAGGTAATGGAGAGGGAAGAGTATGTTGCTTACTCTTTTTCTTTTCCTTTTTTTGTATTTGTTTTTGGTTAAAAATCATTATACTATATTTATGATCATTTTCTTCCATCATGTTAAGGTCATTATTATCAAAGCAATTATGTTATTTATACAAGCAATCTTTTAATTATACAATTTGTTATTCAAATTGAAAATATTTACAAAAAGCATGGTAGGGATAATAAATATCTAGAAATGTATATAGTATACATAATTAAGTCACTTGACCTGTGACTTAATTAATCGAAGGAAATTAATTTAATAATTTAGTACTAAATTAAGTTGAAGAAGATCCTTTTACCAATACAGGCTAAAAAAAAAAAATTTACAACTCATAGAATTAAAGTTTCTTAGAGTACCAAAAGGTCTGACAACTTGTTCAAAGTAATTGAACAAACAGCTCCAGGGTAACCTTTTTATTCACTGTTTCATGTTTTCTGTGTGTGTATATACTTACACATATAGATACATATATACATATATATAAATATTTATGTAAATATCGATTTGAGTACCTGAGTGCGTGCAGTGCGTGCATGTACACAGAGGCACACACATGCGTACATGCACACTTCTTGACTTTGAATAGTCTAAATATACTGTTCAGTCATGAGAAGGCTAGTTGCATATAGCTAAAAGATCAGTTAAAAATTGAGTGATGATTGAGTCAATGATGACAAACTGAACATTAAACATCTGTTGAATTAAAGATGAAATAAACATTTTAATGGAATACAACTATTTAAGCAATCTACTATTTCCATAATCAGGAAATGAACTACATTGCTAAAGTTGAGTCCACGTGCCCATCATAAAGCAGACGTTAAAGATATTTCTGATATTATCTAAGCCCTGGGGGGGGGGGGGTAAGAGGTAACTTTGTCTTCATTACATAGATATGTAAGACTACTATGATTTTGAGATTTAGCATGGCACTGATAATTGCCTCTACTTTATTCTTAATTCAACTTGGCAAGTATAAGTACAATAAAAATGGTATTCACTAGGTATTACTATTACCCTTATAATCACAAAACAATAAAAAAGGACATATATGATAATTCAATACTTGCCCATTAATCCTCAAAGTTATGTTTCTTTGTATTGTGTTTTGATTTGTTTTCTTTTAAATACATAAATGCTAATGGCTTTGGAACAGCAAAACTTATTCAAAAAAAAACAGGACTGCTAAAGGGGAAGTGTTGTAATATGTAGTAAGAAGTTTTCATTTCAAAAAGTCTAAGAACTAGAGAAAATAAGCATGGTAGGGAGCATTTGACTGAAGATAGATGGAGGACAGAAATGATACTGTCACTGAAGTAACACAGTGCCTGGTATATAGTAGGTACTTCATAAATGTTTATCATTTGACAGAAAGCCTGGAAGAAAGAGAAAACAGATCAAGATTTTAGTAAATAGGTAACCAAATTGGCATGGAGATAAGATATAGTAGACTATGGAGCCTTCCATGATTCAGATATCTGTTGTAGAGCCAGTAATTAATACCTGCCTTGTCTTAGTGGTCATTTGAATCATCATATTATAGAGGGGGAAAAAAAGCAGAATTTCCATTGTAAACCTCCTTGTGACAAAAAAGGAGAAAGTGGTTGAAGAAATAGAAATGGCAGGAATTGTGGGAATTGACCATCCCATTTCAAAATGTATCTAATGTGCACTTACCATACAGCATTTTGAGTATTTGTTTCAGTTCTGGACATTATTCGTAGAGGACATTGATAGAGGAGGATATTCAGAGGAAGACAGAAAAATAGGGAAGGGCTTCAAGATCTCATCCTATCAGCATCTTTTGAAGGAATTGAGGATTTTTAGCAGTCTGCTGCAGGCAAGATTTTAGGGAAGAAATGATAGGTTCTTGAAATATTTAAAGGGTTCTCATGGAGATGAGACAATAGACTTCCTATGTTTGGTCCCAGAGGGTAGACCTCAAAGCAATGAATGAAGAGCTTGCATACAGCATGAACTGAGTGGACTTGTAGAAGTCCTGAAACCTGAAGAAGATTTACTACAGATCATTTCCTTCATTCTTTCATTTTTTCCCTTGGGGTAATTCAAAAGGACCAGTAGTCATGTTGTCCCCAAGATGTCCTAAAACATATGCATGCTTTCTGTGCATAATGAATGGAAGATCTTTTAAAATGTAGATTTAGGTTTGTTGGAATATGAAATGTCTTACCAGTTAGAGCTCTTCAAAAAGTGGAATGGAACGGAATGGTTATTGCTTGCTAGAAGTATTCAAGTGAAGGCTCAATGACCACATGTCAGGAATATCAGAGGAGAGAATTTTGTTCAGGTACATGTTCATAGGGCAAATAGATTTAAAGCTAGAAAGCGTCTTAGAGGACACTCTTTCCACTACCTCATTTTGTAAAAGAGAAACTGAAACTCAGAGGCTAAGTGAGTTGTCCAGAGTTATATGTCTGGCAGATCTATGGTAGAATTTGAACCTAGAATCTCCTTACTCCAAGGCAATTACCCTGTCCGTTAAATCATGATTCCTGTATGACCTCAGAGGGAATTCCCACGTTTGAGATTCTGTAAAATCTCTAAAATATAGTCACACTAATGACATAAAAAAGGAAGTGGAACAAATTTCCAGGAAAATAGATATTTTACATTAATTTCAGCACATTATGAAAGTTTATCATAGATCATGTCGAGATTCTTAAACATGTATATTGCAAATTCCTAGAAAAAGAGGTGTTGATGTAAGGGTTTTTTTTCTTAAATTATTCAAGAGCAGAGTGTAATCTAAAATAAGATATATTAATAGGTAACAAACAAAAAACATAAAAGTAATATTCCTAAAATTATCTTGTCAATACAATTTCATTACAGAACTACTTAAGATTGATGGAATAATATTCCCTTCGAACTTCATTGTTTGGAAAATTATGGATCCTCAACAATCAATTTCTACAGTATTTTTTCATCATCTACTTTCAGTTATTCATAACCTCAAATATTAGAAAGTCTTTCAGAATGTTAGAATCAGAAGAAATCTCAAAGAGCACTAGTTCAAATTGTGTCTAAAAAACTCACTCAGTTCCTTCAAAATCCGCCCCCCTCCCAGTACCTAGTATTCATTATCTCCTGAAATACTTTTGGATATTCTACTCCGTACATCAAACTGTAACACCGTATCATCTGTCTTTTGCTTATAATCTTTCTGTCAGGGGGAATCCAATGCCTCATCGGACAATCTTGTCCATATGTCAAAATTTTTATCTTTTTTTACTATCCTGAAATTTGCTGTTTCTTAGATTTAAGACTTCTAGAATTGCAGTTTCTTTCATTCCAATTATAAATTTAAACAACTTATTTGCATAAAAACATCTAATGGCTAAGAGACATTTGATCCCAGTAGGGTTCAGTCCCCTCATTCTACCTTCTGACTTTACAAAATCTCCTATGATGATGTTCTACCTAGACCTGGCCTTCCTCAAGTATCTTGCTCTTCAAAATTATTCCTCTGAGAAATCCAGAATGCTAAATACACAAAAGACAAAGATCAATTCAACAAATATTTATTAAGCACAAACTAAATGTTGGGAAAGAAAGCACTGATCTAGGTGCTAAAAATACAAAGACAGAAGCAAATTATTTCCCACCCTCAAAAAGCTTACTTTCTATGGAGAACACATGACATATAAAAAAAATTACTAAATACATGGAAAACTGAGATAGACTGGAAGGATCAAGACAGACTTCATGGAAAATATGGTACTTGTGTGGAACTGTGAAAGGGGGAAAAAGCTTTCAGTAAGCAAAGATAATGAACTAAAGAATTCCAAGTATAAAAAAATGTATGCAGGTGGCAATATCACATTTGAAAACAGTACAATTGGCAAGATCCACACTCTCTGCTACACATCTGTACCAGGAATGACATGTGAGCAAGAGAGCAGAAAGCTCAAAAATTCAATATTTTTTACAGGGTAATTGAAGATTGAGTAAGTGACAAAAGGGTGAGAATATTCAACATCATCTTAATTAGGCACAATCTCCTTGCCCTTGACCTAGAAAACTTGAAGACTTCAGCAGTCAAGATGCTGACATGGATGAGTAAAGATAGTGAAAGTAAAGTTCTGTTAAATACACATTCCAAAAGTGTCTATTAGAAGCAATAGGTCAATAGACAGGTATTTACTAACTTTTTTCTGTTTTCAAACATGCTACTAGGTTCTGGGGACAAAAAAAAGAAGTTAAAAGACCATAGCTTTTGCCATCAGGGAACTTACTTTCTTTTGAGAGGCAGATCTGTGAGGAGTAGTGGGTTTTTCAAACCAGAGTAGTGACAAATAACCCGAGATAACCTCTAAGATCCCTTCAACCTCTGAAATTCTGTGATTGTATCAAAGAGACCAGATGTGGCAAATGATTATTCCTTTTGCCCATCCTAACATGGGGACATTTTCTGATCTTTCACTCATTCACTCTAAAATAAAGTTCACCCACCCTAAAAATTACTTTATCTTATATTTTGTATTTACTCATCTGAATTATTCCTCCAATAGAATATGATCTTGCTGAGTCCAGTGATTACTTAAGTTTTGTGTTTGGTTCCTTAATGCTTAATATAGTACCTTGCATGTAATCATTGTATCTCATGTTGATATTGTATTTTAAGGTTTGTTTCTTTGTTTTTGTTTTTGTTTTTGTGGTTGGGCATATTTTTTTAAAATTTATTTTGCAAAATATTTCCCTATTACATGTAAAACTATTTTTACATTTTTTTTTAAATTTTGAAGTTCAAATTTTTCCCTTCCTCCATGGCACTATTCCTCACACCTTGAGATGATAAGAAATTTGATGATCAATTATGCATATGAAGTCAACAAAGACTATTTCCATATTAGCCATGTTGAAAAAGAAATGAGAGGGGGAAAAAGTAAGAAGAAAAATAAAGAAAGTTAAAAATGCTACTCTTATGGTATACAGTGTTTTTCTATTTCCGTGCACTTCACTTTGTATGAAGTCATATCAGTCTCCATAGGCTTTTTTAATCATCCTGTTTTACATTTCTTACTGTACAATAGTATTTTCATCAAAACCATGTGATATAACTTGTTAAACCATTATCTCATTGGTTGACATCACATTAATTTCCATTTCTTTGCCAGCAAAAAAGAAAAACTACTATAAATATTTTTGTAGGAATTGGCCCTTTTCCTTTTTTTGTTCTCTTTGGGATGCAGATCTAGTAGTGATATTGTTAGGTAAAAGAGAATTCATGGTTTTATGGCCCTTCAGTATAATTGACATTGCTTGATAGAATAGTTAAATCAGTTCACAACTCTACCAACAGTGCATTGATGTTCCAATTTTCCAACTTCCCCTCCAACATTTGTCATTTTATTTTTCTGTTATATTATCTAATCAGAGAGAGATGATGTGGTACCTCAGAATTGTTTTAATTTGCATTTCTCTAATCCATAGTGATGTAGAGCATCCATCTTTGATTACTTCATCTGAAAATTGCCTGTTTATATCATTTGGCCATTTATCAATGGCTCATTTTTATAGTTTGACACATTTTCTATATATTTTAGAAATGAGACCTTTGTCAGAGACATTTGCCACAATATTTTTTTATCAATCATTATTTCTCTATTTCCCTCCATCTTATTTCCTCACTTTTTCTTCTACTCTCTCATTTCACTCTGTCCATCTTCAAAAATATTTTTACCTCTGACTACCACCTCCCACAATACAGCCTCCCTTCTGTCAGCAACACTTCTCTATTTAGACCCTTCCCCTCATACTTTCCTACAGGGTGAAATAGATTTCTATATCCAATTGAGTGTATATGTCATTCTTATTTTAAGTCAATTCCAATGTGAGTAAGGTTCAAGCGTTCCTTACCACCTCCCCCATCTTCTCTACCATAAAAATCGTTCCCTGTGATAAAGCTCCCTTTATGTGAACTAATTTACCACATTTTCTCTCTTCTCTTTCTCTGAGGGCATTCCTCTTTCTCACTTCTTAATTTTATTGTTTTAGAGATCATCTCATCTCATTCAACTCAAAATCATTTCTCTTTCTATGTATACTTTTCCTCATTGCCCTAATGCTGCAGCTAAGTTCACTTAACTTGATAATGTACTTTCCAGGGATATGCACATTGACAATGACTTTGCTGCATGCATTGCCAGAGCTAGCTCAGTGTTTGGGAGGCACTGAAGTCCTTGCTGAAGCTGAACTGCCAAGTATTCAAACTATTCTTCATCAAGTGCAACTCCGATGGGCTGGCTGCCTTGTAAGAATGCAAAATGTACACTTGTCAAAAAGACTATTTTAGGACAACCCACAGAACGGCTAGAGGGGATCAACTCACTGTGAATTCTGCACCCAGAGGCCACGGAATATTGGAGCGAGGGAGATTTCTGTTCCGGAGAGACCTGCAAACCTCTCCCAGGGGGTCCTTTGCGCTGTGGACTGGGCGACGGGACTGGGAGCTGAGTGCAGTCCTGCTGCGGCCTCGGCACGGAAAGGAAAAGATCCAAGTGGGCTTCAGGGACGGGATCTCCAGCAGCGGCACAAGTCCCGCCACCCACAGGTGACGGGGGTCGGTGAGAGAGTCTCTTTGGTGGGTTGAGAGGGGAGTGGGGTGCCCCCATAGCTCGGGCCCCCCTGGGAGGTAGAAGCTGAGAGGCGGCTGCAGACAGGGGCTCCCCAAGCGGGCGGGAGCCTGGATCCATTGTGGAAGGTCTGTACATAAACCCCCTGAGGGAACTGAGCCTGAGAGGCGGCCCTGCTCCGACCCGACCACCTGAACTTAATTTTCACACTGAATAGCAGCCCTGCCCCCACCAAAAGCCCTAAGGCAGGAAGCAGCATTTGAATCTCAGTCCCCAAACACTGGCTTGGAGGACCAGGAGGCGAGGTGGGAGTGAGGAGAATATTCAGAGGACAAGTCACTGGCTGGGGAGAATGCCCAGAAAAGGGAAAAGAATTAAGACTATTCAAGGCTACTTTCTTGGAGACCAGACATTTCCTCCCTTCCTTTCTGATGAGGAAGAACAATGCTTACCATCAGGCAAAGACACAGAAATCACGGCTTCTGTGTCCCAGCCCACCCAATGGGCTCAGGCCATGGCAGAGCTCAAAAAGAATTTTGAAAATCAAGTTAGAGAGGTGGAGGAAAAACTGGGAAGAGAAATGAGAGGGATGAAAGAGAAGCATGAAAAGCAGATCAGCTCCCTGCTAAAGGAGAACCAAAAAAATGTTGAAGAAATTAACACCTTGAAAACTAGCCTAACTCAATTGGCAAAAGAGGTGCAAGGGGCCAATGAGGAGAAGAATGCTTTCAAAAGCAGAATTAGCCAAATGGAAAAGGAGATTCAAAAGCTCACTGAAGAAAATAGTTCTTTCAAAACTAGAATGGTACAGATGGACGCTAAGGACTTTGTGAGAAAGACAGATATCACAGAACATAGCGAGAAGATTGGAAAAATGGAAGATAATGTGAAATATCTTATTGGAAAATCAACTGACCTGGAAAATAGATTCAGGAGAGACAATGTAAAAATTTTGGGACTACCTGAAAACCATGATCAAAAGAAGAGCCTAGACATCATCTTCCATGAAATTATCAAGGAAAACTGCCCTGAGATTCTAGAACCAGAGGGCAAAATAAATATTCAAGGAATCCACAGAACACCACATGAAAGAGATCCAAAAAGAGAAACTCCTAGGAACATTGTGGCCAAATTCCAGAATTTCCAGGAGAAAGAGAAAATATTGCAAGCAGCTAGAAAGAAACAATTCAAGTATTGTGGAAATACAATCAGGATAACACAAGATCTAGCACCCTCTACATTAAGGGATCAAAGGGCATGGAATAGTATATTCCAGAAGTCAAAGGAACTAGGACTAAAACCAAGAATCACCTACCCAGCAAAACTGAGTATAATACTTCAGGAGAAAAAAATGGTCTTTCAATGAAATAGAGGATTTTCAAATTTTCTTGATGAAAAGACCAGAGCTGAAAAGAAAATGTGACTTTCAAACACAAAAATGAAGAGAACCATGAAAAGGTGAACAGCAAAGAGAAGTCATAAGGGACCTACTAAAGTTGAACTGTTTACATTCCTACATGGAAAGACAATATTTGTAACTCTTGAAACATTTCAGTATCTGGGTACTGGGTGGGAGTACACACACACACATGCACACACGCACACATACATAGAGACAGAGTGCACAGAGTGAATTGAAGAGGATGGGATCATATCTTAAAAAAAAATGAAATCAAGCAGTGAGAGAGAAATATTGGGAGGAGAAAGGGAGAAATTGAATGGGGCAAATTATCTCTCATAAAAGAGGCAAGCAAAAGACTTATTAGTGGAGGGATAAAGAGGGGAGGCGAGAGAAAAACATGAAGTCCACTCTCATCACATTCCACTAAAGGAAAGAATAAAATGCACACTCATTATAATAGGAAAACCTATCTCACAATACAGGAGAGTGGGGGACAAGGGCACAAGCAGGGTGGGGGGGAGGATAGAGGGGAGGGCATGGGGAGGAGAATGCAATCTGAAGTCGACACTCATGGGGAGGGAAAGGATCATAAGAGAATAGAAGTAATGGGGGACAGGATAGGATGGAGGGAAATATAGTTAGTCCTATACAACACAACTATTATGGAAATCATTTGCAAAACTACACAGATTCAGCCTATATTGAATTGCTTGCCTTCCAAAGGGAAGGGGTGGGGAGGGAGGGAGGTAAAGAAGTTGGAACTCAAAGTGTTAGGATCAACTGTAATGTTCTTACTACTAGGAAATAAGAAATACAGGTTAAGGGGTAAAGAAAGCTATCTGGCCCTACAAGACAAAAGAGAAGACGGAGACAAGGGCAGAGAGGGAGGATAGAACAGAGAGCAGATTGGTCACAGGGGCAATTAGAATGCTTGGGTTTGGGCGGGGGGAGGGGATAAAAGGGGAGAAAATTTGTAACCCAAAATTTTGTGAAAATAAATGTTAAAAGTTAAATAAAAAAAAAAAGACTATTTTAGGGAGAACTTGCATGGGGCAGGCAATTACATGGTGGCTAGAAGAAACGTTCCAAGGACATTCTCAAGGTCTCTCTCAAGAACTTTGGATTTGACTGTGCAACATGGGAGACACTGGCCCAGGACTGCTAAGCATGGCATGACCACATCAGAAAGGGTGCTGCACTCTTTCAGCAAAGCGGAATTGAGACAGCACAAAGTAAACACAGGATGAGCAAATTTAGGATATCCATTCCAAATATTCACATGGACTATCTGTGCCCAATCTGTGGTAGAGCATTCCAAGCTCATATTGGTCTGATCAGCCACAGTCAGACACACTGAAACTTCACTTTACCATGGTGATGTCATTTTTTTCCTCTTCAAAGACTAAGGACAACAACAACAACAATCCTCTGAACTCTGAAGGTGAGTTTTGATCTGCCAGGTTTTTAGAGTAACTTTCAGTGGTCAAGATTTTTTTGTTTTTATTATCATTTGCTCATTTTCCAGCCAATTTTTTGACTTTTAACTTTCTATTAAATTTGGACTCTGCTCCTAGAATGGAGGGAGCACTTTCCAAAACTTTACGGGGTTTTTTGCTTTGTTTTGTTTTAGTTTTAGAGGTTTTTTTGTTTGTTTGTTTTGTTTATGTTTTTTGGCAGCTGTTTTCAGAGCACCTTCTGGGGGTGTATAAGTTTTCAATTCTTCCAATGTGATATGATCTAAGGAGAAGTATGTTTACTACTTCCCTGGCCTGTACTCTAGTCTGTTAGTGACCACAGGCACTATTTTCTGCCCTGGAACTGTGATAAGCATCCCCACTCTCATGCAGTCACAAGCTGTTTGCCCTGAGACTGTGACCTGAACTTAAGTATAGGCAATGCAGCAGAGAGGCTCCACCCAGTGCTCTCTGTCTTCTCCTTCTGACTGTTTTCCAATCCTCTTATTGTTGGTGGGCTGAGAGCTCTGGTACTCACTTTGGCTGATTCACTTGTCCCCAGGGCCTGCCATTGGTTTGCTGGGGCACTTTCTGTGCTGATGTAGCCTGTGCTCCCTTCTCACCCTGGTGAAATAGACCTTTACTGATAACTTTCTATGTTATCCTGGACTAGAAAAATAATTCACCCTATCTTTTTGTGGGTTCTATCATACTATAATTTGTTTTGAAATGTTATTTAAAGTTGTTTGGAGAGTAATTTGAGAGTGCTTAGGTGAGTCCCTGTCTTTTCTCCAACATCTTGGCTTTGCCCCTCAATATTTGTGTATGTAGATTTTTAAAATGGAATTTCTACTTTTATCTCTGCCTGCTGAGTTTTGTCGGTAGTATCAAAATGGTGATGATTTATATGTGTTTATTTTATGTGATACATTTTTACTAAAGTTTTTAATTTTTTCAGTTAGTATTTTTAGTTAATTCTTTAGGGTTTTCTAAGTATTCCATCATAACATCTGCAAAGAGTGATTTTTTTTCTCATTGCCTATTTTATTCTTTAATTTTAATAGTGTTAACTCACATTTATATAAGACTTTAAGATTTTTAATGAGCTTATATGCAATATCTCATGTGAAGCTTACAAAAGTCCCCTGCAGTACAGGAAGCCAGCTCACCCAGTGGACACAGTTCCAGGCCTGGAGTCAGGAAAACCTGAGCTCAGATATGGTCTTAGAGACTCAGTAGCTATATGACCTTGAAAAAAAATCATATAATCCTTCTTTATGTCAGTTTCCTCAACTGTAAAATGGTGATAATAATAGCACATACCCTGAAGATTTATAAGGATCAAATGAGCTATTTTTAAAACACTTAACATAGTGTTTGGCACATAATGAAAAATTAACAAATGCTTTTTATCTTCATTCAAGTTTGCAGAAGAGGAAAATGGGGCTTACAGAGTCCATAGCTACATTACTCATATGGGTCAATGCTTTGACTTGAATCTAGTTCTCTTAATTATTCTATGTCTAACATTCTACTTATAATAGCTAGCCACTTGATGTTTGAATATGAGAGGTAAATTCAATCCTACCCCACATACCTTTTCACATTCCATCCATGTCTAATACTTAGCCAGTGTTTAAGAGTCATTGTTCAAGATGAGTGATCTTAATGGTGGAGTGATTTTGATCTCCAAAATATTTTATTTAAGGTCTTACTTAAATCTCATTGCTCTTGGTCATTTTGAGGATAATCCTGGAACAACATGAAAACTAAACTTTTTGTTTCTATGTTTTTTCCCCCTGTTTTAGATTATACACATGAACATGAAGTAACAAATTGGGGACAGAGAAAAGACAGTGGCCAAGAGGACCTTCAGGTCTCAAAGCCATTCTTCCCAAATGAAGGATTGAGTGCTTTTCATTCAGCTAAGGTCCTGATGCAGATCATGCCCATGATGGAGTGATATTGGCCACTGCCTACTGCTTTGTGGGCTAGTGTATAAGTAGAAAATGGAAAAATAATGTTCTTGCCAGCAAGAAAAGCAGCTCCATTCATCTTGCTCAGCTTCTTCACTGCTGTGTATAATAATGTTATCCTTCTCCAGAGAGGACTTGCCTGTTTCCACTCCTCTCAGCATGTCCTGATTGCCGTTTGCCCTTTCAAAATAATAAACTGCCCTCAGGGCTCCTCATCCTGTAAAAATTAAAATGTTGTCTTATTGGGGCAACTAGAGGGTCTGCAAGGCAGCGTGAAAAATTAATGGGACATGTGTGAGTTTACAGCACTTTACTTATGGTAAACCCAAGATATATTTTAGAAATGACCTCTCATTAATTCTTAATAGAAAAGACAGCTTTCCTCAGCAACCAAAGCTGTTGCCTAGTACTATGATGCCCCTCTAACATCTGTGGAGAACATTTAGTAAAGGAAGAGGCCCACTTGACCTAGGCAATAGATCTTACTTTGCTTCTGTAACCAAGTGGGCTGATGCAAAGCTGACAGTCTCCAAGGAAATATTATTCATTATGTATTTACAGTTATTGGATTAAAAGTTTGTAATGTGCTTTGTTCAATTAATAATCATACCAAGCTGGATGGCTCAGAAATGCATTGTGCTTTATAAAAGCTCTAATATAGGAAAAGACAAGCAGTTTGTCCTAATGAACGCATCTAATTGGTGCACTTTATTATAAAGCACTAGAGCAGCATTTTTCAAGAGGCAGTTCTATTTGTAACAGTCTGTCTTCAGCATGTCAGGGTGTAATAAATGTGCTGCTGACTAGAACTGCTGATTAGCATTTCTGGAATCCCAGTAAGTTAGTAAAAGCTATTTGCCATTAAAGACAGACCTTTTTAACAGGCTTTGGGAAGGGAGTTGTGGTACAGTGACCTGTAGGGGTGATGTAGTAGTGTAAGTAACTTTATATAGATTTCCTCTGGTCATTCTAGGGTATCTATGTAACTAAAAGAGAGAGGATGCTCAAGAGAATGTGTCAAAGTTTTATTTTGTTCTTAGAATCTTTCAGTATTTACCACACTAGGCATTTTGTTCATTAACTAACTACAACTCCCTTTTAATAGCGTGTGTTCATCCTTTGTTGCTGAAGAAGACCATGACATCAGAGAAATAATGACATGACTTGCACTTGACTTTGTTTTGAGTGAGGGAGGGCTGTGCAGATCCCCAGCCTCACTTCTCCTCCAGAGCCATCTGGATCCAATGACTAGATATTCATCAGGATGACTGGAGAAGACCCAGGATGAGGCAATTGGGGTTAAACAACTTGCCCAAGGTCATGCAGCTAGTGAGTGTCAAGTATCTGAGGTGAGATCTGAACTCAGATACTCCTGATTCCTGCACTGGTGCTCTATCCACTGCACCTAATAGCTGCCCCAACTCCCAGGGGTAAGGAAGATCTGGAACTATGATTGAAACTCCATTATCCAAGATGGCCTGGAGTAGTTTCTGAAGGATTAAATCATTTGTCTGTGGTCATATACCTGCTGAGATTTTAAGGATTCTGAGAAATTTTCTATCTTGTCCCCAATTTTTTCAACCATTTTGTGAAGGCCATCTCTAGTCATCCTGATCCAGACGGCTCCAGAGGAGACAGCGACACTGGTGAATTTGCACAGCCCTCCCTCACTTCAATCCAATTCACTTGCATGTCATGGCATCATCTCTTTGATTTCATGCTTCTCTTCAAGAATGAAGGACAAACAACATCAACAAGAACCATTTTATATAGGGAGGAAACTGGGTCATTTTTTTTTTTTTATGATACGTTGAAGTTCTAAATCTTTGATCTGTTATTTCACTTCTATTACAGAAACTCCCTCCACCTAATAGCAGATCAGCAGCTCATCTCTAAGTTAAAGTTCTATAAAGTTGCAAGGGGGCATTGCAAAGCTCATGGTCAAACAGGCAGAATATATTAGAAGAAGAACCAGTACCTCTATCTTTCTTATTGTGAGACTACAACTCTCTATTCACTACTCCATATAATTTTAAGCTTTAATAATATAATGCACATTTTTATTGCTTTATAGCTATGTATACCAGTGATTCATTGTCCTCAATAATCATTCTTTTTTTTAAAGTATGCAAAATAGTCACAGACAAGAAGAAAAATGAAAGGAGATGAAAATAATATTTCAGCAGGGATGGGGGAATGGTGCCGAGAAATACAAAACTCAAAGTCACCTGTGAAATATTTCCTGACTCTCAGAGTGCAGGTTCAATGATTACCATTCTTTTCTGTATGAACCGCAGAAGAAAACACAGCATTAAAAAGGAAGCTTTGGAGCTGTTAGGCTGATTTTACACTTTGCCTAAGAAGAATGAAAGGCAGAAAGGTCATCACTGAAATGATCACTCAGTAGTAAAAAGGAAAGCGTCATCATTTCTCCCCTGGCATACACAAAAAGTCAGCATGAGAAATCATCATATCATGTAGAATGCACATTTGAGCGATATGCTTCCGATGTTTATAACGATACTCTTTATTTCTTCTGCCAGTTACTGCTAAAAGTGAATCTTAGTCAATATGTCTTCTATGCTGAATTGTAATGGAAATGTTTTCATTTCATTTCATTTCATTCATTTCTATTGTTCAGAATGAAGGGCAGAGTTGAATGGAAACATATAGGTCATCCATTAATAGGTGTATATATATGCATATATATACATATATATATATATGGGTGTGTACGTATATATGTAGACAGATTTTACATGTTTCTATAGTTATACATATCTATATCTATTTGGCTTTGACTTTCAAGTTCATTGATGTAGGTAATTTCTCAGTGAAAAAATTCTTTCTACCAATATAGATTAATAACTGCTATGAAAGTCTGTTTCACAGGAGGGAGGTTGGGCTTGTACCCAAGAATTCCAGATATTGAGGTCACTATGACAAGCTGACAAATATATAATTAAATGACACACATATATTTACATGCATATATGTGCATACTTACATATGTGTGTGTGTTCAGGCATATATATGTAAACATACAGATAAATACATATATGTGTGTGTATACCTGTATATGTATCAGGCATTTCTTATTTCTGTCATATATGGTTTGTTTGTACATATGTGTTTGTTTGTGAAGGTGCATAGTAGGTGCTCAGTAAAAGTTGCTGAATGACTATTTGGAATTGTAGATGACCTTGGATCAAAGCACAACTGGGTACATAGATTGCACTTAGAGAAACTAAGGCCCAGAGGGCCAGGGATTTTTGCCTGTGGTCACAGAGCTGGTATAATGCCAGAGTCAGGATTTGACAGTTATTGTGAACTTATTTGCTGTCTTTTTACTATCCCATGTTATGTTGGCTAGATAAAAGATTCCACAAGAAATAGGAATATGCACATAATATGCACTCTGTTAAAAGAGGTAACTTTACATAGTAGCTGATGTTGAAAGTAAAGAAAGAAAAAAAAAAAGGTTTCTAGATAAAGGAAACTGATTTTATATACCAACCGTCCTACAGGACACTTTTATTCTTTTACATCTGGGATATGGGATCTCAGTTCTATGGGTAGGTAACTCAAATGCATCTTATACCAAGACAGAGGGCTTTCCCTGATTTATACATCCCTAGTACAAGACAGTCTTTTTATATAAGTCCTATTCTAATGGTTAAGTAACTTAATACAAAGGTGGCTACAAACCAGATGCTATAATCCATCTCATGGGAAGCTTGCTTGGGTTAACTTTATCTCTACCTGTTCTGTGTGTCTAGTCCCAGGGTATAAGTTACTGTCCTTTTGACACCTCTAGGGGAAAAAAAAGGTGGGGGGAGGTTACGTCTTAAGATTCTTGTGAATTATTTTCACCTTGATCAGAGTCACTACAGTTCCATATTCCTTAGGTACCACTGAGTGGGAACAATTAATTAACAGACAGCAAGTTTCCTGTCGCTAAACCTTCAAAGGAAGGTTGAATGGCCACTTGTCAGGAATGTTACAGAGTCAATTCGTGTCCAGATGTTAGTTGAATAAATTGACCTCACTTTTTATTTCCCCTCTGATTCTGAGATTGTGACTTTAAAAACAGTTTCTAAACAATAAGTTATGGTCATGGAATATAACAAGACATTACTGTCTTGCATCTAGTCCAAGCTTCTAAAGTAGAGGTGACTAAGCCTCTGAAGCCCCAACATTTTACTGCTATGAAATACTTAATCACAAAATTAAAGCACTTGTTTAATTACTCTTCATTTCAAAGGAAGTAGCCCCTCACCTTTAAGAAAGACAGATGACATTTTTTAATAATACCTCTGCACATTCTCCTTTTTCACATTACAATGAACTGTTGTTTGGTCCTTCTCTATATCCCTATTACCTTAAGAGTTGTCTTTGATGTTTTACTGCTATAAAAATTACAATAATGAATGTGCTTTTCTATGATCCTGTAATCCTCTTTTTTAATATTTGTTTGTCTTATGGAATGAAGTTGATTTATTCTCAGAAAAAAATTTGTCAAAAATAATTAGAACTTTTGATTTGAAAATAACCCCATAAAACTTGTATAACCAAACAAAAATCAACTCTAATACCAATTCAATGTTCATTCAACTTGAGGTTGAAGACTGAGTAAAGGGAAAGTGGCCACCTTCTGAAGTTGTTCATTTAGTGTTTAAATAGCTCTAATGGTTAAGAATATTTTTCCTTACAGCAAGCCTAAATTTACTTCTTTGAAATTTTCTACCATTGCTCCTAGTGATCTGCAAAGTCAACTATACAAAGTATAACATCTCTTCCATAAAACAGTACTTCAAGTACTTGAGGTCTGCTATCATATTCCCTTAAGTCATTGGTCCCCCAGATAAAATACTTCTACTTCCTTCAAATAGTCCTCAATATCAAGAATCTGTGGCCTTTCTGTATATTGGCTGCCATATTATGGGCACTCTCCAGATCAGCAGGAAAGTCTCTCTGTTGTTCCTATAATTTGCAAACGTCTTTTGGAGTTGACTCATTATTTAGTCAGACAGAAACATCTGACTGGTAGTGATCTAGTCTGTGACTATTCACAGAATATTCAATATTCTAATATTGTATAAAGCTTCCTTTATCCTTCTAAATATTCCTCAGTTCAATACTAATATTTGAATAGTTGTATGATATCACTGACATAAGTATACCTTCCACTGATGGGAACCATAATCTACTTATGCTTTCTTCATCCTCTGCTACTCTTGTCTATATCCTGCCATATATATCTTTGCCAAAGGAAGTTTATCTATCTTGCTGAGTTCCTCCTTGTTTTCTCTTCACGTTGACTATAGTACAATGGAATACAAGTACTATCCAGCGCTTATCACTTGCTCTAACCACATGAGTAAATTATATTTCACCTTTCCCAGTTTCCCACTTCTTTTGCATGATACTTTGTTTACAAGACATCGAAGCCTGCTTGCAGATTCAATATGCTTCTCTAAAGGACTTTGAAATAATTTTGAACTTCAAAATTTAAATGACAATGACATTCTATGACTTGCAGCTCTATAATCCCTTGTGGTATAGAGGTTTCTCTGTTCTCAAAAGCTGTGCCAAAGTTGCACATGATCTGACAGGCTCTACCAGTACTGAAGGGTTTCAAGTATAGTACCAGAAACCAGCTATGTCCACTTTATCTTGACCAGCTTTGAAAAGAAAGGAGAGCCTGAAAACCTGACAAGGAATTATCTGATCATAGCACCTCATGTACTAATCAATCTCAACATATCTATATGATTGCAACTGCATTTCCACTGAGATGTTTTAAAGGACAAACTGTCACAAATAACTCCTCATGAAATTCAATGCCCTATAGAATCTAATCTGGACTCAGAATTGTCAATCATGGGCTAATAAGTTATGGTCACCAGAGAGTTTTTTGTTCAATTATTTCAGATATGCCATCACTGCGTCTCCTAGGTGACAAACTGAGTGGTACTTGGCTGTTTATCTGTCATAAACTATATAGCCACACTTCTGAATGTCAAGCAATAATAGAGATGATAATGCACAAATGCCTGTAATAGACTTATTAAAACAGGCCGTTACATTCTTATTATTGTTCAATATTGACATCAACAAAGTGAATGATAATAAAAAGATTATGTTTCAAAAGTACATAATAAAATGTCACAAAAGAACATCATAAAAATGTTACTGTGTACCGTAAGGAATATAAATAGTTTTAGAAATGAAACTGTCGAACCATTTAAAGGCAGGGAATACAACTCTCAAAACCCTCCGTTGTCCAACGAAATAACAAATAAAAAAAAATCTGTAAGAGATATATTGAAAGTTAAACTTGCTTCTCCTGAAATTTACCTGGTGAAAAAATTAATTTATGCAACAAAGAACATCTTCCACATTCTTTTTTTCACTTAGACAAACATATACATGTAGACAATGTGCATTTCAAGAGTTTTAAAAGCAGTGAAGGCATTCTCTGGTAAGAGTATTGGACCATGAGTCAGAATTAGACTGAGACTCAAATCTGTTAATCTGTAAGTCCATAAGTTTCAGCTCTGCTATTCACTAACTGTATAGTGATAGGGAAATCACAGAATTTCTTTGAGATTGCTTTTCCTATCTGTCAGATAGACTACATGATCTCTAGGTAAAGATTCCTTTAGCTCTGACATTCTGTGATTCTATGGTGCCATCCTGCTAAGAATGAATTGAATGATTCTGTTTGGGAGTGTACCATGAGCTACTTTCTTTTGGAAATGACTTACAATTTTGAAAAGAAGATCAAAGCAGCTGATGGCAGTACTGTGTGAAAATGAGAGAAGGAGGTGCACATCTTAAACCAATTATCAAGACATGTCATAGAAGTTGAAAAGTGGAACGAAATGAAAGGTTGTTTCACTCCAAAAACTGCTTAGCTAGCAAGCTTGCACATAACAATAAGGTCTTAGAAAGTGGCAGAGTATGAACTGGGGGATATGAAGTGGCAAACAAAGAGGCAGGTCCAAAAGAAGTGGGAAAATAAAGTTCTAAAAACCTGAAGTCAGTGGAAGCTTTGTAATTGTCAAAATCTGAGGTGTCTTTCTTCCCTTGATTGAGCTCTCCAGTCTCCCCAATTAAGACATTAAAGCTGGTCCTAGATCATTAAATTCTTTAATATTACCTGTTCTGAGAAAGGAAAAGCCAGTCATTTAGAAAAGATGCCCATGGGGGAAAAAAATGGGAGATGGTTCAAAAACATAAGTTTACAATTGAAACTAGGTTAGAGTCAATAAAATAGATTTATTAATGTTCTTAAGTGGACTTCTATTAATACTTCTGTAAAAAACCACCTCTAAGATCAAAAGAGGTGCATTACAAAGTTCTTGATGGAATGGGAAGAGACAACCATGCAAACATGGGCATATGTATTGAAACTTGATTCACAAGAGTGCTAATTACTTGAGTTTTTTGAAAATTTTGAGGTGTGTATTTGACAAGCTATTTTATGAGTTTTCAGAAACCTTCACCTTCTAACAATTAAAAAAATAAAATATCAAATAATGCATATGAAAATGTATGATGTATTCTGGCCTTATATTACTGATTTTTGTGTGTGTGTGAAGGTTATTTCTCATTTTCTTTTCTCTTGCACAAAGATTCCTCCTCATTGCAAATAAGTTTCCTTATTTTCATTGTTTTCATTTATATCACATACATTGCAACGTCTTTATTGTTCTTACCTGCTTACTTTTTTCTATATCAATTGATAGAAATTTCTTATTCTTTGCTGAATTGCTTGCATTTGTCACATCTCTTAGTGCTATAATTCCCCATTACTCTTATGTCAGTTTGCTTATACAACTTCCAATCAATGAGTACCCATGTAATTTCCAGTTCATCAGGACCACAGAAAGTGCTTCTATGAATATTTTGCTATATAAACACCTGTTGTTCTGAAATCCTTCAGTGAGATTGCTGGGTCAATATACACTCTCCCTTTCTGAAGATGATTTAAAGAAAGCTATTCATTATTAACCTATAATGACTCTAATTTGTTAGTTTTGAAGTTCAAGGTGAAAAATTATCCTAGATCTAACATCATCAAATTTATGTAATGTAGAAAATTCTTTTTACTTCCTTACCTCTCTACACTTTATAAAAGTCAGTTTGAACATAACACCCATGGTTATTGATCGAGTTTAGCTTACGTATTTACTTAAGATAGTGGATAATCCTTAAGATTGTTTTCAAGGCTGCAATTTTACTTATATAACATCAAATGCTTTGTGAGACAAAAATATGCCCCCCCCCAAAAAAATACAAAAAATATTTTCCGCTATTATCCAAACCCTTATATACCTGACTTTGGCACTGTTGTGATACACTGAAGCTTCTTCTCTGCAGCACTCAGAAAAAACAATCTTGAGAAGGAGAACTCAGCCTAAGAAGTCTCAACATAAGATTATTTGAGTGTAGATCAAACAGAAACTCAATATGAATGCAAGTCTGACAGAATAGAATGTTATACAAGTGTGATTCCTTATGCAAACAGCATTCTCAATTCTAATAAAGAAGAAAAAAATGTCATAGAGATCAAGAAATTCCATAGTAAGTAATTTCTGACATTTTTAAGCATCATTTGTGTGTAAGACACTATACGAGAGCTGATTTATAAATAAATTAGAACCTCTTTTTAAAGAAGCTTATGCTTTAGTGGAAGAAGGTAATGTTCATAAAAATAGTTACCATACAGACTAGAATATGGCAAGTCCACAATGAAAAGGTCAAAACTATTTACTTAGAGACTTCATAAGATGGAAAGATAACTTCCTACTATAGAGGGATGGGGAGGATGAAGAAAGTGTTCACAGGGAAGGTGGTATTTTAAGACATTGCCTGGAGGAGGTGGAGATCAGGACATCTCGGGCATAGGAAATTCATGCACATACCATATGCAATGCACACTACTGTTAAGAATGGTAGGAAGTGATGAAAAGTGGTGCAGGGTTGGAAGCAAAGCATAAATGAACAAGACAAAATAATTCCTCTAAAGAATTATGTAGAGAAGGATGTGATCTAATAATGGACAGGGTCCAAGTTACAGGACAGAAGTATTCAGAATCAAGAGAACTCAAACCTTAGTCCTAAGCTAGATCCAGCTGGGTGTGAAAGTAGAGCATATGTTCACTGCACGTATGGCAGTGTAAGTATAATTTAGATAAAAGGAATTATAGCGTAGTGAATGGTGGATGGGTGTTACAGTCAGGGACCTCTACCTTCAAGTCCTCCTTCATATATATTTCATTTAAGTCCCTTATCCCTTTAGTGTTCTGGAGAATTCTCTGACTGTTAATTACAATTGCTGATCTGTGCTGATGAAGGGAGTTTCCAATCCACAAATTTACCACAGGGGTGATCCCAGTGGCCTAGACTTAAGGGGAGGGAAGGGATGAAGAGAATAAACATTTATATGACAATGCACATTAGCTCCTATTATAAAAACGAACAGATGAACAGATTACAGAGACTTTTTCATTTATAAATAAACATATATAAAATACGTTCTAAGTATGCCTACATCTATATATTTATATTATAGATATGAGAGAGAATGTATTGCAGACCTGCTTCTGGCACAGACTGACTATTGGACCCAAATGAAGTGAATTAACCTCTCATGTTTTAGTAATTCCCTAGCACTATAAATTGCAAAGATGTAGTTTGTGTCCATTGGTCTAGGGTTGTTGTTGGTTTTTGAATCTGACAGAGGCCCACTAGATAGATAGATATAAATATCTGTGTGGTGATCCAAGGATTATGGCAATCTCTAAAGTTTTATCCCCTCTTAAGCTTTAAGAGATTCTACCTAGAAACTATATCTTAAAAGTCTGTCTTGACTAAGGATATTGATATCCACAAGCTAGTAGGTGAGGAGCGCCAACATGATGCTTCATGAATCTAAGTCTCTGCTGGCTTAGTAAAACGAATTATTTCAGTAGACAGAGAGTGAATAAGAGTCAATTCAGACTAAAAGGAAATTACAAAGTTTCCAAGTGTGGCAAAGTAGACCCCTGAATATTAAAAAGAAAGGGAACTTTCTAAGAGGAGGCAATATCCCAGTCAGAAAGTTGTGGTCCAGAAAAAGGCTTATGAGTTGTGACTTGAGTAGATAGCTCTGTTTGCCCAAGGAAAGATGCCTGAGAGTGACTATCAGAATGGTGACAACTAAATGTGCCTTCACCACACACAGCCCAGTGATAATAAAGAGAACCACAATGTATGTGGCCGGGCAGACAAATGGAGTCAAAAAGAATGAAAAATGAAAGGTGGGGGGGAGACAGGGAGAAAAATAAATTCTTTCAGCTTTTCATAAACTTTTATTTGAAAAGAATTAACAGGTCTGTGTTAAACTGAAACTATCAGATCTGTACAAATGAAAGTCAAGGTTAAAAAGGTCCATGTGGCCAAGGTCTTTACATTTTTTGTTGTTGTTTTTTCATTAAGTTCACAAATAAATGAATCTGATTTATCTGAATGAAAGTTACAAAGAAAAAAATATATTGGATGATTTTTATCCTTTAGAAGCTTAGCCACTTTTGGAATGAGGTTCAGAGGCCTGAGAAGACAAAAAGTGTTCCTATATGGTGCATATATATATGTTTATATGTATATATACAAACACAAGTATATATATATGTGTGTGTGTGTGTGTGTGTGTGTGTGTGTGTGTGTGTGTGTATTCGTGTATATTATATTATATCATGTTAGCTGTATGACCTTGGAGAAAACGTTTAACCCCTCAACTCTAGAAGACTCTAGGTTCTAGATGAGTTCATCTTCATAACTACAGGGATCACCACTGAAGCAAGAGATCCTCTCATTGATGAAAACAGCCATCCAGATCACCACTAAGTAGTTGAACTATGTAGGAGAATCTTATGAAAGGGAAAGAAGAAATTTTCCAAGGATAATAATATGACATGCTTGTTACCATCATGAAGCTTCATGAATTGTGATGTCTTCAATCAACACATATAATTACGATTCATCACGTTCCTAATGAAAAGATTTGTCAAGTATACCTTTTTCCCCACCTATGTTTTGTTTTTGTTTTTTTTTTAAATTCTAATCTATCATTTTTGCCAAGACATTTTTGTTCACTGAATATTTTGTTTTCCTAGTTCATTAAATTTTCATCATTAAAATTATCATAAGATTTCCAAGTGGAAGGGAGATCATTTCCCTCATTTTACAGATAAAGAGGTCAAGACCCAGACAGGTAAAAAGACCAGCCTACAGTCAAAAAGTTAATAAATATTAGATCCTGGATTTAATTAAAACTTCTCTGATTGCAAAACCACTTCCTTGTCCATCTCACCTTTTCTAACCTCATTATATATTATTCTACCTCTCACAAACCAAGGTGGGGGTGAGAGCAGGAAAAGGAGGAACCAAGCATTTATTAAGTACCTAATAAGTACCAGGTGCTTGACAAGCATTAGCTGGTTTAATACTCACAACAACCCTGCAAGTTAGGTGCTAATATTATTATTCCCATTTTATCAGTCTCAAAGCTGAGGCAGACAAAGGTTAAGTGGCTTACTCAGGATAACACTGCTAGTAAGTGTTTAAGGTTGTAATTGATCTCAGGTGTCCCTGACTCCAGGAGCTCTGATCTATCTATTGTTCTACTAAGCTGCCTCAAGCAACCACTCAAACTGGCCTTCTTGCTTCTCACAGATGACACACTATCACCTGTCTTTGTTCCTTTTAACTTGCCAGTCCCTCATGCCTGGAATTCAGCCCCTCCTCAACTTTGCTTTTTATTACTTTACATCTTTCAGGACTCAGCTAAGTTCAGGCCCCACCTTCAGCATGTAGTCTTACCTGTTGCTCATCCACTTTCCTTCTCAAATTATCATGTATAAATGTGTGTGTATGTGTGCGTGCGCACACATGTGTTTTTGGTATGTATACTTTCCTATGATTCTGAGGTCTGCAAATACTAGTGCTTGAAGGATTAAGGTTTTATTTGATAAACTTATGAAATTTAATATCTTAAATACAGTTCCTACAAATGTATTTAACCTTTGAAGGATCCATTAGTGTAGATATTTCTACCACCTCATCATGCACAAATATTGTCCATAAATTTTCCTTCCAGAAATAACCCATAGTGCACCTCTTAATGCTCTAAAGAACTTTTCTTTGGATCTTTGATTATTACATAGATGGCAATGCAATAAAAGTTATCCATCTATTATATTTAAGTTCCCCAATGTTTCCAGGCATTTTCTAGATACTCATGCTTTCAGTGATATCTTTTACACCAAGTGTTCTGCTCAAGTCATAATTGGTAGAATGTTGCAGCCTGTTTATGCTCATCAAGTATTCCTCCATTGTGCTATGGGTGAGCTTACAGTGAATCCTAAGCTTCTTTGAGTCACAAAACAGGACTTTCTCACTTTAATCACTATTTTCCCATTGAAGTAAAAATTCTTATTCCTACATTTGTTAGTCAGGTAAAATTCTATTTTTGATATACCAAGATATAAGAAGAACTAATATTTTAATCTGTTCAGCTAGAATAATGTAGAAAAAATGAATACTCTGTTTGGTATCTACACAAAGAAGGCAACTTCCATTTTGACATCTTTTGAGAAAAACCAGTCTACAAGTCATATTCTATTTACTTACAGACAACAAAAAAAATTAAAATTAAAAAATGGAAGTAATTGGTGGAAATTGCAGAGAGAAAAATGTAAACGGTGTAGGGAATCATTTTCTAATGATTAGAGCAACCCAGATATTGAATGGGAAGTAGCAGGTTCCAAGCATAGGAGATCTTTGAGCAATGGTTGAATGAACACTTGTGTGTATATGTGGAAAAGGAAATTCATTTAAAGGCAGAGATTAAACTACATTGCCTCTATTGTCCATTACAACTCTGAAGTTCCCTGTATCCTTGATTTGGAGAATGAATACCTACACTCTGAGGAAGATCAGGATGACTATTAGTAGTAAGAGTAATAGTAGTAGTAGTAGTAGTAGCAGTAGTAGTAGTCATGTAGAAGATGAGGATAACTAGTAGTAGTAGTAGTAATAGTAGTAGCAGTCATGTAGAAGATGAGGATAACTACTAGTAGTAGTAGCAGGGTTACTACAACTGCTATTACCACTAACTGGAATTTCAGTCACTTTTTAAGGTTTCTAACATTTTTTTCTCTCAATGGCTCTGAAATGTAGATATGTATATATAAGATAATTTCTCAGTTTTGCATATGAGAAAATTGAGTCTCAGAGAGGTGAGGTAACTTGCCAAGGGCATATGGGTAATAATCATACAAAAAAGAATTTGAACCCAGATTTATATCTCTTTCCACTATGTGCTATTCTCGTTCAGTGCTACATAGATGAATCCCTCTTATCATGTGCTCTCCCTTGGCCCTTACACAGTTTCTAAATAGACAACAATCGTATTTTCTTTTACTTTGAGATAAAACACTAGGGAGCAGGAGCTATGGCCATAATTAAAATTCCTCTATTAATAAAGATGAGTTTTTTCTCTAGTTGATTGGTCATTGTCCTTCATTCTTGAAGAGGACCAAAATGTCATCACTATGCTAGAGCCTCAGGCACAAATAGTGCAAGTGATTATTTGGTCAGGTTCTGTAAATTTGTGCATCTTGCATTTCTTTTGAACTATTTCAATTCTGCTTTATTCATAGAGCACAGCACCTCCTCTGATGTGGACACATCATGCTGAGCGGTCCTATGACAGCATCTGCTATGTCACAAATCAATTCCAAATTTCTTTAGAGAGACCTTGAAAGTGGCCTTATATCATATCTTCTGATTATCATGTGATTGCTTGCTTTGTGTGTGTTTCCATAAAACTGCCTTTTTGTCAAGTATATATTTTGTATTCAAACAATATGGACAGCTCATTGGAGTAGCATTCTCTGAACTAGAGTTTGAATGCTTGACAGTTTAGTTCCAGAAAGGACCTCCGTGTCTAGTATCTTATCTTGCTAGGTAATCTTATATTGCCAGGTAATCTTTAGACTCTTCCTGAGACAATTCAAATGGAAGCATTTCACTTTCCCAAGATGATGTTGGCATACTGTCCAGGTTTCACAGGCGTACAACAATGAGGTCAGCAAAATGGCTCTGTAGAACTTCAGTTTGGTAATCAGTCTAATACCTCTTCTCTCCCACACTTTCCTTTGGAGTCTCCCAAATACTGAGCTAACTCTGGCAATGTGTGCATCAATATCATTATCAATTGTACATCCCTGAAAAGTACACTACTAAGGTAAGTGAACTTATCCGCAGCTTTCAAAACATCTTCATTTGCTGTATGGATAGCGTGGTGGTGGCTGATGGAGTACCTGCACTTTTTTTGTGTTAATTATTAGGCCAAAATTAGCACAGACAACAGAGAATTGATTCATATTTTGTTGCATCCCTGCTTCCGAGGCCACATTGAGCGCAGAACTATCTGCAAACAGAAAATCATGCACCAACACTCCCTGTACTTTAGTCTTGGCTTGTAGCCTTTTCAAGATGAGGATCTTACCATCGGTGCAATAGTTGACCTTGATGTCATGTTCATTCTCATTGAAAGCACTTTATATCATGACTGAAAATATCATGCTAAAAATGCATGGGAGCAAGCACCTAGCCTTATTTCACTCCACTGGTGACTGGGAAAGCATGAGAGCATTGTCTGTTATCCAGAATTCAGGCAAGCATGCCATCGTGAAACTGACATACTGTGCTGATGAACTTCTCCAGGAAAACAAATTTTGACATAATTTTTAAGAAATATTTATAAAAGACAGTATCAAAGGCTTATTGTGTATAGACCTCTCTTCTGCTCCTGGCATTTCTCCTGGAGCTGTAAGGCAACAAACACCATATCAACCATGTCTCAGTTCTTTCTGAAGTCACACAGGTAGATGACCATCTTCCACCCTCTCTCTACTTATAAAGATGAATTTATAACTGCCTCACTAATTGCCCTCCTCTTTTATGTCTGTTGACAACTCTACATAGCATTTTATTCATCTTTGAATGTCAAGATAAACTCATATACCCTACTTTTTCTTCCACACAATCAGGAATAAGAAAAGGTATAGGTATTTGATCTGTGATTTCATTGTTCTATGAATTTTATAGAGAAAAACTTCCTCTGCAAATTTGGTCAGCAACGCCCCTACAACTTATAGACTTAGAGCAAAGGCATGTCAGATATGAGACACATTGATCAGATGCAGCTGACAGCACTCTGTAGTGCAGCTGAAACTAGATTAAAATATAATAGGGAAATATTTTAAGAAATAAAAATACAATAAAACACAATATTAATACGCAGCTTAATGGGATCTTTACATACAGTTTAGTGTTCCCCTCTTGCTTCTATTTGAGTTTGACAGCACTGCCTTAAGAGAGTTGCCTAGAATACTGAAATATTAAGTGACTTCCTAAGGATCACATAGCCAGTATATGTCATAGATAAGATTTAATGGCTTTAAGGCCAGCTGTCTGTCTGCTACGTCACACTACCTCTTATTGTGCACAGGCTTTCAATAAATCACAAAGTGATATTCTAGGGAACTCAAAGGAATAATAAATTCAGAACTAGGAGAGCTTTCAAAGACTAATCCAAATGCCTTATTTTACAAAGCAGAAAAGTGAGATTTAGAGAAATCATGACTTGCTCATGGTCACAAAGATAATAAGTCCCTGAATCTAGGTCTTCTAACTCCCTACACTGTGCTATGCCTGGCTCTCACCAATGACTTAGGGCCAAGGTAAGAGATGATGAGCATGCTCCTAACTTATCTAGTGGAAAAAAAAAGATATCTAAGGAAATGGAAAGAAATATAGAACCATATTTCTTCATGTCTAGTTGAGTCACCCACACTAAAACACACACATGCAACTTAAAACCTGATTATAATGTAGAATTTCATTTAAAAAAACTCAAATTCATCATTGTTTTCTTTGGTTATCACTTCCAAGTTCTCATTCTACAGAATTCAACTCTCAAATGAATATACTATGTGCATAACTTTACTTTGTGCTATACATGCACTGATAATTAATTCATATCATTATGCAGTTCAACTTCAATACAATTCTTTCAATGCACAGATGGGTTTTCTCTTTAGCAGGATGAGACACTCAGTGTACTAAAGGAAGAAGAGGAAAAAATCCAACTAGAAGTTAGGAAATCAAACAGGTGCAGATTCTAAGAAGTTTAGAAAAACATATTTGAGTTAGTTTTTTTTTTTTCCTTTGATTTCAGGTACAGACTGATTCTGTAACTTTTAAATGGAAATAACCATCTAGTAGAGGCACTTTGGCAATACAGCTGATGTAATGAGTCAGTCATGCAATTCAATTTGCTTTGTGTCAAGGATACAAAAATAATGATGAAAATTACTTCTTGCCCTGGAAAAGCTCCTATTTAATTTGAGGTGTGGAAGAAGTTAGTTAATAAAATATATAAACAGATAAATGATGCAAAAAATCTTGGGGTGAAAGAATGAGTAGGATTGAAAATTTCCCAAAGCAGTTGACCTATGAACTGAACCTTAAATGAAGCCAACAACTTTATGCAAGTGATTGGAAGAGGTCAATGTCAAGCATGGGGGATGAAGGAGGTTGCCTGTGAAAAGGCAATAAAACATGACATTAAAAGCTGAATCTGGGAAACAAGCATACCAGTTAAGTTGGAACGGAAACTACATAAATAGGAACAATATGAATTAAGTCTAGGAAAGGAGGACTGTCAAGGGTTCTACTTGCCAAATTAGAGCTTCTATATTTATCATATAGCAAAGCTTCTTAACAATTTTTTTTATGTCATATATTACTTTGGCAGTCTGTAGAAACCTAAAGACTCCCTTCTCTTATAAATCATTTTTCTGTACAAAACAAAATTCATAGGATTGAAAAGAAAATCATTATATCAAAATATAGTTATGAGAGTTAATTAAAAAACTAAGTTGAGGGGGCAGAGCCAAGATGACCAAGTAGAGGCAGAGACTTGCTAGAACTCTCCTCCCAGGACCAGTCAAATACCTGTAAAAATCAGAACCCACAGAATGAAGGAATGAAGTAAATCTCCTGCCCAAGGAAGCCTGGAAGGTCAACAGGAGGCATCTATAGTGCTGTACTGGGAGTGGAGCACAGCCCAGTGTGGGCCAGGTCAGAATAGATGGGACCTGAACAGGACTTAGGGGATTGAATTTCTGTCACTTGTGCTGGTTTCAGATGTCACAACCCCAAAATGCAGAGGAAAAACTGGAAGATCGATGGAAAAAATCTGTGAGACATGTGTGAGAGAACAGAGTGGTCTGGTCCCAGCTCCAGTGGGTTAGAAGGGCTGAAAGGTTTGTAGCAAGGGCAGCAGCAGTAGCTGTTTCTGGAGCTCTAGGACCACAGATTGTGGGTGATCAAGCAGCTAACAATACACCCCCCTAGATGCACTAGATGCAGAGAACTACCTTGACAAAGAGTTCAAAAGTCCCGTAAATGGCTAGGGAAATGAGTAAAAACCAGAAAAAGAATTGGACTATAGGATCTTACTTTGATGACAAGGAAGACCAAAATACACAAACACAAGAAGATGAGAATCAAAACTGCCAAATCCAAAGTCTCCAAGAAAAAATTACTATAAATTACTAAAATTTCATATCATGGAAGATCTCAAAAAGGATTTTGAAAATCAAGTAAGAAAAATAGAGGAAAAATTGGGAAGAGAAATGAGAGTGATGCAATAAAATCATGAAAAATGAGTCAATTGCATCCTAAAGGAGACCCAAAAAATGCTGAAGAAAATCACACCTTAAAAATAGACTAAACCAAATGGCAAAAGAGATCCAAAAAGCCAATGAGGAGAAAAAACCCTTAAAAGGCAGAATTGGCCAAATGGAAAAGGAGTCCAAAAACTCACTGAAGATTCCTTAAAGATTGGAATGGAGCATAAGGAAGCTAATGACTTTATGAAAAAAATCAAGAAATTTTAAAGCGAAACTAAAAGAATGAAAAAAATAGCAGACAACGAGAAATATGCCATTGGAAAACAACTGACCTGGAAAACTGATACAGGAGAGACAATTTAAAAATTATTGGACTATTTGAAAACCATAATCAAAAAAAAAAGAGCCTAGACATCATCTTTCAAGAAATTATCAAGAAAAACAGCTCTAATATTCTAGAAGCAGAAGGTAAATATAGATATTGAAAGAATCCAATAATTGTCTCCTGAAAGAGATCCTAAAAGGAAACCTCCTAGGAATATTATAGCCAAATTTCAGAGCTTCCAGGTCCAGGAGAAAATATTGCAATCAGCCAGAAAGAAACAATTCAAGTATTGTGGAAATACAATCAGGATAACATAAGATCTAGAAGCTTCTACATTAAGGGGTCAGACGGCTTGGAATATATTCCAGAGGTCAAATGAGTTAGGACTGAAACTAAGAATTATCTACTCAGCAAAACTGCGTATAATGAATCTTTGTTTAGCTCTTTGCTAAACCTCAGGCCCACTGCCTTTGTGTCAATGTCTCCCAATGGCTACAGAGACTAAGTGGATTCATTCACATTTTGAACCAGCTCTCCCATTTCTCTCTTCAACACATGGAAGGGCAGAGCACAGATGATAGAGTGGAAGGATGGACATGCTCTAGCTCTTCCCCCATAGTCCATAAAATACATGTCTACAATGACTCCGAACAAATTCTCAAGTAACAGAAGCCATAAATTGACAGAATGAAACAGATTTCAACCCCAAAACACCCTGAAAGGCCAACAGTAAAGGTGTATCTCACTGGGCAGAGCAAAGCTTAGCCCAGCACAGGCCACGTGGCATGGAGAGGACAGAAATAGGCTTCAGGGTACAGGATTATGAATAACAGCAATGATTCTCAGATTTCTCAGCCCACAAATGCCAAAGACAGCTTCAAAGGTCAGGAAGAAAGCTCTTTTCCCTGGGTGAGAGGGGAGTTCAGTCTGGTCCCAGCCCCAGCCTCGGGGCAGTAGCCACCACTGCAGCAACTTCCACTTTTGGAGTCCTGGCCAAAATACTTTGGGAGAATCAAGTGGCTGATCTAAATCTCAGCCCTGAGTGGCAGTCCTGGGGTGAGAGGGAAAGTTGGTGTGGTGAAGCTAGTGGTGACTGTGGAGAAGGAACCCTACCCGAAGTTCCAGGGCAGAAAAGAGTGCTTGTGGTTGCTCACAGACCAGAGGGCAGGCCAGGACAGGACCAAACTTCTTTCCCTTGATTGTGCCACATTGGAGGAACTGAAAACATACAGGTCCCTTGAATATAACCTCCACTTGACAAAGGAATCAAAAGTCAAGTAACTGATTAGGGAAATGTCCCAAAACATGAAAAAATAAGATTATAAAAGGTTACTTTCTGGGTGAAAAGATATTTTCTTCCATCATTTTGGAGTAGGAAGAACAAAGTATACAATCCAAGGAAGATTTAAAAGTCAAGGTTTCTACATCCAAACCCCCCCCCCCAAAAATATGCAATTGTCTCAGGTCATGGAAGAGCCCAAAATTATTTTTGAAAATAAAGTAGAGGGGTGAAGCCAAGATGGTAGAGGGGAAAGACACACATATGCTAGCTCCAAATCCACAGCCCATAAAATATCTGTAAAAAAGACCTCCCAACAAACTCTGGAGCAGCAGAAGCCACAGAGAAACGGAGCAGACAAGATTTCTGTTCCAGAGAGCCTGAAAACCTCTCGCAAAAGGTCCTTCACACTGTGGACCCAGAGCCCAGCCCAGCCCTGCTTTGGCCGTGCAGCACTGAGAGGAGCGGATCTGAGCAGGCTTCAGGGAAGGAATCTCCAGCTGCCGCACAGGTCCCTCCACCCACAGATGACAGGGGTTGGTGAAAGGGTCTCTTTGGCAGGTCGAGAGGGGAGTGGGGTGCCCCCATAACTCAGGCCCCCTGAAGAGGCAGCAGCAGAGGCAGGAGCAGACCTGGGCTCCCAGAGCAGGCAGGAGCCTGGATCCATTGTTGAAGGTCTCTGCATAAACCCCCTGAGGGAACTGAGTCCAAGAGGCGGCCCTGCCCCCACCTGAGCACCTGCACTTAATCCCACACTGAATAGCAGCCCTGCTCCCGCCCAAAGTCCTGAGGCAGGGAAGCAGCATTTGAATCTCAGACCCCAAGCACTGGCTGGGCAGATCTGGAGGCAAAGTGAGTGTGAAGAGAATATTCAGAAGTCAAGTCACTGGCTGGGAAAATGCCCAGAAAAGGGAAAAGAAATAAGATTATAGAAGGTTACTTTCTTGGTGAACAGGCATTTCCTCCCTTCCTTTCTGATGAGGAAGAACAATGCTTACCATCAGGCAAAGACACAGAAGTCAAGGCTTCTGTATCCCAGCCCACTCAATGGGCTCAGGCCATGGAAGAGTTCAAAAAGGATTTTGAAAATCAAGTTAGAGAGGTGGAGGAAAAACTGGGAAGAGAAAAGAAATAAGACTATAGAAGGTTACTTTCTTGGTGAACAGGTATTTCCTCCTTTCCTTTCTGATGAGGAAGAACAATGCTTACCATCAGGGAAAGACACAGAGGAAAAACTGGGAAGAGAAATGAGAGACATGAAGGTAAAGCATGAACAGCAGGTCAGACCCTGCTAAAGGAGACTCAAAAAAATGCTGAAGAAAATAACACCATGAAAAATAGGCTAACTCAATTGGCAAAAGAGGTTCAAAAAGCCAATGAGGAGAAGAATGCTTTCAAAAGCAGAATTAGCAAAATGGAAAAGAAGGTTCAAAAGCTCACTGAAGAAAATAGTTCTTTCAAAATTAGAATGGAACAGATGGAGGCTAATGACCTTATGAGAAACCAAGAAATCACAAAACAAAACCAAAAGAATGAAAAAATGGAAGGTAATGTGAAACATCTCATTGGACAAACAACTGACCTGGAAAATACATCCAGGAGAGATAGTTTAAAAACTTTGGGACTACCTGAAACCCATGATCAAAACAAGAGCCTAGACATCATCTTTCATGAAATTATCAAGGAAAACTACCCTGAGATTCTAGAACCAGAGGGCAAAATAAGTATTCAAGGAATCCACAGAACACCGCCTGAAAGAGATCCAAAAAGAGAAACTCTTAGGAACATTGTGGCCAAATTCCAGAATTCCCAGGTCAAGGAAAAAATATTGCAAGCAGCTAGAGAGAAACAATTCAAGTATTGTGAAATACAACCAGGATAGCACAAGATCTAGCAGCTTCTACATTAAGGGATCAAAGGGCATGGAATATGATATTCCAGAAGTCAAAGGAACTAGGACTAAAACCAAGAATCACCTACCCAGCAAAACTGAGTATAATACTTCAGGGGAAAAATTGGTCTTTCAATGAGACAGAGGACTTTCAAGCATTCTTGATGAAAAGACCAGAGCTGGAAAGAAAATGTGACTTTCAAACACAAGAATGAAGAGAAGCATGAAAAGGTAAACAGCAAAGAGAAGTCATAAGGGACTTATAAAAGTTGAACTGTTTACATTCCTACATGGAAAGACAATATTTGTAACTCTTGAAACTATTCAGTATCTGGATACTGAGTGGGATTACACACACACACATAGCATACGCACATGCACACACACATAGAGACGGAGTGCACAGAGTGAATTGAAGAGGATGGGATCATATCTTAAAAAAATGAAATCAAGCAGTGAAAGAGAAATATATTGGGAGGAGAAAGGGAGAAATGGAATGGGGCAAATTATCTCACATAAAAGAGGCAAGCAAAAGACTTATTAGTGGAGGCATAAAGAGGGGAGATGAGAGAAAAACATGAAGTTTACTCTCATCACATTCCACTAAAGGAAGGAATAAAATGCACACTCATTTTGGTATGAAAACCTGTCTTACAATACAGGAAAGTGGGGGATAAGGGGATAAGCAGGGTGTGGGGGGGATGATGGAAGGGAGGGCATGGGGAGAAGGGAGCAATTTGAGGTCAACACTCATGGGGAGGGACAGGATCAAAAGAGAGAATAGAAGTAATGGGGAGCAGGATAAGATGGAGGGAAATATAGTTAGTCTTATACAACACAACTATTATGGAAGTCATTTGCAAAACTACACAGACTTGGCCTATACTGAATTGCTTGCCTTCCAAAGGGAAGGGGTGGGGAGGGAGGGAGGAAAAGAAGTTGGAACTCAAAGTTTTAGGAACAATTTTCGAGTACTGTTCTTGCCACTAGGAAATAAGAAATATAGGTAAAGGGGTATAGAAAGTTATTTGGCCCTACAGGCGAAAAGAGAAGATGGAGACAAGGGCAGAGAGGGATGATAGAAGAGAGAGCAGATTGATGATAAGGGCAATTAGAATGCTCGGTGTTTTGGGGTGGGGAGAGGGGAACAAAGGGGGGAAAATTTGGAACCCAAAATTTTGTTAAAATGAATGTTAAAAGTTAAATAAATAAATAAATTTAAAAATAATAAAAAGAAAAAGGAAAACAAAGTAACAGAGGCAGAGGAAAAACTGGCAAGAGAAATGAAAGTGATTGAAGAAAATCATGAAAAATGAGTTAACAGCTTGCTAAAGGAGACCCAAAAAATGCTGAAGAAAATAATGCTTTTAAAAACAGACTAATTCAAATGAAAAAAGATGTTCAAAATGCCAGTGAGGAGAAGAATGTTTTAAAAAGTAGAATTGGCCAAGTGGAAAAGAAGGTTCAAAAGCTCACTGAAGAAAATAGTTGTTTAAAAATTGGAATGGAGCAGATGGAAGCTAATGAATTTACAAGAAACCAATAAATTATAAAACAAAACCGAAAGAATGAAAAAATAGAAGACAATGTGAAATATCTCATTTGAAAAAAAAAACAACTGACCTGGAAAAGAGATCCAGGAGAGATAATTTAAACATTATTGGTCTACCTGAAAACCATGATCGAAAAAGAGCTTACACATCATCTTTCTAGAAATTAACAAGGAAAATGGCCCTGATATTCTAGACACAGAGGTTAAAATAGAAATTTCACAAATAGTCTCCTGAAAGAGAATCCAAAATGAAAACTCTTAAGGATACTGGAACCAAATTCTAGCGTTCCCAGGTTAAGGAGAAAATATTACAAGTAGCTAGAGAGAAAAAATTTAAGAATTGTGGAAATACAGTCAGGATAACACAGGACTTAGCAACCTCTACACTAAGGGATAGAAGGGCTTGTAGTATGATATTACAGAGCTTAAAGGAGAGAGGATTTAAACCAAGAATCACCTACCCAGCAAAACTGAGTATAATGCTTCAGGGCAGAAATGGAATTTCAAAGAGTTAGAGGACTTCCAAGCATTCTTGTTGAAAAGAGCAGAGCTGAAGACTTTCAAATACAAGCATCAAGAGAAACATGAAAAGGTAAATAGCAAAGAGAAACCTTAAGGAGCTCATTAAAGTTGAACTGTTTACATTCCTATATTGAACGATGTTATTTGTAACTCATGAGACCTTTTTCAGTATTAGAGTAGTTGGAGGAAATACAGTCACACACATACCACATATACATACATATATATGCAGATGTGTATGTGTGTGTGCATATATGTATATTATATATGTGTAGGTGTGTATATATATATATATATATATATGTACCTACACACACACATATATGTGTGTTCATGGGTATATTTTGTATATGTGTGTATATGTATATATGCAAACACATACACCCATGAAAATACACGTACCTACCCTGTAGCCTTGAGAGAGATGTGGGGGGTACAGAGTGAGATGCATATGAAAGGTGAATACCAAAAAAAATAAAATTCATTGTTGAATGAAATGTACTAGGAGGAAGACAAAGAGAGTGGTAGAATATAGTCAATCATTTCCCATAAAAGAGGGAAGAAAGAGCTTTGACAATGGAGGGGAAGGGGGGAGATAAAAGGAAATATGGGATTTGGCTTAAGGAGGGAATAATGCATACTCCATAGGATATGGAAGTCTATTTCACCCTGCAGGAAAGAAAGGGGATAGGAGAGGGAAGATAATAGAAGGGACTGGAAATTGGGGAAAGGGATAATTGGCCACAAACACTTTTGTCAAGGAAAAGTCAAGGGAGAGAATGGAATAAATGGAGGGCAGGATAAGACAGAGGGAAATGTGGTTAGCCTTTTACAACATAACTGTTATGAAAGTGTTTTGCATTGTTGCACATGTATAACCTATATGGAACTGCCTGTTTTCTCAAGGATGATTGGTGGGGAGGGAGGGAGAGAATGTGGAATTCAAAGCTTTAAGAATGAATGTTAAAAATTGTTTTATCATGTAGCTGGAAATTAAGCTATACAAGCAATGGAGTATAGAAATCTATTTTGCCTCACAGCAAAATAGAGGGGAAGGGGGATGGAAGAAGGCTGGGTAATAGAAGGAAGGACAGACTGGAAGAATGAATGGATGGGTTGCAACATTTCCTGGGGTTGGGGATGGGGAGGGATGGGGAAAAAAATTTGAAATCAAGTTCTTGTGGAAGTGAATCATGAGAACAGAAAAATAAATACATTCTATATTTTAAAAAATGAAATATAATACTAAAAAAAACTTTGAATTCAAAATTCTCTTCCTTCTCACCAGTGAGAAGGAAGACATTATAATAAATATCTATGGAATAATATGAGTCATTCGATGCATTTTATTTGGGGCACAAAAGAGGCTGTCCTATGTTTAATATATATGTGTGTGTGTGCACGTGTATGTGTGTATGTATGTATGTATACATGCATGGTATCTTGATTACTTTATTAGGATCTGGGGGTCCTTTAATCCACATCTGGGATGACCAACACATGAGCTATATTCAGCTATATTTATTTCCTTGGCCTTACCTTTAGCTCAGTGAAAAATGAACAAAAGAGATACTATTGGGGAGTGAAGGGGATAGTGGAAGGAAAGAGGCACTGCTCCCCCCAAATTGACCTCAGTCCTCATAAGCTTTCTTCTTGTTTCCACCTGGCTGCTCTCGTTTAGGATTTTCTTTTTCACTCTTCCACATATCTCCACATCAACTACCTTCCCCCTTTCTTTCTCAGCTCTCTTTCATCCCTCAGTTATCTTTCCCCAACAGATTTTAAGCTCCTTTGGAGCAGGGATGGATTTTCTTTTTATATTTGTTTAGCATTTTACCTAAGACACAGGAGGGGCTTGATAAAAATTTATTGATTAACTATAAAAAAATCAGTATAATACTTCAGGAGAAAATAGTCAATGAAATAGAGGACTTTCAAGCATTCTTGATGAAAATACCAGAGATGAATAAAAAAATGTGAATTTCAAACACAGAAGTCAAGAAAAGCATGAAAAGGTAAACAGAAAAGAGAAATCACAAAGGACTTTTTGACCCCATCCTGTTTTGACAACCTTCAGATATCTTGTGACTATTTCTACAATTTCTCACCCATGTTTTGTCACCTCTAGCATGAAATTACTCTTTGTTCTCTGTAATATTATTTCTCTTTTTTTCATAAACATAGGCTGGCTTGTAATGTTGGAATCCAAGTATGGTAGCCTATTTTCCTTGAAGTTTGTTATAAGAATCCTTGCAAACTTTATCCATCCTTCTTCTGCTTGTCAACTTCTTTCTATTTTTATCCTTAAATGCCCTCAGGATGACTTTCCTTACTTGTTTTTTTTGGATTTTTTGCCAACCTTTTTTAAATTGCTTTAACCTACCATTGCTTCTTTCTGTTTTACATGGTAATGCCATGTACAATCTTCCAGTATTTTTCCCTCTGAGATATATATATATATGTGTGTGTGTGTGTGTGTGTGTGTGTGTGTGTGTGTGTATGTATGTATGTATTCATTCCCAGTTTTCATTATCAATGACTTGTTTTCAAAAAAAGAAATTATCTGAGTTGTTTTAAATACTCATTGTGTTTTTCACATTGTTAAGTTTCTTCCCCTCTAGTGTTGAATTTATTTTTATTTTTTTCCCTAACAACTGGGATAGAATACCCATAACACAATACTAACTTTTTTGCCTTAATTAACAAAAACAGTATCTCTTCCATGAATTAATCCTAAATTTAATCACTGTAGACTTCCAAATGAAAATTACAGTTTAACAACAAAATGGAAATTGAGTGTTACATGGCTTATATAAGCAGACTGAAACACAATACAAATGAGTAACTGCACACAATAATTACCATTAACAATGTGACCAGTAGGATAAGAAAGCAAATATAGGTTCATCACATAGTAAAAGAAAGGATGATAGGTGCCAAGTCTACTTGCTCCAACATTATCCATGCATTGTGAAGATGTATAAAGCAAAGCAGCAATTGTGGGAAGATATGGACCAAAATTGAGAGGATGGATAGGCTGGTAATCAGTAAAATTAGAGAGCATAACTCCATAAATGACATCGTAGATTCTCCAAAGTGCCAAAAATAATAAGGACGATTAAAGAGTATATTCAGTCCTTGTTCCTATCACGTTCTCCTCAGCTACTAGCCTATTGTCAGTGTTCCACCTGATTAGACATCACTTAATTTAGATTATTCAACCACAGTCTATACTTGGAAAGTATTTTCTCCTCATTTATCTTGCCAAAGCGACCTATGAAAGACAATGACAATCTGTGGATGAAAAAATCTGGGAACAGAGAGTATAAACCATTAGACAACGTGCAAGGGGACTTGATTTCATGGTTTGCTATCATATGAGTCTCTTATAAGTCTATTATGTAAAACTTACCCTGAAGGAAAGAACATACTTTTTCACTCTGCAGTTTTATAGGCCATGTAACAATTTCCTTCTCAGCTGAGATTTTGCTGTTATTGTCAGAAAGCAGCAAGATTCTGGCTACATTACCTGTCTTCACAGTGGAGCATTGTGGAGATGTAACTTTGGATATAGCTCAAACACACAAGCCTTAAAAACAGATGTGGAACTTTCCAAGTAACACTGAATCTAAAAAGTGACCATGAGCTTTTTGGGGTGTCCTTGCTGTAAAAAATTCATCCTTAGGCAAAAGGGGCCTTCTTGTACTACCAACATTTTATTTTTCCAGAACTCTGGAGACTCTAGACTCTAGATACAACTAATACTTATGCTAAGCCACTGCTGTGGTAAAGAAGTTAGATAAAATTGTTAAATTGATCTCAAAATCACACTAATTTTTACAGAGAGTTTTGTTGTCATAACTTGTAACAATAAAAGCTGCAGTTTTGAAATTGTGTTTTGGAGTTTTTTTCTTTTTTAAAGTTATAATAGCTTTCTCTTTTGATTTGTTTTGGGTATTTTTAAGTTTAGAAGAATGGTTTGACCTTTTTTTTCTCACTGTGGGATACTTCATAAGAATTCCTTAAAAATGCATTGATGAAATATTATTCTCATAAACAGGTTTTTTAAAGAATTTCTACTGTGAATTAACGTCATCTACATTGTGTTCCTTTCCAGTTTAGATTTAAGGGGACTAGCAGTGAAGCAAATACAGTTTTAGATATCACACATATGTGATTCATTTTGCATAAATTGCATTTTGGTGTAAAAAAGTGTTCTACAATGTGTGGGAAAATCCTTGGAAAAGAGCATTTTTAAGAGCATCAAATTTTAAAAGAATCAGTTAAATGAATGAATGCCAAAAACATACGATATGTCAATAGCATGTAAACTCCTGAAGTACAAGCACTGTTAGATTTTTATTTTATTTCTATATTTAGGACCTAGCACCGTTTTGTGCAGCATAGGTGCAAAGTACAGAAATACGCTAAGGATCTTTGATTTCCTCAGCACTGGAAGTTTCTGGAATAAGATTTCAAGATATAGATATGACAGAGCTGTCCCAGTCAAATAACTTCCTAAGGTCATAGAGCTAGTGTCAGAAAGATTTGAAGTTAGATCTTTATGCCTCTAAGACCGCATTCTACTCATTATTCCATTCTGTTTCATAAGCATTTAATGAACCTTATGAAATGGAATTGAACTGGATGTCTTTATTTACAATTCAGCTGTGAAGAGCAATATAACCATCTTTATTTGGAATATGTACTTTTCTCTCTACCCACACATCTGCCACCATGATTCAGCCTTGTATCATATCAGGTTTGCACTATTGCAAACCTAGTGATTGTTTTCCATGCTACAACTGTCTGCCATTCCCATCCATTCTTCACTCAGCTGCCAAAATGATTTTCCTAAAGCACAGGTCTGGTCATATAAACTCCAATAGTTCAGTATTACCTTTAGGATCAAATATAAACTCTTATATTTGACATTTAAAACTCATCACAACATGGTCCCTCCTTACCTTTCCAGTCTTCTTATAGTTTATTCCCTATCACATACTCTACCATCCAGTGACTCTGGCTTTCTCTCTATTACTCAAATATAGTATTGCCTGTCCCAAACTTTGTCTTTTGAGTGTTTGTATAGTATGCCCCAAATAATCTTTATTTCCAATATATATTTCCTTACTTTCTTGGCTTATTTCAAAACTCAGTTAAAATTATGTCTATTTTAGGGGTCCTTTCTCATTTTCCTCTACTACTAGTGCCTTCCCTCTGAGATAACCTTACATTTAGATACATATAAACATATATTATATACACATATACATACACACATGCACACACATGTAAACATATGTGTATGTGTGCATATATGTGTGTATGCATGTGTGTACATATGTATAGTACTTCAATATTTTTCATGCTATCTCATCCATTAAAATGAGGCTTCCTGGAGACTACCAATTAAATTTTTGCCTTTCTTTGTATTCCCAGTGTTTAGCACAGCACCTGTCATGAAGTAAACATTTATTAAGCACTTAATATGTGGTAGCCACTATGCTATGGACTGGGGATACAAAAAAGGCAAAAGACAGCCCCTGTTCTGAAAGAACTCACCATCTTATGGAGGAAGACAGCACATAAAGAAACTGAGGAGGCGGGGGAGGTACCCACTATGGGGGATTGATGAAGTCTAGGAGTGTAGCCTGGTGGTAAATAAACAGATGTAATTATTCTCGATCTGCTTCTTAATTGTATTATTATCAACTATTCCCAGAATTTCTGAATGCATTTCCCAGATGAATATATTACAAAATATAAAGAAACATTAATACTTAAATGGATCCATGATCTAAATTATTGAAATGTTTCTTTTAAAAGCATAGCTCAGTACCCAAAATCAGCTGTAGAACTGTCTATCCTATGTGACTTTGTCCATGACTTCGGATCAATAGCCCATTCTTGGTCCACTCATCATGTGAAGAGACTTCAAGATGTTTTGATATTGTATGTAGACCAATAGAACGCAAGAGAAGCCTATATATTGCCCCTCACTCTTGCTGTCACAGACTCTACTCATTTCTTTTTCATTTTCTTTTATGTCACCTCTCCAATAAATTGCTTAAGTACAACTCAAAATTGATCTCATCTAAACGGATGTTAAGGAATGCTTTTGAACTTCTTTGAATATATTTTATTCTCATTTTTTCACAGCAATAAAGAGAAAGGAGAATACATGACTTCTTCAAGAAAAGGTTAATGTTTCTTTATATTTTGCAATGTCATGGTTAGATGGCAATTATGTGAAAAATATATAGATTGATTTTAGTTGTGTGCCAGCTCAATATGAGTCAGTGGTGTGATGTGACAGCTGCTTTGATTTGGGGCTACGTAAAAGGATACATGACTTGTGAGAATGAGGAAATGGTAGTCCCTTTATACTATGCCCAAGTCAGATCACTTCTAGATTCACATCATGTTGTAGCAATTTCTGGCCACAAATATTCAAGAAGCTCCTTGACAAACTCAGGATAATACAAAAGATAAAAGCAAATAGGATGGAAAAGATCCTTGAGTCCATGCTATCTATTTGTCAGGTAAAGAAACAGAAGCTGTATACCTTGAAGAAGAAAAGACTTTAGTGGGAGGTGGAGGAATGATGTTTGTCTTCAAGGATTTGACCAGCAGTCATGAAGATGAGGGATCTGATTTGCTGTATGGTCACAGAGAACAAAAACGGAAGTTTGAACTTCGGAAGAAAAAAATTTAGGCTTAATGTCTAAAGTTGGCTTAGACTGACTTTCAAATAATGAGTGCTGATTAAAAGTGAAATGGGCTGCCCAGTTGGTAAATTTCTTTTCATTAAAGGTCTTCAAATATAGCCTCAATGATCACTTACCAGATAGGGAAAAAGTTTAAAATATAAAATATAATTAGTATTACTTTAATGTATGTATTAATTCCTTCATATACGTTGCAATGTCCTCTTCAATTCCTTCCAACCCTAAAATTCAAATCCTTTTACTTGATTCTACCACTGGCTACTCCTCTGGTTTTCTTCAAACACAGTTATCTGCTCTATCTCCAACGCTAGTGGTTTAGTTTCAGTGTGGAGACCCTCTCAATCCCTACACCCATCACCATCACTTTCTAGATCCCCTCTGTATTTTACCTTCATCTATTAAGTAAACTAGGAATGGTAGATAAACAAAATGGTTGTAATTCTTGCTAACAAGGAGCTAAGGCTCGTGATTTGCTTAAATTTGGGAATTCTGAGCAGTTGTGAGGCTAAAGTCAATTAGATGTCCACACTTAGTCCTGCACTGGCATAGTGAGGAGGGGGCCACTGGACTCCCTCAAAAGAAACATACTGTCCCAAGTCAGAAATGGATCAGGGCAAGGTTTTCATGCATACCAATGAATGATCCAACCTGTGAATGGTTACTAATTCAGCCTGGAATAGAGAGGGAGACACAGTATCCAAAAAGGAAAAAGAAAGAATAGGGATCATCCTGTTTTTATTTTTTATTTTTTTTATTACCAGTTTTTACACAGTGTCTATGTTATGGTAAACAATTAATAAATGTTTTATATATCTGATTCCTTTCCATGTTTTTTTTTTATTATTTTATTTATTTTTTTAATGTTCTACAATCACTACCATAAAACTTAGATTTCTCCCCCCCCACACCTATCCCCTACCACCCCCCTCCCACCCCAAGGCAGCATACAATTCTATATAGGATCTAGATATACTTTCCTATTGAATACATTTTCACTATAGTCATGCTATGCAGATGAACCAAAATAAATGGAAGAAATCATATAACAAATCAAAACATAATACACACACACATACACACACACACAAACAAACATGATCAGCTACATTTTGTAAATGAATTCCATAGTTCTTTCTCTGAGTGTGGAAGGCATTTTGCCTTAGAAAACCATTGGGAATTTTTTTTTTAAGTTCTTGTATTATTATGAAGATCCAGGTCTACCAGAAAAAACTCTCGCACGCTATGGTCATTGCTGTGCACAAAGTTCTCCTGGTTCTGCTCCTCTCACTCGGCATCAGATCATATACGTCCTTCCAGGCCTCCCTGAAGTCTTCTTGCTCATCATTTCTTATGGTGCAATAGTACTCCTTTACATTCATATACCATAATTTATTCAGCCATTCCCCAATTGATGGGCATCCCCTTGATTTCCAGTTTTTGACAACTACGAAGAGTGCTGCTATAAATACTTTTATACATGTGGGACCCTTTCCCATTTCTATGATCTCTTAGGGATATAGTCCTAGTGGCAATATTGCTGGGTGAAAGGGTAGGCACATTTTTGCAGCCCTTTGGGCATAATTCCAAACTGCTCTCCAGAATGGTTGGATGAGCTCACAGCTCCACCAACAATGAATTAGTGTTCCCACTCTCCCACATCCTCTCCAACATTTATCATTTTCCTGTTCTGTCATGTTTGCTAATCTTATAGGTGTGATGTGGTACCTCAGAGTTATTTTGATTTGCATCTTTCTAATCAAAAGTGATTTAGAGCATTTTTTCATATGATTATAGATATCTTTAATTTCTTCCTCTGAAAATTGCCTGTTCATATCCTTTGACCATTTATCAATTGAGGAATGACTTGTATAGCTGTACATTTGAGTCAGTTCTCTACATATTCTAGAAATGAGGCCTTTATCTCTGAGATTAGCTGTAAAAATTCTTTCCCAGTTTACTACATTCCTCCGAATTTTGGTTGCATTGGGTTTGGTTGTGCAAAAACTTTTCAGTTTAATGTAATCAAAATTATCCATCTTGCATTTCATAATGCTTTCTATATCTTATTTAGTAAAAAAATCTTTCCTTCTCCATAAATCTGATAAATATACTATTCCTTGCTCCTCCGGTTTGTCCATGGTATCAATCTTTATACCTAGATTGTGTGCCCATTTGGACTTTATTCTTGTGTACAGCGTCAGGCATGGGTCTATGCCTAGTTTCTGCTACACTGTTATCCAGTTTTCCCAGCAACTTTTGTAGAACAGTGAGTTCTTATCCCAGAAGCTGGGGTCCTTGGGTTTATCAAAAAGGAGGATGCTATATTCCTTGCCTATTATGTCTTGAGTGCCAAGTCTATTCCACTCACTACCCTTCTGTTTCTTAGCCAATACCAAGTGGTTTTGATAATTGCTGCTTTATATAAGATCTGGTAGCACTATGCCACCTTCCCTAGCATTTCTTTTCATTAGTCCCTTTGATATTCTGGACCTTTAGTTCTTCCAGATGAATTTTGATATTATTTTATCCAGCTCTAGAAAATAATTATCTATTAGTTTAATTGGTATGGTAGTAAACAAATAAATTAATATAGGTAGAGTTGTCATTTTTATTATATTAGCTTGGCCTACTCATGAGCAACTGGTACTTACAATAGAGGACACTCTAAAATGTGAAATAATATGCTGAGCGTCTAGCCACCTCCTTTTTACCTCTTCTCAAAACAAAATGGAAAGTCAGACTGCTCCTTTGTAAAGATTCTGCCCCAGATAAAATGCTGCTCACTACTTCTCAAATCCAATGAATAGTTTCCATTCAGGCTACACACATCTTACATGCACTTTTCAACTTACTTAAATCTGACTTTATTTATGCAGAAAGTGTCTTGTAATTGTATTTATATAGTCCCTGGGTTTGTTTTGGCAGGTAAACTCCCAAGTGTTTTATAGAGTCTACCCTAGCTTTAAATGGGATTTCTCTTCCTACCTCTTGCTGTTGGACTTTGTTGCTAATATATAGGAATGCAGAAGATTTGTGTGGGTTTATTTTGTAGCCTACAACTTTACCAAAGTTGTTTATTATTTCAAGTAGTTTTTTACTTGAGTCTCTGTGGTTCTCTAAGTATATCATCATACCATCTGCAAAGAGTGATAACTTAGTTTCTTCTTTGCCTATTCTTATTCCTTCAGTTTCTTTATCTTCTCTAATTGCTACAGCTAACATTTCTAGTACCATACTGAATAATAGTGGTGATAATGAACATCCTTGTTTCACCCCTCATCTTGTTGGAAATGCATCTAGCTTATCCCTATTGCATATAATGCTTGCTGAAGGTTTTAGGTAAATACTGCTTATTATATTATGGAAAGTCCCCTTTATTCCTATGTTCTCCAGTGTTTTTAATAGGAACAGGTGTTGTATTTTGTTGAAAGCTTTTTCTGATGATCATGTGGTTTTTGTTAGTTTTGTTGTTGATATGATCGATAATGCTAATAGTTTTCCTAATATTGAAACAGCCCTGCATTCTTGGTATGAATCCTACCTGACCATAATGTATTATTCTTGTGATAAAATGCTGTATTTGTTTTGCTAAAATCTGACTTAAATTTTTTGCATCTATATTTATTAGAGAAATTGGTCTGTAATTTTCTTTCTCTGTTTTGTCTCTTCTTGGTTTAGGTATCAAAATCATAGTAGTATCATAGAACGAATTTGGGAGGACTCCTTCTTCCCTAATTTTCAAAAAATAGTCTATATAGTATTGGAACTAACTGTTCTTTAAATGTTTGATATAATTCACTTGTAAATCCATCTGGCCCTGGAGATTTTTTCTTAGGAGTTCATTGATGGCTTGCTCAATTTCTTTTTCTGAGATGGGGTTGTTTAAGTATTCAGCTTCCTCTTCTCTTAATCTGGGCAATTTGTATTTTTTAAAATACTCATCTGTCTCATTTATATTATCGAATTTGGGTGTATAAAATTGGGCAAAGTAATTTCTAACTATTATTTTAATTTCCTCCGCATTGGAGGTGAGTTCACCCCTTTTATTTTTAATATTGGTAATTTATTTTTCTTCTTTATTTTTTAATCAAATTGACCAAAGGTTTATCAATTTTATGTTTTTTTCACAAAACTAACTATTGGTTTTATTTATTAATTCAATATTTTTCTTAATTTCAATTTTATTAATCTCTCCTTTGGTTTTCAGTATTTCTAATTTGGTGTTTACTTGGAGATTTTTGATTTGTTCTTTTTCTAGCTTTTTCAGCTGCATGCCCAAGTCATTGATCTCTTCTTTTTCTATTTTCTTTATGTAAGCATTCAAAGATATAAAACCTCCCTTAAGAACTGCTTTTGCAGTATCCCATAAGATTTGGTAAGTTGTCTCATTATTGTCAATCTCTTGAATGAAGTTGTTGATTGTTTCTATGATTTCTTCTTTAACCCACTACTTCTTTAGGATTAGATTATTTAGTTTCTAATTGATTTTTGGTTTATCTTTCCATGGCCTTTTATTACACATAATTTTTATTTCATTATAATCTGAAAAGGATGCATTGATTATCTCTGCCTTTCTGTACTGGATTGTGAGGTTTTTATGTCCTAGTACATGGCCAATTTTTGTAAATGTGCCATGTACCACTGAGAAAAAGGTATATTCCTTTGTATTTCCATTCAATTTCTCCAGAGATCTATCGTATGTGCCTTATGCAGAGTTTTAGTTACCTCCTTAACCTCCCTCTTGTTTATTTTGAGATTAGATTCATCAAGCTCAGAGAGGGGGAGGTTGAGGTTCCCTACTAGTATAGTTTTGCTGTCAGTTTCTTCCTTGAACTCCTCCACCCTCTCCTCTAAGAATGTGGATGCTATACCACTTGGAGCATACATGTTTAGTAATGATATTGCTTCATTGTCTATGGTGCCTTTTAGCAGGATATAGTTTCCATCCTTATATCTTTTGATTAGATCTATTTCTGCTTTTACCTTGTCTGAGATTAGGATTGCTACTCCTGCTTTTCTTACATCAGCTGAAGCACAATATATTCTGATCCAACCTTTGACCTTTATCCTGTGTGTATCCCCCTGTTTCAAATGTGTTTCTTGAAAACAACATGTTGTAGGATTATGGCTTTTAGTCCATTCTGTTATCCATCTCTGTTTTATGGGAGAGTTCATTCCATTCACATTCACAGTTATGATTACAATCTGTGTATTTCCCTCCATCTCCTTTCCCACCGTTTGCTCTTTTAGCTCTCTTGTCTCCCTTCCCCTCCTCAATAGTATTCACTTTTCACTACCTCCTCCTGTAGCCTTCCCTTCCTTCTTTTAGCCCCCTCCCTTTTACTCCCCTTTACCTTTATTTCTTCTTTTCTCCCTTTTAGTTTCCCTCCCCTTTCTTCCCCCTTCCCCTCCTACTGCCTATAGAGCTAGTTAGGATTATCTACTTAAGTTTATTGTTCCCTCCTTGAAACAAATCAGATGAGAGTACCTCTCAAACAATGCTCATCTCCCTCCCCTCTTTCCCTCTACTATAATTTTGTACTTCTTCCTGTGATGTAATTTACATTTTCTTCTTCCTCCTTTTCCCACCTCCTGTTAAAATCCCTTTTCACACTTAAATCATATTTTTAACATGACATGATTTACTTTATATCTGTTCCCTCTATGTATATCCCTTTCATATTTCATAATAGATGAACAATTCTCAAGATTAACAGGTATCATCTTCCCTTACAGGGAGGCAAACAGTTTGCCCAAATGGAGTAACAAGCTTTTTGTTTTGTTTTTCTTTCCCCCCTGTTTATCTTTGTATGCTTCTCTTGAGACCTGCATTTGAAGATCGAATTTTCTATTAAGTTTTGGTGTTTTTGGCAGGAAGGTCTGGAAATCCTTTACTTCATTGAATGGCCTTTGCCTTATGGAATATTGAATTCCAATTCCTTCGATCTTTTAATGTAGAAGCTGCAAGGTCCTGTGTGATCCTGAGGGTAGCTCCTTTCAATTGTTTCTTTCTGGCTGCCTGTAGTTTTTTCTTGTTCACTTGATAGTTCTGGAATTTGGCAATGATATTTCTTGGGGTTTTGAGTTTGGGATCCCTTTCGGGAGGTGAACAGTGGATTCCTTCGATGACTATTTTGGCCTCTGAATCTAGCACTTCTGGACAGTTTTCCTTGATGATTTCTTGGAATATATTATCCAAACTCTTTTTTTCATCATGGCTTTCTGGAAGGCCAATAGTTCTTAAATTTTCTCTCTTGATCTATTTTCCAGGTCACTTGTCTTTTCCAATTAGATATTTTACATTTTCTTCTATCTTTTCATTGTTTAGATCTTTTTTGACTGATTGCTGTCTCATTGAATCATTAGTTTCTACTTGCCCAATTCTAATCTTTATCAAATTGTTTTCTTCAGTTAACTTTTGCATGTCCTTTTCCATCTGTCCAATTTTTCCTTTTAAGGGTTATTTTCTCTATTTAATTTTTGTACTTCTTTTTCCATTTGTCCAACTTTACCAGTTAGGTTTTGTGTTTCCTTTTCCATTTGACCAATTGTTCTTTTTAGGAAGTTACTTTCTCCAGTTAATTTTTGTTCTTCCCTTTCCATTTGTTCAATTTTCCTTTTCAAAGAGGTGTTCTCATTACTGTGTTCTTCTTTTATAATTTTAAAATCATTGGCCAGTTTTTCTTCTATTTCCTTCTTCAGCTGTTCCAGGAGAGCTGTTTGTGCATGTCAGCAGTTCATAGTCCCTTCTGAAGTTTCAGATGGAAATATAGTCTCAGTACTGACCTCTTTGGTATTTGTGTTTTTGTCCTTTTCCCCATAGAAAGATTCTATGGTTTTTTCATGCTTATTTTGCTTTTTTTTTTTTTAATTCATGATGGTGATTGTGTGTTGTGGCTTCTGGTTCTTTCAGTTAGATGCTGCAGAACTTGGTGTTAATCTGATGTGTGAAAAAGCTAAAAGCAGATTTTTGTTTTGTGCTTCCCTATCAGCCCTGGGGTTAACTTGTTAAGTGTTGGGGAGGAGTGGTCTGGTCAAGGGAGATCTCCTCAGTTGAACTGAGGCTAAAGCAACCTCAAGGGATGGTGATCCCAACTGCCCTATTGTTTTCCCATTTCCCCTGGAGTGCTGAGGCATGTCTAGATGCTAGTCTGTGTTCCCACCCCTCCTGGGGCTCCTCTTCTGATGCTGAGGCTCGCCTAGGTCCTATTTTATCTGCCCTGGGTCCTCTATTCTTCTGGCTTGACCCCACTACAGTAGGAGAATCCCCCTTAGCTGTCTTCCTAGCCTCAGGTGTTATGAGGCTATTTGCACCCTCTGCTATTCCAGATGATCCAGGATTTTTCTTGGGAAACATTTTATGGTTCTTTCATAAAATCATCAGGAGGGGAGGAGAGAGCATTTACTGATCACTCTACCATCCTGGCTCCCAGAACTTCAAGTAGGTGACTTACAGACATTTAATCTGCGGGCTGAAAGTCTCAGGAGCTGCTGTGCTGATATCTGGTGCTCAGTGGCCACCACTCCTTCAGTTCTGCTGGTCTCCCACCCTCAGGTGTCTCTCGACTGGTTTTGCCTGCTTCTGTCAGGTTTTCTGTGGCCTTTCTGCTCTGCTGTGCTGGATGCACTGCACTGTAGGTTCCACCCCCCTCTGCAGAACAGATCCTTCCTGTGGATCTTCGAGTCTGTCCTGGGCTCTGAATCCGCCACAGTCTGTCTCCCACTGGATTCTGTACCTCCAAAATTTGGTCAGATTCTCCTTTCAGAGGTTTCTGAAGGAGTTTGTCCACAAGCTTAGGTGAGTTGTCACTCTCACTCTGCCATTTTGGCCACGCACCCCTCCTTTCCATGTCTGACAAAAGGAAATATAACACTAATTTATAACATTAATGTGTTAGTTTTTTTTTTTCTCTCCTCTATCTCCAGAAATTAAGCCTGATCATGCATTATCATGGAAAGAGGTTGAGGGTGAAGTCAAGATGGCAGAGTAGGAAGATGCACATACTCTAACTCTTCCCCCATAGCCCATGAAATGCCTGTAAAAAATGATTCTAAACAAATTTTAGAGCATCAGAAGCCACAAAACAACAGACTGAAAGAGATTTCCAGCCCAAGGTAACCTGAAAAACCAACAAGAAGGGTCTATCACACAGGGCAAGGAGCGGAGCACAGCCCACAGAAGCCAGCTCAGCCCTGGCTGCTTGGCACTGGCACGCCTCAGGGGCAGAATTCTCAGCAGCAGCTGTGATTCTCAGATCCCTCAACCCACAAACATCAAAGAAAGCTTCAAAAGTCAGTGGGAAAGCTTTCTTATGTGGATGAGAATGGAACATGGTCTGGCACATGTCAGCCGCAGCCACTGCAGCAGCAACTTCCAATTTTGGAGCCCTCTGCCTAAAGTCACTGGGGCAATTGAGCAGCTGACCTGAATCTCAGCCCTGAGCTCCACCCAGGGGTAGGAGAAGGAGAGATAGCTGGAGTTGGAGGCGGCTGTGTAGAGGGAATTCTACTACACACAGTTTCTGGGCAGAAAAGTTTTTGTTTGCTCCCAGACCAGTGCGCAGGCCAGGAGAGGAGTAAACCCCTCTCCCCTGATTGTGGCACCTTGGAGGAACTGAGAATTTACAGGTCCCCAAGCTATACCCTCCTCTTGACAAAGGACTCAAAAGTCAAATACCTGGCTGGTAATATGCCCCAAAAAATGAACAAGAATAAGACAATAGAAGGTTACTTTCTTGGTGAGCTGCTACTTTCTTCCACTCTTTCAGATGAGGAGGGGCAATGCATGCCAGAATAAGAAGACTTAGGGGTAAGGGCCTCCACATCCAAAACCTCCAAATTGGATGTGCAGTGATCACAGGCCATGGAAGAGCTCAAAAAAACTTTGAAAATCAAGTAAGAGAAGTGGAGAAAAAATTGGGAAAAGCAATGAGAGCAATGCAAAAAAATCATGAAAAGTGAGTCAACAGCTTGATAAAGGAGACCCAAAAAAAAGTTGAAGAAAATAACACCTTTATAAATAGGCTAACTTGGCAAAAGTGGTCCAAAAAGACAGTGAGGAGAAGGCTTTAAAAAGTGGAATTAACCAAATGGAAAAGGAGGTTCAAAAGCTCAGTGAAGAAAATAGTTCTTTAAAAATTAGAATGGAGCAGATGGAAGCTAATGAGTTTATAAGAAACCAAGAAGTTACAAAATAAAACCAAAAGAATGAAAAATAGAAGACAATGTGAAATATATCATTGGATAAACGACTGACCTGGAAAATAGATGTAGGAGAGATAATTTAAAAATTATGTGACTACCTGAAAGCCATGAAAGAAAAAAGAGCCTAGACATGAACTTTTATGAAATTATTAAAGAAAGCTGACATGATGTTCTAGAACCAGAGAACAAAATAAATATTGAAAGAATCCACCAATCATCTCCTGAAAAAGAACCATAAAGAGAAACTCCTAGGAATATTGTAGCCAAATTCCAGAGTTCCCAGGTGAAGGAGAAAATATTGCAAGTCGCCAAAAGGAAACAATGTGACTATTGTGGATATATAATCAGGATAACACAAGATCTAGCAGCTTCTACATAAAGGGATCAAAGGGCTTGGATTATGATGTTCCAGAAGTCAAAGGAACTAGGAATAAAACCAAGAATAACCTACCCAGCAAAATTGAATATAATACTTCAGTGGCAAAAATAATCATTCAATGAAACAGAGGACTTTCTAGCATTCTTGATAAAAAGACTAGAACTGAATAGAAAATTTGACTTTCAAACACAAGAATCAAGAGAAGTATGAAAAGGTAAACAGGAAAGTGAAATCACAAGGGACTTTCTAAAGTTGAACTATTTACATTCTTACATGGAAAGATAATATTTGTAACTCTTGAGACTTTTCCTGATATTTGGGTAGTTGGATGGATTATACACACACACACACATACACACTCACAAACACACACACATATGTATGTACATAGATAGACAAAGAGATAGATAGAGAGCACATGGTGAGTTGAAGTTGAATAAGAAGGGATGACATCTAAAAAATAAAATTAAGAGGTGAGAGAGGAATATATTGGAAGGAGAAAGGGAGAAATAGAATGGGCAAATTATCTCTCATAAAATAGACAAGAATAAGCTTTTTCAATGGAGGAGAAAAGAGGGGAGGTGAGAGGGAAAAAGTGAAGCTTATTCTCTTCATATTTGGCTTAAGGAGAGTAACATGCTCACTCAATTTGCTATGAAAATCTATCTTACACTACAGGAAAGTAGGGGAGAAGGGAAAAAGTGGGGTGGGGGAGATGATAGAAAGGAGGGCAAATGAGAGGTGGGAGTGATTAGGAGTAAACACTTTTGGGGAGGGACAAGGTCAAAAGAGAGAATAGAATTAATGGGGGGCAGGTTAGGATCAAGTGAAATATGGTTTGTCTTACACAACATGACTATTATGAAAGTCTTTTGCAAAACTACACATATATAACCTATATGGAATTGCTTGTCTTCTCAGTGGGGATGGGTGGGAAGGGAGGAAGGGAAAGTATTTGGAACTCAAAGTTTTAGGTATGAATGTTGAGAATTGTTTTTGCATACAACTGGAAAATAAGAAATGTAGGTAATGGGGCATAGATGTCAATCTTGCCCTACATGAAAAGAAAGAAGATGGGGATAGGGGAAGGGAGGAGTGTGATAGAAGGGAGGGCATATTGAGGGAATGGGTAATCACAATGTCAGGCATTATAGGGTGGGGGGATGTGAGAGATGGGGAGAAATTTGGAAAATTTGTGGAAATGAATGTTGAAAACTAAAAATAAATAAATAAATATTTAAAATTAAAAAAAAAATTAAAAAAGAAGAGGCTGAGCAACTTCATGGAGAGCATTTTCAGCCATTTTTACAGAAGACATAATATCTTGATGCAATATCTATGGTTCTTGTATCAACTCCTGATAAAGACAAAGGAATGTAACACAGTGAAGATATCACTGGGAGGGGCAGAGAAAGCAAGGATCAATATCTGTGCCTTTTCACCATCTTTCTTAATGTAGAGATAAAACTGGGCTATCTGAATGAGCAATATTAGGAAGCCTACTAGACATGACTCTCCAATATCAGATGTATTCAATGAGATGTTGAGAGGTGTTGGTTTTCATTCTGTTCATAACTAAATACCCTAGCAAATGCTGATAGTGCAAATATTTTGTACTGCTTATTAAACTGAGAATCATGAGCTCAGCCTGACAGATGCAAGGGAGGCAAAGTTGACATTCTATTGTGGACATTTAGAGACAGACTTGTATTTGTGCCCAGACAGAAACCCAATAACCCAGTTTCACACAGGCATGACCAGAAGTGGTGCCTGGAGGAAGAGCCAACTTTATTCTTTTTGTTTTGTTATGATTTTTTTCTAAATTCCTGAACCAGCAGTCAATGAAAATCCTCTTTGGCAAATTCTAAAAAAATAAAAGTAAGGATGTATAGTCTAATAGTCTGATAGATAAGAGTTTTGAATTTGAAATTAAGTAGAACTGGTTTGCAATATGGTCTCTGACACTTCCTTAACTGTATGAATATGCATGAGTCATTTAACCCAAGTCTCAGTTTTCTATAGATAAAAATACCTATATTATCTATTTCAGGTTTGTTTTAAGTTTCAAATGAGAAAAGATGCATAAATATATGGTTTTAAAAATTTAAACATAAAATGTCAGTTGCTATTACTCTTATTAAACATGATCAAAGAGATGACCTCAGTATTTTCTTATGTTATTCATCTCATTGCCTAAATAGTACAATTCTCTGTCCCTTGAAAATGTATTGTTTTCTCCTATCCTGTTGTTTTTCAGTTCAGGCCACTCTCTTTCCCTGAAATTCCCTTCTGTCTCATCTTTGCCTACTGAATTCCTAACCGTCATTTAATGCTGAACTCAAATTCCATTTCTCCTGTGAAGTTTTTCCTGGTAAATCCTGAGCTTGCCCTGTACTATCCTATAACATTTTCATCTGCAATTCTAAATCTCTTATGCAATATGTAACAATTGTCTAAACTGGGAACCATAAGATCTGTGCTTCCTCCCTAATTCTGTGCTACCAGTGAAAGCCAAAAATTACTTCCCCTATAAAATTAACAAGGTGGACAAATTCAGTAAAAATGATAAAAATGAGAAAGATGAAGAATTTGTACCACCTAAAGACACAAAAATGGGTGCAGCTCCAGTCAAACAGGATTATGAAGAGGAAGAGGAAGAGGAGGATAGTGATGAAAAAGAAGATATAGATGACTGAAGACAAGGCTATGGATATCACACTCACCAAAGAGGAGACTGCTTTTGCGAAAACTAATCCTGGGAAAGCTGAAAACACCAAGTAATGTGAAGAGGTACAAGAAGATAAAGATGAGAGGGGGAAAGATGAGAAGGAAGAAGGAGAGGAGGAAGAGGAAGAGCCCATCAAAGAAGAACCAGAAAGAAAGAAAAAGGAAATGAACTAACACAAAGCCCCTGAAGCTAAGAAATAGACATTGGAAATGGAAGCATCTAAACATTTCTAACTCTTTGATTCTAACATCAGCAAAATGTATTCTGAGGTAATAACTGGCACCACAGATGTAATGCCAATCATGGCAGCACATGTGAGGACTGCTGCTGTAAATAACGTTTTATGTCTAATCACATAGTATAGTGAACTCTCCATTCAGCAATAAACTAAGCATTGTTCAATAAAGTAAAGCATAATATTCATTGCAACATCCTTAAGTAAAACATATCATATAATACATATATGTATCTCATAACTGAGTAGGTCATATGATGCATAGCATATATATCATTGAATTCCCAAAATGAGGGGGTCTGAAGTTAAGGTCTTCCCTCGTACAGCACATCCTCAAGGGATACCAGAAAATACCACACCATCCACTCCTAGGTCACTGTAAGAACAATCTCCTTAATCAATATACAGTGTACAAGTAAAGTCCTCTTTAATCTTGCCTTGAGGTTGACTTTCAAACCCCACTGCTCCTCCTTCATGGGATGAACGCTCCCAGCTCTTGCCTGACTTCACATGCAAGCAGCTCTCTGTTCCTGCTTCTTGTTTCATCTCACAGGTGCTGTTCCACTCCAAACTCTTCCTGCTTCTCCTGGACAGCAAGCTTCTGGGGCTCCTGCCCACAGTTTCTGTTTCTAGGAAAACAAATCTTAACAAGGCTATAACAATATTTATACACATTAAAAATTCCATCATCTCAATTCACTCATAAAGACAAGTAGACAGGACTTCTGTCTGAGAAATTAATATAGACCAACAAACAGGCTTCCCCACAAACAAGTTTCTCTAGCCTGCTCACACTTGCCTCTCTCTCTCAGCTCTGCTTCTCTCTCTACTCCCTTTTTTCCTTCCCTGCAATACAATATATATTCTGTTTCTAAACAAAAAAAATCTTGATTCAAAGACTGATTCAATCAAAGCCTTAACTGGCTAAAACTCAATCCAGAAAAGCAGCATAAAATCCTACTTTGCTTGCCATTACAACAGGTTTCTAAAATCAAAAAATCTTACCATTGTGGACATCCACGTTTTTGCCACCAGGGAGTTTGACTGAGTAGAATTCAAGTTCCCTGACGATATAGAGAAGGCCCTGGAAATGAATGGCTCCAAAGTGCTTGGCTCTGAAATGAAGCTGGAAAAAACCAAAAGAGGAAAAAAAAAAAAGATTGAGATACAAGGATGCTCTTCCTCAAAAATCTATGGTATAAAGAACAACCAAAACTGAACTAAAGCATACATGTTCCTTGAATTTGCCTCTTTGCAATATATGAAAGAAGCTTTGAGTTCTTGTAACAAAGTAGAAATTGAAAGCAGAGTCATCTGGCTGAAGGAACAGAAAATAGCTAATGTAGACAGCTTTAAGGAGCCAGTTTTACAAAATATTGTTTGCCAAAGATCTGTCTAAAGATATAATAGGGAAAAAATAAAGATTCATTTCATGGCTCTATGAGCACTTGACATGGAGACAGGGTCATATAAAAGGTTCATTTTATGAACTTCAACTCAGAAGTTTTAAACCTGAAAGGCAAAGAAACCAGAAGACAGGGAGACAGTTGGAAACAAAGTAACTGGTTCCAAATCAGATGCTTGGGAAGCCAAGGAAATGGTCTGGGCAGTGATGGTCAGGGAGCTTTCAGTGGCCAAGGAGGCTTTGGTGTCAGACAATGAGGAAACTTTGGAGATTGGGGTGATTCTAAGAAAGTGTAAGAGAAGGAAGGGACAACTAGTCACAAGGAAAGAAGTTTAAATAACTTCTCACCATTCTCTTTCCCCCTGCCATTTGAATGGACTCTAGGGTTTTAATCCTGTCATGTAATCACTGACAGAACTTTCTGAGGACATTCCAAGAAAAAAACACACAGTCTGTAGGTTGTCCTAATAAAACCTGTATGATATGTCAAGGGAATGTTGGTTTTGATTGGATGGATAATCCATATAAACTTTTTGTGTTTTTTGAGATGGGTGATAGATATAAGGGTTAACCTTTTTTCCCATGAGTTGTTTTGAGTTTATAATGTTATGCCCCATGTGCATAACCATTTTTTTCTACAAAATAAATAAATGAATAAATGATTTAAAAAGAAGCTATTAACTATATTTTTGAACACAGATGAAGTTAGTGGTTTTGGATAGCATATCACCATTGTGAATATTTACATGCCTCTCTTTTGAATACATAGCATATTTTGTATAGTTCGCCTAGATCTTAATATATTTCAATTTAAGGGCTTACTATCAACTCTTACTTGTTGTTCACCTTCTAAAACAACTGGTGCAATACTTTGGTGGAGCAACTACTTAAAAAATGTTCCTGAATATGTAAATGACTAAATGAATCCCTAGTTATTTGTAACTGTTTTTTGTGGTGGCAGGAAAGAAAGTGAGGTTGGTGAAGTTGCACAGTCCTGCCTCACTCAAATTAAAATCAACTGCAAGTCATATCATCAATTTGATGTTATGGTACTCTTCAGGAGCAAAGGACAAACCCAACGTTTTGTGGTGCCAAAGAATTGGAAACTTAGGGGATGCCTATCAAACGGATAATGGCTGAACAAGCTATTGGGATATGAAAAATGATGGAATACTACAGTATCATAAGAAATTCTGAAGTAAATGGTTTCAGAAAAATCTAGAAAGAACTTCATGAATTGATATCATGATAGAGATCCTCTACAAAGTCTCCATTCTATTCTCTAGGGTCCATTGTTTAGTTCTCTTGTGATGTCACAGATAACATTGAAACAATACTTATTCTTCATTCTCAATACAAGAGAGACATATCTTCTTATAAAATAATATATTTATTTTATGAACTCTTTCTTCAGTCTTTTATAAGCAATATGCAGGTGTTTCAGCCTTACACCCACCATGGACCTGTGCATTGTCCTTTTGCCACTAAGTAGCACAGACTTATTCCCTCCATTTTTCCCTTTCCTCCTTTGGATGACCTGCAACATTCTTCAGAGGCCAAAGAATTCCATCATGTTTACTTATACCACATTTCATGATGCATATTTTTGTTTAAAAGATGAAGGTGTTTCTCTTCTGCCACCATTTTAATTTGGGCACCATTCATCGCATCAACACCACCTGTCCCTATTGTCCCACTGCCATGGAGGATGTGAAAAAAGTACAGCAATGTGGAAGGGTTCACCCAGGGCTCCAAGATCAACACCAGCAAGAACCAGCAGTATGGTGGTAAAATGTTCATTGGAGGGCGAAGGTGGAATACATGAAAGAAAGATGTCATTTGCTCTCGTTGTGGAGAGGTTGTAGACTGCACAATTAAGACAGGTCCCATTACTGGGAGATCACAGGGAATTGGATTTGTGCTTTTCAAAGATGCTGCCAGTGTGAACAAGGTCTTGGAAGTCAATGAACACAAGCTGAGTGGTAAGTTGATAGTTCCCAAGTGGGCTAAAGCTTTAAAGGGAAAGGAGCCCCCCAAAAAGTGTTTGTCAGTGGACTGAGCCCAGACACATTGGAAGAACAAATCAAAGAATCTTTTGAGGTGTTTGGAGAGATTGAGAATATCTAACTTCCTATGAACTGAAAAAAAAATGAAAGAAGAGGATTTTGTTTTATCACATATACAGATGAAAAACCTGTAAAGAAATTACTAGCAAACAGATATCATTAGATTGATTTTTGGAAGTGTGAAATAAAAGTTGCTCAGCCCAAAGCGGTATAGAGGTAGGGATGGCAACAACAGAAAGGAGGGAGGGGTGCTGCAACTGGAACCCAAGGTGGGACTAGGGGGTCCCAAGGTCAGGGTCAAAACTGGAAGCAAAGATTTAATAACTATTATGATCAAGGATATGGAAATTACATTAGTGCCTATGGTAGTGATCAAAACTATAGTTGCTATGGCAGATATGATTATACTGGATATAACCATGGGAACTAAGCATATGGGCAGGGATATGCAGACTACAGTGTTCAACAAAGCAAGCATAGCAAAGCATCTGGAGGGGAGTGGAAATCACCAAAACAATCATGTGTGTGTGTGTGTGTGTGTGTGTGTGTGTGTGTGTGTGTGTGTGTGTGTGTTTTCTTCATTGCCAAAGAAGACCATGCCATCAGAGAAATAATGATATGACTTGCACTTGACTTTGTTTTGAGTGAGGGAGGCCTGTGCAGGTCACCAGCCTCATTTCTCCTCCAGAACAATCTGAATCTGGTGACCAGATATTCATCAGGATGACTGGAGATGACCCATGATGAGGTAATTGGGGTTAGGTGACTTGTCCAAGGTCACACAGCTAGTGAGTATCAAGTGTCTGAGATGAGATTTGAACTCAGATCCTCTTGACTCCTGCACTGGTATTCTATCTACTGTACCACCTAGCTGCCTAGTCCTATTAAAGGAGGACATGGAGAAAGCAGGTGTATGCTACAGTGACTATCTTGCAGGATGATAACATCGAAAAATGAGCACAATCTTCTATTGACCTGAGATGACTATTTTGTAAAAGATTTTTAGTGTAAATGACACAATTGTATGCAACTGTATATAGCAGTTGATTTACTTTTCTTATTTTTGCTTTGTCTTTTGGCATCAGTGTTATGACAAAGGTGGATTTGTATTTATACAAATTTTGTTTGCATAATTTCATGTTAAATGATTCTCAAAAATTAATTACTTGCTGACTGATTAGAAAAAAGATACATTTTTTTTTCTTCAGAGAGAAGTTTGGAGCCATTAAAAGCACTTCAGAGTTATCCAAATGAAATCTAACCTTCTCTCCTTCTGTTGAATTGTAAATCCAAGTTCATCAGACAAATGGGTTGTCTATTTAAGTTCCTTGTACTGATGGACAGTCCTACAGCCTATATACCGAATTTCATATGACAGATGATATGCTTTTAATTAGTCTTTTTTTTTTTGTCTTTGTGTATGGCTGGACTGAACTCTTTAAAATATCTATGAGTCCTATTGATGTGTTCTTCTGTAGTCTCTCTTGAATAGGCCATAATGTGGTTAAAATAATCTACAATTTTTATTATACTTTCCTCAGTGATAATATTTGTTTTTCTTTCCTTTCATTCTCATTAAATGGAGTCAACTTGCAAAAGATAAAATCTTTTATATCCTTCTTCAGACGTTCCAGGTAATCTAGTTGTGCTTGCGAGAAATTCATAGTCCCATCTGAGGTTTCAGATGGAAGTACAGTCTCAGCTCTGACCTCTTTGGTGTTTGTGTTTTGGTCCTTATCCCCATAGAAAGATTCTATGGTTTTTTCACTTTTCGTCTGCTTTTTCCGATTCATGATGTTGGCTGAGTGTTGTAGCTTTTGGTTCTTTCAGTCAGAAGATACAGATCTTTTAAGTTGAGTTGATGTTTGTCTAGGCTAAAAGCAGGCTTTTTTTTTGTTGTTGTTGTTGTTGTTGTTGTTGTTGTTGTTGTTTCCCAGATCAACCCTGGGGTTAGCTTGATAGGTGTGTGGGAGGTGTGGTCTGGTCTCAGGATATCTCCTCAGCTGGCCTGAGGCAAAGGCAAGGTCCGGGGGATGGTGATCCCAGCTTCCCTATTGTCTTCCCTTTTCCCCTGGAGGGCTGGGGCACGCCTAGAGGCTAATGCGTGTTCCCGCCCCTCCTGGGGCTCGTCTCCCGGGCTGCGGCTTGCTTGGGTCTCAGTGCGAATTTTTCTCTGCCCTGGGTCGTCTGTCCCTCCAGATAGCCTCCACCACGGTAGGAAGAATCCCCCTTTGCCACCTCTCCAGCCTCTGGTGTTATGAGACCACCCGCCCCCTTCTGCTGCTCCCACTGATCCAGGATCAATCTGGGGAAGAATTTTATGGTTCCCTCACGGTCATCGGGGGGGAGGGGAGAGCACTTACTGATCACTCCGGCATCCCAGCTCCTGGATGTTCAAGTAGTGACCCACTGAAGTCCCGTCTTTAGGCTGAAGATTTCAAAGGCTGTTGCGCTGATATCGTTGGCTCGGCCTGGCTTATCTCCTGCTCCGCTGGTCTCGCCCGCCACTCTCGGGCCCCTCGGGTGGCCTCCGCCCTGCCGCGCCGACCGCGCTGCGCTGTGCGCCGGGGTCTTACCCCCGCGGAACAGATCCCTCCCGTGGACCCTCCAGTCCAGCCTGGGCTCCGAATCTGTCAAAGTCCGTCTCCCACTGGATTCTACACCTCCAAAGTCTGGTCAGACTCTCCCCCCAGATATATCCAGAGGAGTTTTTCCAGGAGCTTAGGTGAGTCGTTGCTTTCACTCCGCCATCTTGGCTCCGCCCCCCAAAAGATAAAATCTTGACCCTAATTCATTAGAGCATGATTGTGTCCTCGGATGAATGACTCTACTTCCCTATCTCTCTGATTTGTTTCTTCACTAGGTAGTTTACATCATTTCTGTGGGTCTAAAATTCACATTGATAATTTTAACATCTTATATATTTCTGAGTGATAAAATCTTAAGTTTGTTTTATTTGTTAGCCATTCTCTTTTCTTTGATATATGAAAGGTGAAGCCTTAAGTATTTTTTACTAACCTTCTCCAAGTTATTTCCTCCAATGAATAATGGCAAATTCTTCATTTTTATTTTTCTCTTTTGTGGTTTACCTGATGCTTTCCATAGTATCTTATTTTAGTACCTTCCCAGGTACTTTTCTCCCTCCCCTTCCATAATCAGTTTAATGTTCCTATTCAGTTTGGCAAAACTCTAGATAAGAATGTTCTTATCTCGCATCTTGAAATATATCTCATCCCTAGCCAAGAGTTTATCATTCTGGCATTTTAACCTATGGCCCATAAAACCACATCTTATTCTTTGCCATGATCTACAGAACCAGCTGTTCACTTACCATATTCTCTTTTCTCTTCCAAAAACTAAAACTTGGAAAAGGAGATGAAAACACCACCTGTGCCCCTGAGTCCTTGGGTTTTGTGTCCAGGACTTCTTAATTACAAAAGATACTTTCCAGGTTTCTTTTGGCAATACCATTCATTTCCATATATATACATATCAATAGAAGTAGGTTGTGGTTGGCAACTTTGATAAGTCTTGGCAGGCTCAGGTATGTGCTCTAGAGCGAAGTATGCCTCCCAACTGGCCATATAAGGTCTCCATATGACCACTTTCCTACACTTCAGCAACTTCAAGATTTGTATCTCTCTCTTGAGTCCAGTAACATGTTTCTTCACACCTGCTACTGCCTGTGAAATCTCTATATTTTACCTTCAATATGAAAGGATGCTTCTTCATGAAAACTCCCACATGTACTTTCCTATGGAATAAATCCCATACTTGCTGTATTACTCATTATTTCAGTGCTGCTCCATCTTCCTGTTGTTCTATATGTCCTATTCTTCTGATTATTAATGTTTTGATCTCAGTTTCAGTTAACTTCTGCTCCCTCAAAATTATTTTCTTCTTGTCTCCAATCATGAGGGTTAAGTGACTTGATGAAGATCATGTAGTTAATAAATGTCAAAACTGAGATTTCAGTTCAGGTCTCCTAACATCAAAAGTGGCTATATACCAAAAGTGGTTATTCTTAATTCTGAATCTAGTTGTTATTATATTCTAGCTCTTTTCCACACAGAGGACAAGGGTTGGAGGAGGTGATAAACAGGATTGAATACTATATATAGTATTTCTATTTTGTGAATGAATTTAACTAGGTAAACAATGAGATATCTTCCAATCACTAGCTCAGATATCAAATCAGTCTACTACCCAAAATCAACATCCCCAAATCTTTTGTTTAACTCATTCCTGCTCAGCAAGAATAGCACAAAGGGTATAAAAAGCCTTTCACTAAACCTGATGGAATCTATTCTCTGTAATGTATATACCAAGAAAGCTAAATTGTAGAATATTTGAAGTTTCTGCCTCTCTTCTTCTTGTTGTTCAGTCTTTCGGTCAAATTTGACTTTTCATGACCTTGTAAACCACAATGCCCTTGGTGTTTTCTTGACAAAGATACCGAAATGGTTTGCCATTTCCCTCTCCAGTGCATTAAGGTAAACAGAGGTTAAGTGATTTGCCCAGGGTCACACAGCTAGTAAATGTCTGAGTCCAGATTTGAATTTCAGGTCTTCTTGACACCAGGTCTAATGAGACACTCAGCTGACTCCTGTCTCTTTATGCTTTACTCATGACTTGACATTTACAGTTTCATTGACCATGAGATCATAGATTTAGAGTTGGTTTGGGGGGGTTAAAACTATCTGGTACACTCTCCTTTCTTTAAATATCAGGAGCTGTGACTCAGGGGGGCTTAAATGACAGGATTTGGGAGGCACAGACAAAGTATGCAAATATTTCATTTTATAGCACCAAATTCATCTATGACCTTGTCTTTTTGGGTACTCCCTTCAAAAATACAGATCACAACACATTCATATTTCTTGATTTTGGATGAATTTAATCTATGTCCAGCACAACACAAATATTACAAGAAAAAAATTCTATGCTAAGCAACACTAAAGTCATTTGCTCTAAGAAGCAAAGATAGATATTTGAAATTATTTTAAAATACTTTATTTAAATATTTTTGAGACTGGTCTTCCTTATCTCACCCAGGCTAGAAGTACTGTAGCACTCACTGGCTGAACTCCACTACTTAATGGATAGAAACTTTGATTGAAGCTAGAACACCCCTCATTAGGCAGTGTGGTAGCCCCTTGCTTCTGTAACTTACCACGTTGTCTGTAGACTTAGCGTGGACATTTGATTACCTTTAGCCCTAGAACAATTTAGAACACCTAAAGTGAAATGAGACACTAGTTTATCTCCCAGGCAATGGTCACAGCATAAAGAGCAACTATGACTATGCCAGCATAATTCTGAATCACAAAGTATAACACATTCTCCATATAAGAAGCAGAATAAAAACATTCGTTTAGACACCAGAAAGCCAAATCCCAACACTAGAGGGCCAAATCTGTCATAGTAACTAAGAAGTCAATACACATTAGCACAGCAAGGGACAAAGGAATTTCCAAGACTTTCTGCCATATCTCCCCTGTTGGGACCTTCCCATAAACAAACAAACACTCAAGAACTTTGTTGTGTCTGCCTGCCTGCATCCTTCCCACTTCTGACTAGCCTGACCAACTTCCTCTTGGTTCTTCTCTACCCTTCCTGTTCCATCCTCTCAGCAAGCTCCTCCCACCACATGTGACTTAAGCTTCCTTGTGGTTTAAGCAGGTCACATGGATTTATTAATGAAAGGGAAATATCTTTCCATTTATATTATCATCGTATGCAGCCCCAAGATCTTTTGCATTCATTACATACACTGATGGGGCAACTAGTATCAACAAAATTGTAACAAGGATAACAGAATATAAGCATATAAAACAGTATCTTAAGCAACTATTGTCAACAGAATTTTACAACAATATGACAGGAATCATACAAAATAAGCACACAAAACATTATCTTAGGGTGAATGTTGAGCAAAGGCACCCCATCATTACCCCTTCAAATGAATGGGGCTCAAAATCTTGGGGTAAGGGACAAAGGTCTAGTCTTCCACAGCTACTTCCTCCTGAGATTGGGTGTAGAGCTCTCCCTGCGGGAAAAGATCCCATTTGAAGAGTCAACTCTTTAGCTGGCATCCAGATATTGGTTGATGCCAGGTCCAGGGGTGACACATCACAGTTGCGGACAAGGGGTGGCATCCTGTTTAAGTAATCAGGCATCTGCATGTGGAGGGTACTAAGCTTGCAGAAAATAAATCTAGCAAACAAGTTTAACAAACAACAGTCCAAAAAGAAACAAGGAGATAATAACTAGAAGTAAGGTAGATATAGGGTCAGCCATGTTTCTGGATCACACGAACCCACTATCATAACCTCATTCACAGTAGAATAAATGAGGTACAATTTGGTAATGATCTTCTCCTGAATAAACAACAGTCACAGTATTATCTTACCCTTGTACTATAATTTCCACAGCCTTTGGAACATCATCTGGCTTCCATTTTATCTTCACATTAGCACCCAAATTTATTCTATCAGTTCAACCCAATCCTTCAATACCTCTGCTAGTTATTTTGGAAAGAGGGTCTCTTTCCACAAGGAGTATTATTTCACAAGGAATAATAATCACTTGAACTATTTTATCAATTTTACAAAACTGTATGGGTTCTTCACCTAAACTTCAGAATGTCACAATAATTTCTCCTTAATAATTAGAATCTATCACGCCAGCCAATACATGTGTTCCTCAAACTGCTAATCCTGATTTAAGTAATATTCATCCAAAATGATTTTTAGGGATTCTCATGCACACTCTTGTAGAGATTTTTCTTATTTCTTTTCTCTCCAACAAAACGTCCTCTAAACAATGTTAATCATATCCTGCCAAACCAGATGTCCCTGGATGTGATGTTGGGACATCTGGCCTCACAGCCCAATACTCAATATTTGGGATCTTATGTGTTTGTTGTTTTCTAATTTGCAGATTTCAGGTCACCATTCTGGCTAGAGGTCTACTTCCTCCCACTGTTCTATTATTCAACTTACATGAAGCAGTGAACAAATTATCTTTCCACAGTTGATAAGAATCATTAGTACTTCACTTCCTTAACTGTTCTTTCAATAATCCTTTCGTTCTTTCAACTAACTCAGACAATTGTAGATAATATGGAATATTAATATATCCATTCTATATTGTTCAATACACAATAGCTCTTCATTTCATTACCTTTGAAATGTGACCTGTTTTCACTTTGAATCTGCGTTGGGATTCCATAATATATACTTATGATATCTAGAGTTTTATAGGTATTTTTCTAGGTTGCATTCTTATAGGGACAAGACACTAGTGCACCTGAATAGGGGTCAACACAAGTGCATATAAATTTGCATACTTTAACTTGGGGTAGGGGTCCAATACACTCTATTTGCCAAATTTGGGTTGGCACTTTTCTCCTTCTTATCTTTCATTACTACATGAGGGACAGTTTCTTCCTTTTCCAACTGACATATATAGCATTCCTCTGCTACTTGCTTTAACAATGAATGAGAGATACTAAATTCTTGGTCCTGTGCCCACTGGTATGTGGCCTGAACTCCTAAATGGCCTGCTGTTTCATGGACCCATTTTGCTAGTACCAGATCATTAGTTGGTGTTAGATCAAGGACAATATATTGAAGAGCTATGTTTCTAGTCAATCAGCATGTACATTTTACCTACGTTCTGGCATTCTAAGGGTCACATGAGCAGCTACATGAAAAACTGACAAATTAGTAACCAAAGACATGTTCCATATATCTTCCCATAATTCTTTGTCTCAGACTTGTTTGACATGAATTTCCGAATTTTGATTTTTTACACACAAGTGTCCGTGTAGCTAACCCATTAGCTACCGCTCATGAATCAGTGGGTATATTACACAGTCCTCCTCCTTCTCATTTGATAGCTTGATGTCCTGCCATAAGATCAGCATATTGACTGATTCCACTTATCCCAGTACTTTCCAAAGTCTGCCTAGTACATAAGTTACAGGCTACCACTTTCCAATGTCTGTTGTCACCAAAATATTTTGCTGTCCCATCAGTTCTTCAGTTAATCCATCATATCCCTCATTCCATTTTACCAAGGATTGTACCAACTGTTGTTTTGGTTCAATGTTTTAGTATATCATTTCCCTCATTATCTATGTTTACTATAGATTCATGTAAGTAGAAGCTCCACTTTCGCCTGCTTTAGATTTATTTGAATATAACATTTCCATTTAATTATGCTAGCCTCTTGCACATGTCCAATTCTATAAGAAGGTGGGGTACTCGTTACCCAGGTCATAATCAGGATTCCAGGTTTTAGTATTACCTCATGGCCCAATGTAAGTTTTCCCATCTCTACCAAAACCCAATATGCATTCGACAACTGCTTTTGAAACAGAGTATATTGAATTCCAAATGAAGGAAGTTTCCTAGACCAAAATCATAAGGGTATGTTATAGTTTTGTTCTTTTTGCCATAAACTCCAGTATGCATAGTCATTCTATACAGTCACTTGTAATTTCACCGGGCCACTTTGCATAGGTCATAAATCTATGGTTGATCATATAGTGGCCTTTGTTTCCTCAAAAGATTTACTTTGCTTAAATACTCAATAAAATTCATAATTTTTTTTAGTAATTTTATATTAGGGTTTCAAAATTTGTCCTAGATATGGCATGTGATGTCTCTAACATCCAAATAATCCTATAAATTTTAGGCTTCTTTCTTGTTGGTGAGGATAGGAAAATCCTGAATCTTTTGTCAAACTTGCAGGAGAATCTCTCACAGAATCTTTCATTGTCTAACACAAAATTTTATGGTTTGAGCTGACCCTTGAATCTTTGAAGGGTTAATTTTTTCTTTTCATATGCTCAATTAAAAGCATCAAACTCTTCTTCACTTCTTTTACATTTTCGCCAGGTATCATAATATCTATGTAGTGGGTAAGTCGTACACCATGTAGTTCTAATTTATCTAAATGTTCAGCCACAATCCTATGACAAATAGTGGGTTATGCAGATATATTTGTGGGAAGTATGTGAAATATAATGTCAGTCCTGATAAGTGAAAGCAAGTTGGTCCCATTGTTTAGAATCTATTGGGATAGTAAAGAAAACACTGACTAAATCAATAACTGTGTACCAAGTTGTATATTTTCAGATCTTTTTTGTTAAGGTCATTGTGTTTGGAAAAGCAGCATAGAAGGGAGGAGCCATCTTATTCAATTGTCTACAGTCCACTGCCATCCTCCATATCCCATTTGACTTTCATACTGGCTAGACAGGATTATTCAATTGAGTGGTTGTAGGAACTAACACTCCTGCCTCAACCTATTTCTTTATAGTGTTGGTGATTTCATCTTGCTCACCTTGCACATGATTCTGCTTTCAACTAATTATTTCAGATAAAATTATTGGGTTTATTTTTATTTTACCCACTAAACCTGCATTAATTCCTATCTTCTTTATGGAAAATTTATATCTCCCTTCAAGTAAATTTAAAGTCATACCTCTCAATATGTCTAGTCCAAGGATGTATTAAGAAATGGGCACAATTACCATGGTATATTCTTTCTTAAGTAACTGTCCAATTTTCATCATTAGTTTCACTTGTGTGGCTGATATTTCATCCCCTTGCAGTCCTGTGATAGTGATAGGAGTTTCATGTTTAAACTTATCAGAGTTTTCATATAAAGGAAACCTCTGACCCAGTATCTATTAATGCTCTAGTTACAGTATTTGATCCATTTTTTCAATATATAGTCAAATTTATATGGAGTCTGTAAGCCTATCTATATACTTCTTTCATCTGAGTTAGGGCTTGGCCAATTTCCTATTCTCTCTGAAAGTGTGACAAATTTGGATACAAGTGTTCAGGAGGATCTGTAGGGGCAGTCCTTGCTTCTCCATTCCATCCAGTGTCAAACCCCTTTTCTTGGTACATTAGGTATAGTTTACTAGCTGGAATAACATCAATGCTTCCAAAATCTACCCCTGCTGTCAATAGAGCACTAAAAAATTCTTTCATTGTCAATCTATTCTTACTTTGAATCCACTGATTATTTAGTCTTCTCACTCAAGGAAATTTATCTTTTCCCCATTCCTCAAAGTCACTTAATTGTGAAATCTTGCCCAGCACCTTTAAAAGAGGGTGCCCTATTTTCCCCAGTTATTAGAGTCAAAACTAGATGCTTGTAAGTAGAAGGAGCCATCTTCACTATTATATTCCTATGGCAAATAGCTAAGGAGATATCATAGTATGCATCTGCATTTCTGATCATTATGGCAGTCTTCATTAGCAACTCCTTTAGCTTTCTTATATAGTCACTAAGTGAATACCAGGAGTTATCTTCACTACATCACAAAATATCAGTTGGGTACTGCTTACTGCGTCCTTCAGAAGCCAAAGCTAACTGACTAGTCATATTGCATATTGTAATGTCTAAAGGCTTGCTGTACAAAAAGATTTTGACTAATACCTACACATTTCAAATAACGCACACCATTTCTAGATACTCCTCTAGCCCTTTCATCATTGTTTCTGACCATCCAAGATATTAATGATTCTCCCATCCTTTGGGTGAACTGGCTAATAATATCTGTGATTTCCTGCTGAGCAAAATCCTGAATCATCTCCCTAAACACTGTGTTCCCTGCTTGGTTTTCCTGTCTTCATCTTAGTATGGGACAAACTTCAACCTGCGAAGTTTCCCCCTGTAACACTGCTTCATTTTCCAACTCTGATTTCGCTACATTTTCCTCCAATGCACTCTCCTGGCAGTTGTCATCATGGCAATTAGGCTGAGTATGTAAAAAGGCTGTATGTGCCTTCCTTTTGCCAACATTCCATTTTTTCTTAGCTAAATGAACAGTCCTTTTTTGCCCTTGAGACCCCGCAACTTGCTCTTTAAAAAAAAACAAGCCCAAATGCTGAACTAGCTCTCATGCAAACTAGCTAACTCTTTTTCCATCTGATATTTTTTCCTTCAGCAGCTTCTCTTTGTTTTTACATGTAATATGGTAACCTGTTAATAAATTCAGCCTCTCCTACACCATCCTGCTAATTCTTTTCCTGTTCTTATCGGTATTACATGTAAACACCTTTCCAAATCTCTAGGTTCCTCATCCTGTAACCTCAGTTCCCAGTTCTCACAGGGTCTAATGCTTTTAGCCCATTCCCTTTACAGGAAGGAAAATGGTAAATCCTCTCAGCATGGGATATCTGTTTCTTCTTCTAAATCCTTGCTGCCTCCAAAAAGAGACTTTATACCTTGTGATCTTATTTGTGATGCCAAATGTATCACCTGGGCAATATTCACATAACCAAGGGTGACTATGAATATTCCAGCATACTTGTGAATCAAAAATTATAACAGATTCACCATATAGAAGGAAGAAGAAAAATATTTGTTCAGATGGCAAAAAGTAAAATCCCAAAATCAGAAAACCTAATGTGTCATAGTAACCAACAAGTCAATATACATTAGGACAGCAGGGGAAAAAAGGTATTTTCAAGCCTCTCTCTCACCCTCTGTTGGGGCCTTCCCACAAACAAACACTCTAGAGCTTAGCTGTGCTTGGCTGTATCCTTCCCAGCTCCACTTAGCCTGACCAACATCCTCTTAGCTCTGCTCCACCCTTCTTGTTTCACTTGTTCACCAAGCTCCTCCCACCATATGTCACTTAGACTACCATTTGATTTATACAGGGCACATGGGTCTATTAATTAATGGGAAAGATCTTCCCACTTAAATTATCATTACAGTAACCTCAGCCTCACCATTACTCTGGAATATAGGCATATGTTACTACACACAGAAAATTTATTTTTGAATAAAAATGTTATACACTAGTGCTTCTCTCTCAAAAACTGAAGTTTAAAATAAACAAAGCTATCAAATACTGTTTATGGTTTAGAGCTAAAAGGTACCTCAGAGACTATTTAGTCTAATTTCATAGAGGAGGGAACTGAAGCCAAGACAGATGAAAGGACTTGTTCAAAGACACAACAAAGACACAACTGGGATACCAGTTAAAGTCAAATAGAATTATTGCCTCCATACTGTCCACTTTTTCCCAAGAAATTTCAGGTGCAGAGGCAGAGCCAAGATGGTTAAGAAAAGGCAGGAAATTTTAAATCAAGACTTAAAACATTTTCTGAGATGGAAGAACCCACAAAAGCATGAGGTGAAACAACTTTCCAGCCCAAGATACCTTAGAAGGACTGCAGGAAAGGTCTGCCTTACTTGGTTAGGGAGCTCAGCCCAATGCAAGCAGTGTCCAGGCAAGCCAGAAGGAGGCTTTTATCCCCAGCACAGATAAGCAACTGAGGCCTTATGCTCCTGGCTAAGCAGGCCAGCAACACAGTGCACCAGCTGAGAGGCCCTTAGCCCTAGCTGGCTAATTATCAGGCCTAGCAGGTATGGAACAGGTGGGACTAGAGCCCTGCCACCACATCCATACTCAGCAAGCCGATGCTCAGCCCCTCCCCTAGTGCAAGAAACATGGGACAGTACTATGCAGAAGGAACAGAGCTAAACTTTAAAAGTCACAAAATAGATTGAAAAAGAGAAGAAAAGCAAAACAGAAGCCCTAATCACAGAAAGAGGCTATGGTGACAGAGAAAGTAAAAACACAAACTCAAAAGAGGACAACAATGTCAAAGTGTCTACATACAAAGCCTCAAAGAGAAATGCAAATTGATCTCATGCCCAAACTTTCCTGCTGGAAGAGTTCAAAGAGAATCTTAAAAATCAAATAAGAGAAATAGAAGTAAAAAACTAGGAAAAGATATGAGAGCTATGCAAGAGAATTATTTTTTAAAAAGGCAATAGCTTCGTAAAAGAATCACAAAAAATAGGAGAAGATATATAAAAGTTCATTAAAACAAATAACTCCTTAAAGCCTGAAGCATACTATTTGGAATTTAAACATACATACTTGTGAAATTTGTTATTTTCACAGCATGGAAGACTCTGAATATAGGAATTCTTTCCAAGGAGACTGATGACAGTCTGGTTGTGATTTAATAAATAAGTACAATAAGCTGCTTGAATGATACTGGCATATACTAAGCACTTAATAATGCTTTACCATTCATTCTTTTCTCAATGATTTGCTCAGGGTTATATATCTAGGAAGTAGCAGAAGAAACACTGGAACCTAAGTTTTGCTGACTCCATTCCCAACCTTATCTCCCCCACACAATTTCCTGTGCAAATTTAATACTTCAAAAATCCCTAATTTATTGGATGTTATTGCTGTTTTTTAAATCCATTTTAATAACATGATATCCAGTTTCAAAAGAGACATTTTTAATTGTCCTTCCACTGAATTCACTGTACTGTACTCTAGAAACTATGCTTAGTTCTAGACAAGCAGAATTTAAAGCAAACAAGATTTTTATATTTGAAGATCTGATTAATGAAGATGCATGTTCATGCCCTAATTATTTTAACAAAATAATTTTCACATGTCTTAGCATGACCTTCTACAACTTGTAGCTCAAAGTTATACTCAGTAATCTTTGGGCTGTATTGTATTTTGCTATAATAGTCAGACTGGAATTATCTATGTAATAAGTAGTAGTCCTCTTTTTTTATTAAATGGACATTCTGTTTGAGGAAAATAATTCCCTGGACAGTTTTTACCAATTGATTTTCTTTCCATGGGAAAATTTTAAAGGTGTACTCTACTTTTTATACATTTCACAGATATTCCCATAGTCTATGGAGTATTCCAGGATAAATCATGTGCCAACATAGTACTGATAATGACTTCATGAAGGAAATGATTTAGCTTGCATCTCACCTAGCCTTTTGATGACAGTCTGGTCTAAGAAATAGTTTCCCTTCAAGTGGGAAAAAAAGTCTGATTTTGCTGAACTTTTTTTGGCCCTTGTAGGAATGATTATGATGACAGTTTTACTGGATGTGAAGTTTTGTGGAGATTTTTTTTCTTTTAAATAAAAGGCGGTGGGAGGGCCAAGATGGCTGAGCAAATTTTAATAATGCCTCAAAACAAGTTCAGAAGTGACACAACACACAAAATTACAGAGTAAAACGGTTTTCCAGTCCAGGACAACTTCCAGAGAAGGTAAAAAAAAAAAAATGTCTGTTGCACCTGAGTGAGAGCGAAGCATGGTCCAGCTCAGGTTGCATCCAAGAAAACCAGCAGTAGGTCTTGGTGGCCACTGAGTCAGTGGTGGCAGTGGCAGTTTCTACACTAGAAAATAAGGGGGTCAGACAACTGGTCCAAAGAAGATTATAGGGGCCCCTTTGCTGGCTCCAAGGGCAGGACTCTATTGTGTTGCCTGTATATGGATCTCGGTTGCATGTCTGCATCTCACTACCAGGGCCAAAAGGAGAACTAGCACATCAAAGCTTAAGGCCACAGGTGAGCTGGGACCATAGTCACAGTTTCAAGGTGGAAAAGAGTGCTTCTGGTCACTCCCAGACCAGAATCCAAACCAGAAGAGTAGTAAAAAGCACCTCTCTTTAGAACGTACCACCTTGGAAGAACTGAAAACTTATGGGTCCTCAGAATTTTTTGTGAAAACAGCTAAACAAAAAAACCCTAAAAATTGGCATAGTGCCCCCTGTACTATAGAAACAGAAACCCCCTTTTGCATAGTGTTAAAAGTCAAGAAATAGGTTGAAAAAGGGGGCAAACAGCAGAAAAAGATCCTAACGATAGAAAATTACTGTGGTGGCAGGGAAAATCAAAACAAAAACTCAAAAGAAGAAAACAAAGGAAAAACTGCTACATTAAATGCCTCAAAGAAAAAATTGAGTTAGTCTCAGACCATAGAAGATCTCAATAAATAATTTAAAAAATGGAACAATAAAGAAAATCATGAAAAAGTGTCAACAATTTGGTAGAATAGGTATAGAAAATATTGAAGAAAAATCCCTAGGAAAAAATAATAGGTCAATTGGTAAATGAGGCACAAAAATAAAATGATGAGAATGACTTGAAAAACAAAATTTTCCAGATGTAAAAAGAGGTTCAAAATTTCACTGAAGAGAAACTCCTTAAAAAATAGAATTGGAAAATTTGAATAAAAAAAGTACAAAAACTAACTGAAGAAAATAATTGCTTAAAAATTAGAATTGGACAAGTGAAAGCTAATGATTCTATTGGCCTTTAAGAAAGAATAAAATAAAATCAAAGATTGAAAAATAGGAAATGTGAAAAAATATCACTGGTTAAACAACTGAACTGGAAAATAGGCCCAGGAGAAATAATTTAAGAATAACTGGGCGATTTGAAAGTCTTGATTTAAAAAAAATATATCATGGACATCATCTTTCAAGAAATTAGCAAGGAAAACTGCCTCCATATTACAAAATCAGAAGGAAAAATGGAAATTGAAAGAATCCATCAGTCACCTAATGAGAGTGATCTCAAAATGAAAACTCTCAGGAATATTACAGTCAAATTTCAGAACTCCATCTCAAGGAGAAAAAATATTGCAGGCAGCCAAAAACATATCAAATATTTTGGAGTCACAGTCAGGATAACATAAGATTTATCAGTTTCTACAATAAAGGATCAAAGGGCTTGGAATATGATATTCTGGAGGGCAGACCCTAAAAAACTGAGTATGGTGGAAAGGGATATTCAATGAAATCGAAGATTTTCAAGTATTTCTCATGAAAAGAACAGAGATGTATTTTTTAATTATATTAATATATAAAAAGAAAGAGAAAGATAAAAATGATAAACATGAAAGAGAATTCACAAGTGATTCAATAAGGTTAAACTCTTTACATTTCTATATGGGTAAATGATATTTGCAACTCCTAAAAACTTTCTCATTCTTAGAACAGTAAGAAGAAGTGTACATAGAGAGAAGGCACAGATATAAATTTAATATGATGAGAATCATCTTAAAAAAATAAAATTGTAGGGTGAGAAAGAGGAATGAATTGGGAGAATGGAAAAGAAGTAGAATGGAGTAAATTATTCTACATGAAAGAGGGATGAAAAATCTTTTAGTGGAGGGAAAGATAGGGGAGTTGTGGGTAAGTGCATGAATTTTACTCTTATTATAATTGGCTCAAAGAGAGCATAACATACAAATTCAATTGGGTATAAAAATCTATCTTACCCTTGGCTTACAGGAAGGAGATAAGAGAAGAATGTGATGTTGATAGAAAACAGGGGTGATAGGGAGAGGTAAAAGTCAGAAGTAAAACATTTTTGAGAATGGACAAGGTGAAAGGAAAGGAGAGAGAGAGAGAGAGAGAGAGAGAGAGAGAGAGAGAGAGAGAGAGAGAGAGAGAGAGAGAGAGAGAGTCGAATAAACAGGGGGAAATAGAATTGGGAGAAATACTTAGTAATCATAACTGTGAAAAAATTATAGCAAGTTTCTCTGATAAAGACCTAATTTCCCAAATATATAGAGAGATGCATCATGTTTATAGAAGTCATTCCTTATTTGATAAATGGTCAAACGATATGAACAGGCAGTTTTGAAACAAAATTAAAACAATCAAAGCTATCTACAACCATGAAGAATGCTCAAAATCTATGTTGGTTAGAGAAATGCAAGTTAAAACAACTCAGAGGTAAGACCTCATACCTATCTGATATCTAATATGACAAAAAAATAAAATGTAAATATTGGACTGAATGTGGGAAAATTGAGACACTAATGCACTGTTGATAAAGTGATATACTGGTTCAGTCAGTCTATAGAGTAATTTGGAACTATGCCCAAAGGAAAAAAAAAATTATGGATACCCATTGACAAAGCTATGTCACTACTAGTTCTGCTTCTCAAATATATTTATAAAACAGTAAAAAGGACCTATGTGTACAAAATTTTATAATAGCTCTTTTCTATAGTAGCTTGTCAAAGAAGTGGAAACTGAGAGGATGCTTTTCAACTGAAGATGGTTAGATAAATTATACCATGTGATTATGATAGAATACTATTGTGTAACAAAAAAAAAATGACAAGGAAGATAGTTTCAGGGAAAAAAACTGGAAAAACTTGCATGAACTAATGCAAAGTGAAATTAGAAGAACCAATAGAACATTGTAAACAGTAATCGCATTATATGATGATCAGCTGTGAATGGTTTAGCGGTTCTCAACAATACAATGATCCTTGACAGTTCTGAAGGACTTACAATGAAAAAGTAGTATCCATATCCACAGAAAGAACTGATGGATTCTGAATGCAAATTGAAGCTTACTTCTTCTTCATTTGTTTTTCTTGTGTGCTATTTGTCTGTGTTTTCTTATACAGTATGATTAATGTGGAAATTTCATTTGCATGACTGCATGTGTATAATCTATATCAAATCACTTATTTTCTCAATGATGGGGGGAGAACAGGGAGTGGGGAGGAAAGTAGGATTCAAGTTTTTTAAATGAATGTTAAAAATCATTTTTTTTACAAGTAATTGGGGAAAATAGTAAAATATAAAATAAAATAAGTAGAAGTTAGGACTTATGCTAGCTACTCACACCAGTTTGTTGTGGCAAAAAGGTAGGAGGGGAATGTCAGACTAAGCTAATAAATGACAAAACAAGACTGTATTTAATAAATGATTAACAAGAACAATGACTACACATATTTTTGCTTTGGTGTGTGTGTGTGTGTGTGTGTGTGTGTGTGTATTTTCTTTTTATTTCCTTCCACAATAAAAGCTTCAGAGTGAAATGGGTTTAGGTTTAAGAAATGAAAGAATGAAAGGAAGGAAGGAAGGAAATCTAATCGGTAAGCCCCAAGTTAATGGGGCAGCTTCTGGCCACCAAAATTTACCTTCCTTCGGAGAGGAGAAGGAAAGAGTGATGAAGAGGCAGAGGAAGAAGATGACCTGAGTTACCCAGCTAGCTGGGTCTCCATTCAGGCAGCTTGGTCTACTCACAGGTTGTGTTTGTCCTTCATTTCCAAAGAGGATCATGACATCAGAGAAATGATGACATGACTTGCCCTTGACTTTGTTTTGAGTGAGGGAGGGCTGTGCAAGGTCACTTTCTCCACCAGAGCCATCTGGATCCAGTGACCAAATATTCTTCAGGATGACTGGAGATGACCCAGGAGGCAATGGGAGACCCTTGACATTTTAGCCTAAGGCTTTTTCAAGTACTCAGAGTGAGGTAATTCCCATTCAGTGAATAAGCCTCTTTAATTAATAGTTAAGGAATGGCCCCTTTAATTAGAAAAAAAATCAAGCTGGACTGCAAGACTATCAGGATGGTTGTTCCAAAGAAAAATAGTTATCATTGATAGTATAGTCCCTGACCAAGCTCAACTGTTTTTTGGGCCTTCCTGTCTTAGAGTGACTATTAATGGTTTTTATTTTTGTTGTTAAATGAGGTCTACTCCTATGAAAGTCAGTAAGAAGTAATAGAAAGTTGTTCCACAATATTGGCAAATTGGTTTTAATTCTTGCCATTGTGGCACTATGTCAATGGACTTAAACTTAACATGAACTTTTCGTGAAATCGTGCTTCTATACAAGAATTCAGATAGATTAATTTTCCTCAACTTGGTGAAGTCCAGACTTGAGAACCTTTCTATATTTTGTTATGTAATCTACCAATGTAGATTAGAACAATTTGCTATTTAATAGATAAATCCTAGGAAGCTGACTAGGACATAATGGCTTGCCCAGGGGCACAAAGTTAATAAATACAATAGGTAGAATTGACACCCAGGTCTTCCTGATATCAAATATAGCAATTTAGTTACCATGCAGTATTGCCTCTACATATGTCCTATTGGCATATTCAAAGAAAATTAAAGAAAAATAGAGTCTAACTTTCTCTTTGGGGTTCAAGGCCCTCCAGTAGTTAAAGGATAACTCTCCTTTTGACTGAAATGGTCAGGTTCACTTGGTTCAACAGTTTTGCCTTTTGTAATACTTTAGTTTGGCACAGAACACAATTTTCAAACCTGGATTATGTGCAGGTTAAGTAGATGTATTGCCAAAACACAGGAGTGCAGTGAAATGCCTTCCTCTCTGTATAGTGGCATTATCTATTCTAGTACATGCTTGGGCAATTCTATTTCCTACCTAAGGTGTGGAAACAATTAGAATCACTAAACTATTTGTAACCTGTATTTATATTCACAGTTGATATAAAGGTCCTGAAGCATGTGTTAAGAATAGATGCATAAACAGGGAAAGATCAGATAGAGATATTACAGGTCGCAAATACTCAATATGCCCATAAAGTCATTTGTTTCCTATCAGTACTTCAAATTAATAGATGTACTACTAACTTGAATGTTAATCTACAAAGAGGTCATGCTTCTAAAGTGAAGTGGATTTATTTATTTTTTCCGTAATTGTAATGGGACAGTTTAAAAACACCCAAATGAGGTACAATGTTTAGCTAGAGCCAAGGAGTGATAACATGGAGGAGAGAGATGAAAGGGTGTGTGATTCCTCTCCCCAAGGAGGAAAGATGCTTACTTCTTCCCCCAAATGATAAAAATCTCTCAATTTTGTTTTGGTGCTTTAAAGGCAAGAGATTCTGTCTGGTCAGACAAATACAGACACTGGTACGTTCCTGGGTGTCACTATGTAGCAGTTTCCCCTCTTTGAGGAAAAAAAAAATAAAACTGCCCTGAGTGTATCCTTCCTTCTCCCTCAGTACCCCATGAGTCTCTCTTGTATGCCTAATTTCCATTTAGGACTGTCCTCTGTGCCTGAACTGCCTAGTTTTTGTTCAGTTATCTCCTGTTCCTAGGACCAGTTGTTGGTCCAAGGATTACCTTCCTCAGCATTGACAGAGCTAAAATGAAAATCTTTATTTGAAGTTTATTGGCTGCTGAACCAAAGAAGCCCAATCTACTAACTTCAAAAGGTTCCTTATTAGAATAGGCATTGAGAAAACAAAATGATTACTCTTTGCAGAAGATAGGTTTTACTTAGAGAATCCTAGAAAATCAATTAAAATACTACTTGAAATGACTAACAACTTATCAAAGTTGCAGGACACAAAAGCAATCCATATAAATCATCTGTATATCAATATATTACTAACAAAGCCCCATAGCAAGAGACAAAAAGACAATTCCCATTTAAAGTTACTGTAGATGCTATAAAATATTTGGGACTCTACCTGCTAAAGCAAACCCAGGGACTATATGAATAATTACAAAACACTGTACAAAAATAAAGTCAGATCTAAATGAAAAAGAAAACGCAGTTGCCTGTGGGTAAGCCTAGCTAATATAATAAAAATGACAATTCTACCTAAATCAATTTACTTATTCAGAGCCATACCAATCAACCTACCAAAAATTATTTTATAGAGACAGAAAAAATATCCTATTCATTTTAATTCCTCTATGCAATATGGCTAATGTGAAAATGTATTTAATAGGAACATATGTATAGAGACTATATAAAATTGCATGCTGTCTTGGTGAGCAGATGCCAGGATGGGGACAAACTTTGGAACTTGCATAAGTGATTGTTGAAAACTGAAGGCAAATAAATTATTAAATTTGGGGGAAAGTTTTTAGAAAACTGAAAAATATGGAAGACGAAAAGTTTTCCAATTTAGTTCACTGTGGATCTTTATGACCTAGCTTTTGTACTTTATCTGAAGACTTACAATGCCCCTTTCAATTCACTTCTATTTTCAAGTGCAACTCCCCCACCCCACCTCAAATAAAATCAAATAAAAAGGATTCTAAATATAAATGAATTTTACCTCATCCAAGTCTTTTCTCTTGATTCTGTTTTATTAGGGTAAATGCTTAAAAAGTTGTCAAAATGCATTGCTATTTCTCGTTCTTGCTTTATTGATGATGTTGTAAATGTATATCTCCAATTATTTCTCCCCCAAAAAAAGCTTATTTCAGTAATATGCATCTGATAGTTTCTCCATTGGATTAATTGTCCAGCATTAGCATTTGATGTTGGTTCTATCACTAAAAGATCTATTAAAATATTTATTAATTGGTCTGTACATCGAAAGAATTGTGCTAGGTAATAGGGATGCAAAGCTGAAAGAATAAATGAAAGGGGCCCTGTCTTCAGTAGGTTTATAATTTAGTAGTGATGAAAGACCTACACAAATAAGTATAGTACTACAGCTACAAACAGAATTAATGACAAAAATGAGGCCACGTGGAGTAGCAGAGGAGAGTGAAAGAGGAAGAGATCACTACTAATAAGAATAAGTGACGATTATTCACCATTTTAAAGTTTATGAATCCCCTCATTCTTTCTAACACTCCAGTGTAGTAGGCACTATGTGTGTTACTGACTCTTTACAGATGAGTAAATTGTGACTCTAAGAAATTGACTTATTCATGTTCATACAATGTAGAAATTAAACCCTGGTTTTCCTCACTCCTAGATATTTTCTGTTATAAGGCAGGCGATACTGTTCTGTTTTCTTTTATTTTTCCGCAAACTGAAGGTTATGGATGAAGTCACATATGAGGTGGGCATTAAGGAGAAAATATGAATGGGTAAATAACACTTCTCAGTTTTCAAGTGTCTGTCCTCATAGCAAATGTGTGCAATGAGCTGCACAAATAACATTAATCCTGATTTGTAGATCAGGAAACTGAGGTTGATGGATTAAATGATTGGCTCATGAAAATAGTACTGGAGAAAAGCATATATGGGATTCAAATGAAAATCTTTTTGATTCTGATACCCAACAGAGTGCCCGTTCTGTTATACTATAAGATCTAGGGATGTCTACTCTGGTCAAGTATTTATGTACACAAGGAAAAATAGGAAAAGAAAAAAAATGAGGAAGAGTATTATTTGCATGTCAGACATAGATAAGAAATGTAGAGGGAGAAAAATATTTTCCACTCCATTATACAAAATAAAGGAAATATTTCTATCATGTAGACTATGTGCAACAAATTTTTCTATGTAAATTTGACGAAGTGGTTTTTTTTTAATCAGTTAAAATTTTTATCTTATTCTTACACATTCTTTACAATTGAGGGAAACTAAGAGGCAAAAGTGCAGAAGGAGAACACTCTAGGCATTGGGAACAGTCATTATAAAGGCATGAAGATAGTTTAACTAGATCATAGAGTATAGGGAGAGAAGTAAAGGATAAGAAGACAGGAGAGGAATGAAATTGAAATAAAAAATAAAATGTAATAATAAAAAGTTAACTTTTACAAAAAGAAGATATAGATGCTATAAAATAAATGCAACCATTGTTTATTTGTGTTTGTGTAGTTTTCCAACCCATGAAAGTCTTAATAATTTCATATCTCTCCCTGCTTGGTAGCAAAATGTTTTTCATATGACAGATACTTAATATATTGGTTAGTGAATGAATGAACACCATACCTCAATATCCCTCTTAACTAAAATTGTCACTCCCAGATTTCAACGCCTTGGTACCCTTATAGATACTTACAAGCACTGTCTTTATGAATAAAGACTATGATTGACAATTTATTCTGACATTAGTACATTGGAGTCCCTATAGGAATACAACCAAAATAGTGAAGGGTCTCAAATCCAGACTTTATGAAGAATAAGTAAAATAAACTAAGGCTGTTCAATCTGGAGAGAAATCAGAGAAAATATAAGGGCTATCTTCAAATATTTGAAGTTCTATGTTATGGAGGAGATGTTAAATTCTGAAGAGGCAAGTTTTGGTTTTGCATAAAAGAAGACATTTTAAAAAAAATTAGAGACATCCCAATATTGAATGAACTTCTTTGAATAAGTCGCTTTCCCCTCTTTAGAGGTCTTCAAGGACATAATGGATGACAACTTCTCAGATGCATTGTAGAAAGGGTTTTTTTTAAGACATAAATTGCAGTAAAGAGCTTCTGATAGCCCACTCAACTCTGATATTCTGTGATTTGGGGTAGAGGGAGGGAAAGAGATGAATGTAAAGTACCCTCTAAAGGCAGGAAGCATCTACTATCTCCTAGGAAAGAATTAAGATGATTTCATCTTCACATACAAGCAAACCAAACCTCCTGGGTAATTTCAGTATGAAAGTGTGTCTGTGTGTGTGCGTGTGTGTGTGTGTGTATGTGTATGTGTGTCATATATACAAAATTTCTAATGAACGATTTCTAGGGTTACTTTTATTCTTTCATTGAGGGAAAAGTTCAATGAGTCTGTATATTGAATTGGCAGAAATATGTATTGAAACATCTATTTGAGGAGGGTTTATTTTTAATTAATTCAAAGTTAATGCAAACACTAAAGGAAAATTTCTTAAAATATGACTGGCAAGACATTTTCAATTATAGATGAAGTACTCTGAGATACAAAATTGAAGAAAAGGTTTAATTTTTTTTTATTTTTTTTGCCAAATGAATCAACAAAGGATTTCAACTTACTTAAAAACTTGAGTGTCTGTGATATTAGCATAATGCCATGTTTCTTAATAATGCTTTTAGATTTTTATCTCAGAATGTTGAAAGTTATACATATATAATTGATGCTTTTCATAAATATTATCTTTCTCTTGGTACATTCTAAGAAATCTGCCAATTCATTTCATCTCCTTGAGGGAGGGAAGCAATAAGTTCTGCATTTGAAAAAACATCTTCCTTTGAATATGAAGGAATATTCTCAAGGGAATCTAGGCAGATTTTGAAAGTATTACTTAAGCAAAGACCCTGAGAGAGGATGAGAAAAAGCAAAAACACACAAAGACTTTTTGAAGAGCTTATGGACAAATCTTGGTCCCACAAAAGAGATAAATACCTTTCTCCTTTCCTTGGAGAGGTAAATAACTCCAGTTGTAGAACATTGCAATTCCCAAAAAGGTGTTTTTCTCTACTTTTTCCTTTATTTGACACAAGATTTACTGCAGGGACAGGAGACTACAATGTTAAAGAAATACTTCAGTATATCTGCTAAAAGAATTAAAGATCTCATGGAGAATTTTAGTTTTGAATTTGGCTAGATTTAAAAAAAAATAAGTATGATTCCTCATTGAGAAAGGGGGAAATAATCAAATCTAAATAACTATCAGTTTGGTTTTATTTTAAAACAAATCTTTTTGTTTTCAAGCTTTTTTGATGAAAAGACCAGAGCTGAAGAGAAAATTTGAATTTCAAACACAAGAATCAAGAGAAGCATGAAAAAGTAAACAGGAAAGAGAAATCATAAGGGACTTACTAAAGTTGAACTGTTTACATTCCCATATGGAAAGATAATATTTGTAACTCTTGTTACTTTTCTCAGTATTAGAGTAGTTGCAGGAATTATATATATATATATATATATATATATATATAGACAGAGAGCACAGGGTGAGTAGAATATGAAGGGATGATATTTTACAAAGTAATGTTAATGGATGAGAGGAATATATTGGGAGGAGAAAGGGAGAAATAGAATGGTGTAAATTATCTTTCACATAAAAGAAGCAACAAAAAATATTTTTCAATGGAGGGGAGATGTGAGAGGGAAACAGTGAATCTTACTCTTATCAGATTTGCTTTAAGGAGGGAATAACCTGTATATGCAATTTGGTAGGAAAAATCTATCTTACTCTATGGGAAAATGGTAAGGAAGAGGATAAGCAGGCTTTACGGGGATGATAGAAGGGAGAACAAATGGCAGGAATAAAAACTTTTGAGGAGGGATAGGGTCAAAAGAGAGGATAGAGTAAATGGGGACCAGGTTAGAATTGAGGAAAATAGGGTTAGTTTTTCACATCATGACTGTTATGGAAGTGTTTTGCATGATTACACATGAATAATCTATATAGAATTGTTTGTCTTCTCAGTGGGGATAGGTGGGGAGGGAGGAAGGGAGAGAAGTTTGAGCTGAAAGTTTTAAAAATGAAAATTAAAAATTGTTTTTACATGCTACTTGGAAATAAGATACATAAGTAATGGGATATTGAAATCTATCTTGCTCCACAAAAAAAGTAGAAGGGAAGAGTATGAGATAAGGAAGAGGTATGATATAAGGGAGGGCAGACTGGGGGAAGGGATAATTGGAACTCATGATGTTTTGGGGTGGGCAGAGGGGAGAGATGAGGAGAAAATATGGAACACTATATCTTGTGAAAATGAATGTTGAAAACTAAAAATAAACGAATTAATTTTAAAAATAGAATAAATCATTTTTGTGCACTAATAACCTTTAAAACTTACAATGTGTATGAACATAAAAAACTGATGAAAAGAAAGGTAAAATGGAGAAAACAAATTAACAAAGCAGCCTTTAGAGCAATGCATGTTTTTCAGAGTATTAGATTTTCATAACCAATGCCCAGTAAATTGAAATAATTTTTCAACCTTTATTAGCAAATCATCACTTTTTATATGCTTAGGAAAGTAATAAGTACTAAACTTGTAATAAATTGACCTAGGAATTTCCCAGATGAGAAAATGCCTTCAGTCAATGTAGATGAGCACCATCTTCTAACTAATACTATCTTCACTAACTTCTACCTTTAATTCCTTTGAGCTTCACAATAAACCCATTATGTAGGCATTACAGATATCACTATCTTTGTTTTACAGAGGAAGAAATGAAAACTCACTCATTAAGTGACTTGGTCATGGACGCACATTTATTTAATCCCATCCTCTTCCCCAAGAACTTGAAAATTTGGAACTTAAAATTTTAGTGGCATTAAATGACAGAGCGATGATGTTCCTGAGAAACCACAGATATCCAATCTATCTTGTTAGTACACGTTTGTTTGCATGTAGACTTTGCATTAGACTGTGAGTTCCTCAAGTATGAGAATAGTTGGGCCTTTATCTGTATCCCCATAGCTTAGCACAGAGCCTTGTACATAGTTGATAATTAGCAAATTCTTGACTTGAAAGCCATGAAGTATGAATTAAAAGGGAAAGATAGGGATATATCAGTGGAGAGAGTGCTACACTGGAGAGAGCAAAACTCCTTGAAGGACTGAAGGCTTGAATTAATGGTAGGTTTCATAACTGAGCTAGACTTACAGTGTCCTATGGTACTCACTCACCCTACCACTTTCTCCCAGCCTCCACCAAATTACCCAATGATTCTTAAACTCTTAAATGATGTTAAATTCTTAACAGTAAGGACTGTTAAGTCTAGGCAGGTGGACTTTACACAGTTATATTTACAAGCACTTTTATACTAACACAAGAAGTGCTTTATTCAATGTAAAAGAATTTGGGCAACCTTCCCAGAGTGCCTACAGATGGCCAAAAAGGTGGCAATCTGATTTACCCGGTGCTGTTAAAAAGGGAGAGAAGTACATGGCCAGTAATATCTCTGATTGCAAGAGGGAGGAGAAGAAAATATTACATTATGTGATTCAGGTAAAATCCTATTTTGTTGGAACATATGAAGTCTTCAAATGACAAAGTAATTGCCTAATAAAATGTTACAGTACAGCCCTAAGCAGAAAAATGAAGCAATTATTTTTTTATGTAGCTCTTAGCTTTCCTAACCCAGAATTCCTTTGTTCTTTTGTTTTGCTTTTCCTCTTGATCTGTTTGAAGAGTGTGTTTTCCCTGAATGTTTAATAGAAGCTGTTCCCCCAAAGGCTGATACTCTATGATGCTTTCCCATTGCTCACCTCAGCAGTGCTACCTTGCTGACTATAAAATTAAAACTTGACTGTCAAACAGGAAACAGTGAACCAAAGCAGAAATTGCGACACTATTGGTGAGAAAACTTGTTGTCATTTGGGGCCCACTAGACATCATACTTCATAGTCAAGCAAACACAGTGGCAGTTCAGAAATAGGTAAAATAAGCAATAATCTCAAAACTAAAGCTTAAGTACAAACCAGGGAAGCAAAGTTCTCCTGCAGAACTCTGCTAGAAAACAGATTACAGAAAGGCTCCCAAATAACTCCAGCTTATACTGCAATGAAATATTTAACTTTATCTATTCCAAATTAATTGTCTGGACATAGCTTGGTGGTCCCTTATAAGGGGGAAACATAATTTATAACATTTGTTCAACCTTCTCTATACTATTTATTGTTTCATTAGTTCATCTCATGTCATAATTGTTGCTTCTTCCTATTCTCTCTCTCTCTCTCTCTCTCTCTCTCTCTCTCTCTCTCTCTCTCTCTCTCGAAGTATTGTGATCTGCATTACAGAATGGATCATGTTATCATGTGCATAACTAGAAAGAATGTGAATTTCCACATGGATTAAACCGCAGACCCGTGAGGTGTTGAAGTTTAACCGATAGATTGCCAATTACCTTATTGACCAAAAGTACTGATGTTTTCTAAGGAGTCCCAGCTTCTTTCTGGTAGTTCTGTACTCTTCCCTACAAGGTGTACTGTGAAGGGACACTGCTTTACGTGGACAGAAAAGAAGCAAATGTCTGTCCTTTTTTCCCTTTTATTCTGGGGGACCATACTTATTTTTATTTTGTCTAGATAGTGTAGTTAATGCAGATGGGGGTCTGGATCTAGAGTTGGGGAAACTCAGAGGTCAAATCTCAGTGTTGTTGTTTTTCTACTCTCAGGAAGCAACTTCCAACTGCTTCCTGGATTGCTTCACCAGGATTATTGATTACTGAGACAGGGAAATGGACCCAAAGCCAAGTTTCAGCAAGGGGAGACTTTCACTTTTTCATCTGCTCATTTCTAGCCTTGAATTCGGGTTTTGGTGGCCAAGAATTATTTCACTTTTCTCTCATGCCTGTGTAATCAACATCCTAGCTTAGACACTCATTTCTAAGATGAAAGAACCAAAGAACAAAAGGTAGTCTACTGAGAAAGTGAAAATATGCAACAGAGGAAGAAAAGTATATAGCACATAACATAGTTTTATAAATAAGAGCCTTCCTACTATCACATCACTAGCATTGTCTTTATTGACTAGCATGTCAATAACTCAAGGGTATAAGATTCCCTACTTCCATAATGAACTATACCTGAGAGTATATAATTGTTCATCAAATGACTTTTAACTATGTCTTTTAATCAGTGCCAAAGTGTTTCAGTAAAACAGCAAGGTATTGTTAATGGGACATTGCAACATGAATGTCTTTTGCATCTAAAAGTCTTCTTGAAATATCTTGAGTAATATTACATGACCTCTCTAAGATAACAATAGTCATGGCAGGGTATCAAATTTCAATCTTTAAAATATAATCCTTAGTAATAAATGTGATTTCTATATTAGTACCAAGCACTAAATTAATGGAAAAAGAGAGAACTTGGATTTGACAAAGAGGTGCCTTTGATGATGAATGGTTGCCATTTTGTAATAATGGCTTAGTTATAAATTCTCTAGACAGCATTTTTATTTAAATTTACTTAAATTAATTTTATTTAATAAGCATGCATTCAGCACCTATTCTTTAAAAGGCACTATGCTAAACACTGAGAATATGGAAACAATCCCTTTGATCAAGGAACTTACATTCTACATAAGGATCCATATGCAAGAATGAGAAAATGCAAAGAAAAGTGAGGAAAGTTAAAGTAATATATATTCTTTAATGGATTATAGAATGCATAAGATTAAAAAAAAACTGAAAGAAATTGAAATTGCCACTTAATGCTTGTCTTCAATGTGGTTGTCTTTCCAGACAAGTTATAATAATGTGGGGGGAAGGAAGGAAGAAGGGAGGAAGGAAGGAAGGAAGGAAGGAAGGAAGGAAGGAAGGAAGGAAGGAAGGAAGGAAGGAAGGAAGGAAGGAAAGAAGAAAGACAGAAAGAAAGAAAAAAGAAAGAAAGAAAGAAAGAAAGAAAGGAAGGAAGGAAGGAAGGAAGGAAGGAAGGAAGGAAGGAAGGAAGGAAGGAAGGAAGGAAGGAAGAAAGGAGGGAGGGAGGAAGGAAGGAAAGAAGAAAGAAAGAAGAAAGGAAGGAAGGAAGAAAAGAAGGAAGGAGGCAGGAGGAAAAAACAACTGAATAATTTTTAAAAAGTCCTTTTTAGAAGTGTGCCATTTATTAAAGGCAGGGAATTTTATGGAACTGATTGAAATAACCTCAAGGAATGTAAACAACTTTTATTTATAGCTAATAAAATTTGCTTACTAGAAGGCAGGTAACACAAATAAGAGACTTAAATATGGTTTTTCAGATTTTTGCGCACCTGGGGTATGATTTTCAAAAGTAATATTTTTCTAGCTTCATTTTCTAACAATTATGGACTTCATATTATAAATGCCTCATGGTCAAAATAGGGCTACAGTTTTCCAGTTACAAAATATATATTCATACGTATTATAATACATATATTTACATATACGCTGTATATATAGATAGAAACAAAAATAAAAAAAAATTGATTAAGAGATAGGGGCAAAGATAGAAACCAAGACAAAGATAGAGAATATTTTTGGTATATCGATAACTAAAGTTTTAGATGGAGTATACGATATTATCTTATACCATCTTATACCAATTCTGGTCTACAAAAAATCAAGCTTAATAATTATTATAAACCATAAAATATTCTACTGTAAATCTACAAAATAAGTAGTGAGATTTTAAGGTGTTCAATGCAACTTTGTATACAGAGTGATAAAAGGACTGTTAGAGAGTTAGCCAATTGGTGCCCTCAAGCCATCCTGAGCATTCCAGAACAGGTACATTAAGGCTAAAGAGGACATTATCTTCCTCTTGCTTGTGTAGGTAAAGGCTGCAGTCTTCTGAGAAAGAAAAGGATTCATTTGTACAACAAACAGAACATGACTTTTGAGAAATTGTCAGTGTGCTGATGTGCTTGGCATTGTCAATGGAGTGTCTTCTCAGTCTCCTCTGTCTTCATTCTTACTATCACCAACTTTGTTCAGGACTGACCTAGGAGAATGGACCAGAACACTGGCACTTAGGTCTAGCAAACTGTAATCTAATTCTGCCTCTTCTGACCACTACCTGTGCTTCCTTAGTTGTCACCTGAACTCCTCAGTTTTCTTAACTGTAAAATAGTCCACTTAAACTTGATAACCTCTCAAGTTCCTTTCAATTCTAATTCAATTAGAATTCAATTCTATCCTATATCCCTAATGCAGCAGACTTCTAGTAGGTGTTACTGCCTCAAACCTCTCCTTTGACTTCACTTGCCATATCCTTCTTAGCAAAACACTCTTTTGCTTTTGTCATTTATTTCACTATTAAAAAAAATCATAATCTCACCTGCATTAACTTTTCAACGTTAGATTGTGAATCCCTCATAACTTAGCAGATAGTCTCTGTGATCTTTCGAAGACCAAAAAAAGCAAGCAGAGCAACAAGTACCATAAAGGACATACACATAAATAGTCTCTCAATCCTTGCCTTTTCTGGCACTCAGATGACAAGACCATGACACCCTACTGAGGTCAATCTCAAAGCCTTTCCAACGAGGTAAAACCTGCTAGAGCTTATTTTTTGCGTTTACTGCTCAAGGTCATCTCCATTCCCTTTGAAGGATTTTGAGGAGTCATGCTATCCCTCTTACTGAAATGACTTGAGTGATTCTCACTTTTTATGTAAAAACCAAAGAAATAAATCAATCCTTTAACCATACACATAACTCTGACTCCTACATTGTTTTTGCAAACCCATCCTTCTCTCAAGAAATGGAGCAGTTACAGTTCAGCCAGAACCCCTCCTCAGCACAGCAACTCTATGATAACAGGGTACACGTTTTTTCTTTCTTCATATCTAGCACTTAGAATAATGTCTGGCATATACCAAAGATGTCATTAAGTTTAATTGATGATTTTTTTATTCTGAATTGATAAAGGGAGTTTTCTTAGTAGGAATATTGAAGATTTGTATGGATTTATTATATATACTGCTACATTGTTGAATTTATTTTTAATCATGCTTTTGGATTGGCTCTTCAAGTTTTTCTAAATAAATTATCATGTCATCTACAAAAACAATTGTTTTCTTTTCTCCTTGCCTATATTAATTCCCTTTATTTCTCTTTCATCTTATTGCTACAGATGTTGGATTTAGTCAAGATTCTTTTCAGCATCTATTGAGACAGTCATTTAAAATAATTATATTATTAACATGATCTATTATATTTATACTTATTATGTTGAGCACACCTTTCATTCCTGCTATAAACTGAAGCATATCATAGTTCATTGTTATGACATCTTTCAAGAAAGGTTGAATAATTTTGATGTAGAATGCAGACCAACTTATTGGAGGATAAATTTTAATGTCATATTGTTAATGTTTGGCTTAGTTTATAATCAACAAATAAACACAGAGAAATTGTGTATTTGACAATATTTTGGTCCATTGTGTCATGGTGATCATGTACTTTATGATGGAAAGTCATTTGCAAAATCCTGCTTCTTCCCAGCTAACCTCCTCATCAAGGATATCCTTGATACGTATGTTGATGATTCCCATAAATGCATTATTTAGATGGGAAAACAGACATACGGGTCAATAATTGTTCTTCTAGACCCCTTTTTGGCATATTAATAAGGTCTTCAATATATTTAATTTGTCCAATTCACCTGCTCCTTTTGTCTACTTAACTGTCATTTTTAGTGTCTTTTTAATAATATCTGAAACTATGATATTAGAGACAACATATGGGGGTGCTCATTTTCTTTCCGTGATATAATTTTTTAAAAAGTTATTTAAACATTTTTGCAGTAATTTGAAAGTTGTTCTTCTTTGTGCTGATTTTATTCTTAAATATTCTTGGGGTGACTGTTTAGTTGGGTCTCTCACCAAATTTTCTGTAAACTGGCTTTGCTCTTTACTCTTTTTCTGTTTTATTAGGTCATAACTTTCATGATCAATCACTCATAATCAATGGCCATAATATTTTACAAATGAGCTTATATTTAAAGTTATGGTTGTTATGATTGATTGCCATTTCTCCTTGGAAATTTGCTTAAATGTTTGAGTGACTTAGTTTAGGTTTTTGCTTGTTTGTTTTATTTTAGGATCTTTTGTCCTCCTTCATATGGCATTTGATTCAGAGACTTCTGGCTGATTTAGACTTCCACCTGAAATTATCTTTTTTTTTCTAGCTTTGCATTAAACTTAAATCTTGATTTCAATAAATCAGGAGTGTCACTGTATACAAAAGGCAGATTCATGAATAACATCAAATATGAGTATTTTGCTATCTGATAAAATATGATTATTTTAATTTTTGTACTGTTTGTCACTTTCCATATCTAACTCATACCAATTCTCTTCTTGGTTGAAGTACTTATGCTATCTAGGCATGAACAGAATGGGTTTTCACTTATGTACTTATGGTGCAGTGAAAACTCTATATATTTCATCTTTCTCATTCTTCATTTCTGATTCATATTTTCTAATATATTCATCACAATTCTCACTTTTTGTTTTTGTAACCCAATATCCCTGATACATATGTACATGTATATGTATATATACATATATACATATGTATACAAATACACACACACACACACACATATATATATATACATATACAAGCATACATATACATATAGGTCTATTTAAAGGATTTATGGAATTATTTGTAAGATTTCAATGTGGCATAGTGAATAGAGTTGTGTAGGAAGAACTGGGTTCAAATCACAAATCTAACACTAGCTGTGTGATGCTGGTCAGGTCACTTAACCTCTCTGAACTCCTTACCTATAAAATGGGAATAATAATAACACCCACCTCACAAGGCATTTGTAGGGAACAAATGAGATAATATAGACAAACTTTAAAGCATTATATGATGCATGTTGTTATATTTATCATATAACTTCATGTTCTACAACAAAACTGGATTAATCAAACCAATTATTTTAATAGTAGTTTTTTTGGAACAGTGAAAAGAGTAGATTTTCAGCTCCTTCCCTTGTCATTGTCTATTTTAGTAGATTGTTCTATCAGAAGATGTGGGTTTCAAATACTACCTCTGATACTTCCTACCTGTGTGAACTTGTGCATGCTATTTATCCTCCCCAAGCCTCAGTTTCCACATCTGTAAAATGAGGAAATTGACCTGATTGACTTCTGACTTCGCTTCCTCCTCTAAATCTACCATCCTTTAAGATGATCAAATTTCTTGTTACTTTGGACTAAATGAGAGCAACAATCAACTTACTCCTTTCTATGCCTATCCAAGCGAGATGTCTAAGCAAAGTTTACTTTACTTGCAACTTAGTTTTGTTCATCATGAAAATTTCAAGATTGATATGATTCAGAACTTCTGGTCTCATGTCCATTCATAAATCCTGAGACATTTGAATTCACCCATTTGGACCCCATCTTGAATGGACATAAATACATACTATCTCACACATTAGAATGCAATCTCACTGAGAACAAGATATTTTTACTTCTCAACATTTATCTTAATCACCAACATATGTTTAAAAAAATATTTTTATGGATTGACTGATATTGAGAGTTGCTCTAGCTATAAAATTTATCGTTCTATGGCCAATCTAGTGATGAACTTTTATTACCATAACTTGCCTGATCTCCAGACAAAATATGCACAATTAATTAGTAGGTCTGTAACTAGTCACTTGATAACTTAAGAGTACCTACCAACATTTATTTATGTTCCATAAATAAGTCTTTATTTACAGTCTTTGAGAACCTAGGCTCACATTAATATCACAATGAAATATTGGAATAGGGTTTGTTCAAGCATTTAATAGTATTATTAGTTTCACTAAACATATGTGTTATTCCATCAACCATAGTTGTTCCCAAAAAGACTTCATCTCAAAGGAAAGGTAATTCAATGGGGAGAAACTAAACCTAGTCAAAACATGGCTAAAATAAACACAGCAGTATATAAAATATGTACCTCTTGGTTTAAGATAATATACTGTTGGGATTTTCCATCTGAGTAGTAATAAAGCATTGGCATTTTCTTTTGGATTGGGAGGAGAAATCACACCATTCCTCATAAAATATAGGTTTTATATTGTTCGCCTGTTGCTACCAACTGAAAGCAGGTGTTTTTCTTTTAGCAAATTTCTGTTTCTGTTCACTATTAACAATCAGGCTGCCACAGGTGTGACTGAGAATGACTTCATCTGCCAGAATTTAAAAAAAAAAAGACTTAATGAGTCTTTCCAAATTTAAAATTATGAATGTGTAGCTAAGAGATTAGGAAAACATTCATGGTTATATATTCAGAACTTCTATGTTCAGTACAGAACCTGACAACAGCCAGGTTTTTTAAGTAGATCTCAAATTTCCCCAAAGGTTTCAGTCATGTATCCTTTCTGCCTGTAAAACAAAATTGTGCCTTTCTACGTATGATGCTTCAAGGATGCTGCAGACACTTGGAAGACCTCAAACTGCATGCAAATAATAAATTTAAAAGAGGCAAAGTCCAGACAATCTACTTCGTATCAGAATGTTAAGTAGAGAGGGATGGACAAATATTAATGCCTTTCTGTTTTGTATAAAGTACATCACAACAGATTTGATCTTCACCTGTAGTTCAGTTGTATCCATAATCACAAAACTGAGAGTTTTAAAAATCATTTAGGTGAATTGAATGCTGAAAGTTAAATTTTACAACATTGAACTGTATAATCTTGCCCCTGGATAAGATATTGTTATCTTTTATGTGTTAGCTGGATTTGTTTAACTACTTTTCTTTGTTATAAAGGATCATGGGCTAAACATAAAGTATATGCAGAAAATGTCAGTGAAATGAAGGCAAATGTCATAAATTAGCCTTTAAGAAAAGTTGCCTATATCTTAAAATTCTTAAAATGAGCTAAAACGAAAAGAAAAAAAAGACTAATCATATATCAAAGATGTTATAAGGAATGTGGGTTCTATCTATTCCCCTTCTTACACTTCCCACATGTATTCCTAACTCATATGCCCTTGACTTGAATTATCATAGAGCTGCACAACATGGATGAGGGACAAAGAGAAGAAAACCTTTTTAAAAGTTTGTTTCCATTTAATTGTATTTTGTTCAGAGATCTCACTGCTTGTCCCTGGAAGCTGATTTCAATTCTTACAGAAGTCAACTTTCTCTAGGACCGTAATACTGAATCCTTGATACAAACAATAGTAGTTACAAAATGAAACGTACAAACTTAATTTGATTCAAATCCAAATCATCTTCCAGCAGTCTTTCCAGGAAGTTGGAAAATATTTCAACAAGATAGGAATATTCTCAGATAGGGATATGCTTGACTTGAAGTCTAATCTTCAATTAATGCCCAGGGAGCTGATTTCTATTTGTTTTTCAGAGAAATTTATATTATTATAAATGGAAATAGTTTATTTTCTTATTTATTACCACATACTTGAAGAATCTATGATATCATGACCATAGGATATTTCTTGTATCAATGTGGTATACAGGATCTAGAGACATGTCTTAGATATACAGTGATTTACTCAGGATCATATATCAGAGGCCATATTTGAATCTAGGTACTCCTTACTCCATGACCAACATGGTATTCCACACTATATCTACTCTGCCAGCACTTCCTTAAAAATGCAAATGTCCAATACAACAAGAAAATGTAACTTTCAAAGAATGTAAAATTTGAGGATGTTTGTCATATGTTGATAAGTTTTTGGTGAGTTTTGGTAAACAATGTTTCAAAGAGGTTAAAAAAAAAAAACTCTAAAGGCCATATGTAGGTTAGCAAGTAATTCACAAATTGGTAGTGCCTCTTAAAAATATTTTGCTCTCATAAAGTAGCCTAAACATTACTCAAACAGAGAATATATTAATCAGATAATAGAATACATATTTCTGTCTTTTGGTTCTTTCTTAACATTGATTGATTGTACTTTGTTGGACTTGATAAAATTCCTTAAAACTCATGACCAGTGTTGTGACAATAAGTATCACTATTAACTTCGCTTTTGCATACCATCTGTTCAGTTCTAACATTCAATGTCACTAACAGTGTAGTAGAATTTAAGCTGGATCATTATTTAATTTTTTTAAATCAATTTATTTATTTTTAGTTTTCAAAATTCATTTCTACAAGATTTTGAGTTGCAAATTTTCTCCTCATCTCTTCCGTCCCCCACCCCAAAACACTGTGCATTCTGATTGCCCCTACTGCCAATCTTCCCTCCCTTCTATCACATCCCTCCCTTCTCTTATGCCCATCTTCTCTCTTTTCTTGGAGGGCAGGATAGATTTCTGTACCCCATTACCTATATTGCTTATTTCCCATTTACATGCAAAAACAATTCTCAGCATTCGTTCCTAAAACTCTGAGTTACAACTTCTAGTCCTTCCTTCTTCCCAACACATCCCCACTGAGAAGATAAGCAATTCAATATAGGCTATTTATGTATAGCTTTGCTAAAGACTTCCATAATAGTTGTATTGTGAAAAACTAACTATATTTCCTTCCATCCTATCCTGCCCTCTATTTATTCTATCCTTTCTTTAGGCCTTCTCCCTACCCTAAAGTGTTTACTTCTAATTGCTCTCCCATCCCATTAGCCCTTCCTTCTATCATCCCTGCAATGCACTTATCCCCTTCTCCCCTATTTTCCTGTGGTGTAAGATAGATTTTCATACCAAATTGAGTGTTCATGTTAATCTCTCCTTAAGTCAAATGTGATGAGAGTAAGCTTCAGATTTTCCCTTGCCCTTTTTCCCCTCCACTGAAAAAGCTTTTTCTTGTCTCTTTTATGAGTGATAATTTTCCCCATTCCATTTCTCCCTTTCTCCTCCCAATATATTCCTTTCTCAGACCTTAATTTTATTTTTTTAGATATCACACCTTCCTATTCAACTCACTCTGTGCCCTCTGTATACACACACACACACGCACACACACATACACACACACACATATATATAAAATGTTGAGAAAAGTTTCAATAGTTACAAATGGTATCTTTCCATGTAGGAATGTAAACAGTTCAACTTTATGATTTCACTTTCTTGTTTACCTTTCATCATGTCTCTTGACTCTTGTGACTGAAAGTCTGTTCAGCTCTGGTCTTTTTATCAGGAATGCTTGAAATTCCTCTGTTTCATTGAATGATCATTTTTTTCCCCTGAAGTATTAGACTCAGTTTTGCTGGGCAGGTGATTCTTGGATTTAATCCTGGTTTCTTTGACTTCTACAATATCATATTCCATGTCCTTCAACCCCTTAATGTAGAAGCTGCTAGATCTTCTGTTTTCCTGATTGTATTTCTACAATACTCACATTGTTTCTTTCTGGTTACTTGAAATATTTTTTCCTTGATCTGAGAACTGTGCAATTTGGCTACAATATCCCTAGGGGTTGTTCTTTTTGGATCTCTTTCAGGAGGTGATCAGTGGATTCTTTTAATATTTGTTTTACCATGTTGTTCTAGAATATCAGGGCAGTTTTCCTTGATAATTTCATGAAAGATGATCTCTAGGCTCTTTTTTTTATCATGACTTTCAGGTAGTTCCAAAATTTTTAAATTGTCTCTCCTACAGCCATTTTCCAGGTCAGTTGTTTTTCCAATGAGATATTGCACATTGTCTTTGGTTTTTTCATTCTTTTGGTTTTATTTTCTTAATTTCTTAGCTTCTCATAAAGTCATTAGCTTTTATCTGATCCATTCTAATTTTTAAAGAACTATTTTCTTCAGTGAGCCTTTGAGTCTCCTTTGCAATTTGACTAATTCTGCTTTTCAAAGGATTCTTCTCCTCATTGGCTTTTCAGGCTTTTTTTGCCATTTGAGTTAATCTATTTTTAATGGTATTATGTTATTCAGCATTTTTTTCGGTCTCCTTTAGCAAGCTGTTGACTCTGTTTTCTTTATTTTTTTGCATTGCTCTAATTTCTCTTCCCTAATTTTTCTTCCACCTCTATTACTTGATTTTCAAAATTCTTTTTAAACTCTTCCATAGTCTGAGACCATTGCATATTTATTTTGGAGGTTTTGGATGCAGAAGTCTTGACTTTTAGATCTTCCTCTGATGGTATGCATTGTTTTTCCTCATCTGAAAGGATGGAAGAAAATATCTGCTCACCAAGAAATTAACCTTCTGTAATCTTATTTTTCCCTTTTTAGGCATCTTTTCCAGCCAGTTACTTGACTTTTGAGTCCTTTGTCAGGAGGAGAGTGTACTCTGAGGACCTGTGAGTTTTCAGTTCCTCCAAGGTTGCACAGTCAAGGGAAAGGAGTTTAATCCTCTCCTGGACTGGGCTCTGGTTTGGAGCTACCACAAGTTTTTCTGCCCAGGATCTGTGAATAGAATTCCCTCTCCAGAGCCTCCAGCAGCTCCACCAGGCCAGTGTTCCTTGTCACCCCAGGGCCTGCAACTCAGGGCTGAGACCAATATCAGCACCTCAATTCCCCCAGGGGCTTTAGGCAGAGGGCTCCATAAATGTATGCTGCTACTGCCTGGGGCCTCCTGGGGCCAGGGCTAAGGCAGGAGTACCCTGCTACCTTCTCACCCAGTTGAAAGAGCTTCCTCACTGACCTTTGAAGCTGTCTCTGGTGGGTTGAGAGATCTGGGAGCTGCTGTTGCTGCCAGTGGTGCCCTGAATCCTGCTCCAGTCCTGTCTTTGTTACATCACAGCCAAGGCTGGGCTGGGCTTCTCTCTGAGTCTGATGCAATACACCTTTCCTGTCAGCCTACCAGGCTGCCTTGGGCTGGAAATCTCTTTCACTCTGTCATTTTGTGGCTTTTTCTGCTCTATAATTTGTTTAGAGTCATTTTTTGCAGGTATTTTATGGGTTGTCGTGGGAGAGCTCTTATGTGTCATCCTTCTACTCTGTCATATTCCGCTAAAGTTCTGTATCACTTAAATAATAATAAAGCTGTCAAGATGCTGATATGATTTCCTTCTCAAGCAATTCACTTTCCATTACAAATTTTATTATACTTTATAGTGGGCATCTGTAAATCTGTGAATAAGTTTACCTCCCTCATTTACACCCATTGCATATCCCACAGGGTTTTAACTGACTTACTTTAGGATTCATGGTAGATGCTAGGAAACCTTTCTGTGTTCTGTTCACTTCTTCTAAAGTATTAGCTTTCCAATTGATAAGGCTGTACCTTTTGGTATAGAGGTATTTCATCAGAATCAAATAATAACAATAGTGCTGGGAAATCGATAACCAAAAACTAGGGTTTGTTCTTCACATCAGTAATGTAGGGATTATAGTGAGGGGAAGGAGGACATAACATGTTTTCTTTGAATATTTTAAGAATATATTGCAAGCAGGATTCAAAACTGTCATTCTATTACAAATTTAAATGTATTTGCAAAGGCTTGGTGTTATAATTTGGTGGGGCATATTCTTCAGATATTGGTTTTCCTTTACAGCATTCCATTGCTACAAAGCATATGTCATCCAAGGAAAAAATGATTTAAAACTTCTAAAGAATTTCTTCAAATTATATTGGAAGGGGAAAAAAGAAAAAAAAATCCTTCCACACAAATATGGTAACACATGAAAAACTTCTGTCCATTTTGATAATTAGCAACTGAAATGTAGGCTTATCATTCACATTAAAATCTTTGTCATTTCTTTGCCAGAGTCCCAATACAAGCCCTGGGAAATCAGGAGACAGCTACAACTAGGTTGTTCTAATTATTGTACGGGAACACATTGAAAGGGAAAGTGAAAGAGTTGGAGAACATGGAATGTCAGTGCTATTATGTATATCTTATATGAATAACAAAATTTGAGAGGCTGAAAGAACTTCAGTGACTATCTAGTTTGCCACCTCCTCCCCTCCAAAAAAGAAAAATAACTCACATAAGAATATACCCTCAAAATGGATCATGTCATCTCTGTAGGAAAACCTCCAGAGAAGGAGAACATACCATCTCTTGAAGCAGTTCATTTCATTTTAGGAGGGCTTTAACTCCTAGGAAGTTTTTTTTTTTGAAAGAGGGGGGAGGAAAGATGGAAGATTAGAGGCAGTCACCCAGTTTGTCTCTTCCAACAACTTTAAAAGAATTCAAATCAAATTGTAAGAGTGACAGTGCCAACACAAACGGTCAGAGAGATTTATTTCTTCAGTTTAAGACAGTTTAGGAGATCAGTAGATAGGTCTGTAATACCAGGGTGTAAGTAGACCTAGAATGCAGTAACCATAGAAACCAATGGGCCTCTGAAGTGGCTGTGAAAGTGTAAGGAGCCTCAGCAGCTTTGGGAGTTCTTAGTTCAGAGGCCATAAGGGGGTCAGAAAATTGATCAGAAAGAACTTATGGAAACCTTTTAATAGTATTACATGCAGGTGGTGCTGATTATCAAGTCTAGTACCAAACACAGTTCTAGGTCACAGTTCCATGGCTAACAGGAGCATTAATACATGCTACTGGCCAGGTATGCATCAAGAAAGCAGTGAACACTACCCCTTAATCCCACTACCGTGGAAGCACCCAAAACTTTCAGATTCTGAAGACTAACTCTGAATACAGCAGAATAAAAAAGCCTGGAGCTTGGGACTATGCTTCTACATCCCATGAGAAGAGCCGAACTTCATGAAATTCAAAGTCAAGTAGTGGAATGGAAAAAAAAAAAATAACCAAATAATAAAAAGAAGTTGCCCATAAAAAGCTGCTATGGTGATAGAGAAGATCAAGACAAACTCAAAAGAAGACAATGATATGAAAGTACCTAAAGTCTTAAATAAAAATTATAATTGAATCAAAGTTCAATAAGAATTTTGTCCTGAAAGAGTAATAAAAGAGAAATTAGAATACCAAAGGAAAAATTGGGAAAGGAAGTGAGTATGATACAAGAAAATTTAGAAAAGATAATTTTGTGTGTGTGTTTGTCTTTCGCTGCTGAAGAAGACTATGCCATCAGAGAAATGATAACATGACCTTCACTTGACTTTGTTTTGAGTGAAGGAGGTCTGTTCAGGCCACCAGCCTCACTTCTCCTCCAGGGCCATCTGAATCCAGTGACCAGATATTCATCAGGATGACTGGAGATGACTTGCCCAAGGTCACACAGCTACTGAGTGTCAAGTGTCTGAGGTGAGATATGAACTCAGGTCCTCCTGACTCCTGCACTGGTGTTTTATCCACTGCACCTACTAGCTGCCCCAGAAAAGAGAAGTTATAGCTTGGTTATAGAAGCACCAAAATATTGAATAAAAAAAATCTTAAAAAAAAAAGAATTAGCTTAATGATTAGAAAGGCACAAAACTTCAGTGAAGAAAAGAGTTCCTTTAAAAACAAAACTGGAAAAATGGAAAAGAGATATGAGGCCTCAATAAAGATATAATTCCTTAAAAATTATAATTGGGCAAGTGGAACCTCATACCACCATGAGACAACAAGAAACAATAAAAAGTCAAAAGAACAAAAAAAATTAAAGAAAATGTAATATATCTCATTCAAAAAAATGATCTAGAAAATAGATTGAGGAGAAATGACTTAAGCATTATGGACTACTTCAAAATAATGAACAAAAAAATAGCCTAGACATTATATTTCAAGAAATTATCAAGGAATACTGCCCCAATGTTCTAGAACGAGAGGATAAAATAAAAATTGAACAAATCATTTTCACAAAAAGACCAAAGCTATCTATGACCATATGAAAAATGCTCAAAATTGCTATTGATTGGAGAAATGCAAATTAAAACAACTCTGAGGAACTACCTCACACCTATAGGAAATATGAAATGCTGAGGCAAATAAGGGAATATAGACAGATTAAGAAATTTTGGGGTGGAATTGTGAACTGATCCAGTGATTCTGTAGAATAATTTGGAACTATACTCCCAAAGCTATAAAACTACATGCACACACACACATACATATACATACATATATTATATATGTATACACATACTACATCTATACACTTACTATATGTATACACATACTATATATACCTATATATACACATGAAAACATATACATATATGTGTATGTGTGCATACCCTTCTTTTACCCAACAACACCATACACCAAAGAGATTAAAGAAAAAGGAAAAGGACCTAAATGTACAAAACTATTTATACAGCTACTTTTGTGCTAGCAAAGAATTGGAAATTGAAAATATGTTCATCAGTTTGGGAATGGCTGAAGAAGTTGTGGCATATGATCATGATGGAATACTATTGTGCTATAAGAAATGATAAGGAGGTTGGTTTCAGGGGGTGGATTGGGGAAAGGCAAGACCTGTATGAACTGATGCAAAATGAAGTGAGCATATACAGGAAATCATTGCACATAGTAACAGCAATGTTGTAATGATAATCAGCTGTAAAAGACTTGAACATTTTTACAGAAACAATAATGGAAGTCAATTCCAAAGGACATTTTGAAAAATATACAGTCTATCTCCAGAAAGAGAATGATAAACTCTGAGTGCAAATTGAAGCATTTTTTCTCTCCTTTATTTCTCTTGATTTTTGTGATATGACTAAGAGAAATATGTTTTGTATGATTTAATATATATATATATATATATATATACATATATATATATATATATATAATTAATATCATTTCGATAACCTTCTCAGTGCATGGTGGAGGTCTGGAACAGAGCAAAGAAAAGAATTTTGAAAATCAAAATTTAAAAAGAAAAGAATCCTAATACAGTAATTTTTTTTTAAAAAGAAAAAGAAGTTATTTGTCTCTGTTTGTTTTCTGACAATGAAACTAAATTTACTTCTTCTGCAACTTCCATCCATTCCTCCTCTTTCTGAGGTTAAACAGCAAAAAAGTCTAATCCTTCCATATGATAATCCTTTAAAATCTTGAAGTTCACTAGCACACCCCTCCTGAAGCTAAACATGCCCACTGTTTTCATATTATCTTTAAATGGCATGTATCTATTTTTTCATCATCTTGTTAACTCTGGTGTGGACATTCCTCACCTATCCAGTGTCCTCCTTAAATAATGATGGCCAAGGTTGAACACAATACTGCGATGAGGAATGATGAGAAAAGAGTAAATTGAGACTATCACCTCCCAATTACCACAAGTCTTGGCCCTCTTAAAACAACCCAAGATCACATTACATTTATTTTTACTGTTATATCACACTGTTGATTGATATTGAATATGCAGGCCATTAAAAATACCCAGATTTTTTTCAGAACATCTAGTATAAATACGTTTTCTCCACATTATGCATACAAAGTTATGTTATATGTCTAAAGTTAAGATTTTGTATTTATCCCTATTGAATTTCATCATATTAGATTCATCCCAGTGCTATAGTCTGAAACCCTGACTGTGATCCAGTATGTTAGCTAGCTCACCCAGCTTATTTTTTATCTGCATATTTGATGAGAATATCATCTATGTTTTTATCAAGGCATTGATAAAATATATGAAACAATAGAGGACTAAGCACAGATTCTTTGATTATGACAATATGTAAATTTTGGCCTGCTATCTGGGGCAAAAAAATATTACTTAAAGAATTAGAGCTGTTCAAAAGCAGAACAGCTTGAAAAAAGAGGGGGGAAAGCAGAATAGGTTGTTCCAAGAGGCAGTGAGCTTCCCTCCTTGACAGTTTTCAGGCAAAGAATTGATGGTCGTTTGGTAAATGCATGTTATGATGATAATTTTTTTAAGGAATGTTCTTGATTAGTTGGCTGTAAAAGTCCTTTTCATTTCTAAAATTCAATGATTCTTTGATTCCTATGACATTTTCCCTACTTAACCATAATGATGCACAGAACAATTCAAACCCATCCTCACTCAAACTGAATTTGGTCCAGGTGCTAGCAATTCTTATTAAGGTTATTGCTTAATCCTATTCAAATAATAAGGAAAAAAAGTCATGACCTCTACATCCATTGCTCACAATTGTCCTTATAAAAAAGGGAATGAATAGGAAGGAGCTTTCAGCAGCCTGAAACTGCAGGATCTTAATCAGCATTGTCAGGTAGGTAAGACCATTACATACTAAATGGTCTGAAAGAAAACTCACATCAAAAAATGGTGAGATAATATAGTCTGGGTCTAGCTGCCATTTTCTGTTCATCATTAGGATTTAAAAAAAAGAACCTATTCTTTTGTTTTCTTAAAAGCCAATGCCTTCCATCCTCTGCAAGCTCTGGGTACATACACTCACTGCACACCAGGAGTTCAATCAGGGAGATGTTTCAGAAGAGCTTTTCATAATGACACCTTTTTCTTAAACGACTGTATTGGTTCTTTGCAATTGCTTCAGATGGCATTTTTTAAAGGTTAACTGCAAAGGGCCTGTTGGATCCCAGTTTCAAGTCTTTTATTATTTTCCCATGGATATTTCAAAGTCTTTGTAATACTGCTGAAACTGTTCATCTATGATTATACTGTGCCGAACTGTGTGTGTGTCAACTCATTATCCCAAACAATAGTTAATGTAGCAATTCTGAACTGTATTGGATTGCAAAACTGCAGAATTCAAGAAAATATTTATCTGCTTAGAAAAATATTCTGGGGCAAATATCACTGCTGTCTTCTTTTGAGGGAAAACCTTTACGTCTATATATCTCCTTTGATCTTAATAATGATGTGGTTGGTGGTCTGAGTGGATTGTGCCTAGTGACTATGCCCTTATCGCATTCAAAAAAATAATCATTATGCTCTTAAAAAAAATAATCACAGCCATTTCCTGGTATACCCTTCCCTTCTTTGAAATCTCCCTTTTAACAAAGAAGAGGAACGGGATGTTCCATATTCCATATTTGTAATTTCTCATCATTCTATAAGGGACGCTGGGTATAATGAAAAGAATGATGGACTTTGGGAGGGTTTGGGTTCAAATGTCTGTTCTGCCATTTTACTATCAGCAATCATGGGCAAGTCACTTAATCTCCACAAGCAACAATTTGCTTTTTAACATTAATAATGATAATAATAATATTAATGATGATGATAATGACAACTAACATTTATATAATGCTGTGTTTTATAAAGTATTTTACATTATCTAATTAAATACTTACATGAATCCTGTGAGATGGAATGTGCTGTTATTATCCCATTTTTCAGATGAGGGGACTGACTGAAAAAGATCAACTTGCCCAGGGTTAAATATCCAATAAGTAAGAAAGAAGCAAGAGAACTCAAATTTTATGGATCTGAGGACCTGCACCCTATGCCACCTATCCCTATAAAGTAAAGAGGTTGAATTAGAGGACTTTTACGGTTCCATCTGTTCTAAATTGGTCAGTCTATGAGGTTATTGAAGGGAGGAAAGTCTTTCCTGATCTGTTCTCTAAGATCAAATTGATTATTGTATTTAATCTGAGTCCATATACCTTTTCTTATCATTTTCCTTATATTTTTGTAACATATATTGTTTGCTTCTTTTTTTCTCCTCATTAATTCAAGCTTTTTCGTCTTTTTCTTCACTCTTTTTAGTAGCAATATCATGTCAGAGTAATGTTTTATTAGATCCATATATAATATTTTTTCAGTCATTCTCAACTGACAAGAACTCAGTTAATTTTCTCCAAATTCCAAATAATGATGTGAATAAATTGAATTTAATGAAGTTTTTAGGGCTTTGGTATATATGTGTGTGTGTGTGTGTGTGTGTGTGTGCATACGTGTGTATATACATATATATGTAGATAGTGAAAAAAATTGAATATTTATAACCATTTTGGATAACATTAGCATAATCATAATCCTAACAGAATGGATTTAGAACTGGATAGGACCTTTGAAATCTTTAAATCCAATCCCTTTAAGAATGAATGCTATGTGAAATCAGGATATGTTCCATTTTTATTTTTATATCCCCAGCACATGCTCAGAATTAAATACCAGTGGCATCACCAAAAGGAGAAAAATAAAGCTGTATAATAATTAAGTTATGATTAATTTGTATTCTTTGTCATGGTTGAGGATGCAATAAGAAACCTAAAAGCAAATCAGATTGAAATTTACATTAATATAAAATATCAATGCATTGGGAAATTCTTCTTCAATGAGTCCTTATAAAATCATAAAATCTCAGAATTCAACTTACATTTTGGGAAAAATCCTTACTACAATACACCTCTGATCATGTAATCTTCATTTTAAGACATCCAGTAAGGTATATCCTGTTACTTTCTGAAGCAGGTCTTTCCACTTTAGGAAATCTTAAGTTAGTAGGAATTTTGTTTATTCATTTCCCCTTATTTATCTTTTTTTTGTTAGTTTTATCCTTGATTCTTGTTCTGCTCTTTGGGGCCAAACAGGACAACTTTATTCTATCTCCCACTTAACAGCCTTTTAAGTACTTGTGGCATCTGTCATATAAACCTTAGTTCCTTCAACTGACCTTATACAAAGGGATCATGCTTCATAATTCATTTGGACACCTGTAGACCTAGTCTGTAACCCTTTGTTATAATCAAGTTTCTAAATAACTAAATAGGTTTTACGAATACCTTAGGTTGCAGAGCATTTCCCTAAATAGTTGAATAACTTTCTAACGAATTCTTATGCTCTAATACTGAGAATAAACTTGAGGTTGCTCAAAGATATGTATTAAAACAAATTATCCAGCAGTGTTGGGTTAATTATGAAATAATATGATTGCAAAGACAAATGACTTTGAAAGAATTAAAAGCTATTGGTGGAAAGACTGGAAATACTTTTCAAAGATACTTATGAAATATGCTACCCACCTCCTAATAAAGATGCAAAGGACTCAGGTTATGCACTCTGTGTGTGTATGTATGTGTATACATACATACATATATTTAAATGGATACACACATATGTACGTATATGTGTGTGTATATATACATATATACGTATGTGTATGTGTAAGTTTACACTTGGCCAATGTGGAAATTTTTCTTATTTTCCTATGCGTTTTTGTAATGTTTTTCATTTTTCTTTTCCATTATAATGAGGGTGTTTTATAAAAATAGATTTCTGTAAATTGAAAACATAAAATTAATTTTTCCAAAGTCAAATTGAAATTTAAAATCATTCCTTTATGAAAATATGTTACCTAGAGCAGAAATTTATCTTACATGTGACATGAGCAGGTCAGATTATAAGAGGACTATCATCATCCTTTTTTGAGTATTCTTTTTTTAATGCAGTCTAAAATTGCACCAGCACATTTACCTGTCTTATAGCTTTTATTGAACTAGCAGACCATCCCCAGATTTGCTTTATTTTTAAAAGGTTTCTCATGTAATAATGGCTCCTCATCTTATAAGTATGATGCTGAACTTTCAAACCCTGGATAATATTTTATATTTAGTTTACTTTAGCTCATTTAGCTTATTCCACATTTAGCTCACTTAATTATGATGCTTAACAAATTTCCAAACAATTAAAAGCTAGAAGAGGTACCTAACAGATCAGATTACAGAGTCAGACCTAGGGTAAGCTCACCAGGGAAGAACACTTCATTGTCTAATTAGAAGAATTTTAGTAGGGATAAATGTAAAATTGTGTGCATGTATGTGATACATATATATATATATATATCTATGTACATATGTCATATACATAGATATATATGTGTGTGTGTTTGTGATATATGTGTGTGTGTGTGTGTGTGTGTGTGTATGTGTGTGTATAGCCCAGGGAAGAATTCTGGGTCATTCTATAACGAACTTTTGAAAACGATATATCAACAGATTTCAAATCTACCTACTCAACTACAATCTGGATTCAATTCTGTTCATCTAATCATTTTTTGATCTCTACTACTGTGTTTGGCCAAAATTGAGCTCTCTAAATAATCTTATTAAAGTATTTTCGATCTGGTGCACATAATAATTAATAATATTTAATTAGCAGTTACCAAAACAGTTTTTGTACAACAACTCTATACAGTTAGATACTGCTTGCATTATCAGTCCAATTCCATATGTAAGAAATCTTTCATGTAGAAAAGCAAAAAGAACATTACACTTTCACATATTACTCCTTCACTGGATGTTTTCAAGCAGAGGCTAGGTAGTTTATTGTACCATATGGTGTACAAGATTTGTTTGTTGTATTGAGCCCAGTGACATGACTCTACAAAGTATGATCACACGAATATTATCATCCTGATTTTATTTTTTAAGATTTAAATTTATTTATTTTTACTTTTTAACACTCATTTCCACAAGATTATGAGTTCCAAATTTTCTCCCCATCTTTCCCTTCCCCCTCCCGAGATTGCATGCATTCTGATTACCCCTTCCTCCAGTTTTCCCTCCCTTTTATTATCCCCTGTTATCCCCTTTCCCTTTACTTTCATGAATGGCAAGATAGATTTCTTTATCCCATTGCCTGTATACCTTCTTTACTAGTTGCAAGAGAAAGCATTTTTTTAAAGATTCATTTTTAAAGCTTTGAGATACAAATTCTCTCCCTTCCTTTCACCCTACCCACCCCCATTGAGAAGGCAAGCAATTCAATATAGGTTATGCATGCTTAGTTATGCAAAACACCTTCATAATCATCATGTTGTGAAAGACCAACTACATTTCCCTCTATTCTATCCCACCCCACATTTGTTCCATTTTCTCTTTTGACTCTGTCTCTTTTATAAAATGTTTGTTTCTGACTATCTCTTCCCCAATCTACTATCTCTTCTATCATGTCCCAACCTCTTATCCCCTTCCAAATTCTTTTCTGTAGGATAAGATACCCAAATGAGTGTGTATTATTCCCTCTCTCAAATCTGATGTGAGTAAGGTTCACTCATTCCTTCTCACCTACCTCCTCTTCCCCTCCATTATGAAACCTTTTTCATGCCTCTTTTATTTGAGATGATTTACCCCATTCTATCTCTCCCTTTCTCCTTCTTCCAATATATTCTTCTCTCACTCTGTGCCATCTATCTACCTACCTATCTATCTATCTATCTATCTATCTATCTATCTATCTATCTATGTAACTATTTCCTCCAACAACACTAATAATGAGAAAGATCTCATCAGCTACAAATATCATCTTCCATGCAGGAATTAAAATAGTTCAAATTCGGTAAGTCTCTTATGATTTCTCTTTCCTGTTTGCCTTTTCATGCTTCTTTTCTTTCTTGTATGTGAAAGTCAAATTTTCTAATCAGCTCTTGTATTTTCATCAAGAATGCTTGAAAGTCCTCTATTTCACTGAATATCCATTTATTCTCTTGAAGGATTACACTCCATTTTTCTGGGTGAATAATTCTTGGTTTAATTCTAATTCCTCTGACATTTGGAATATTATATTCTAAACCCTTCAATACCTTATGGTCAAAGCTGCTAGATATTTTGTTATCCTGATTGTATTTCCACTCAAATTGTTTCTTTCTGGCTGCTTGCAATATTTTTCTCCTTGAGCTGAGAACTCTAGAATTTGACTATAACATTCCTAGGAGTTTTCCTTTTAAGATCTATTTGCAGAGGTGATCAGTGGATTCTTTTCATTTCTATTTTACCTTCTGGTTCTAGAATCTCAGGGAAATTTTCTGTCATAATTTCTTGAATGATGATGTCTAGGATTTTTTTTTCTTTAATGAGATATTTCACATTATCTTCTTATTTTTCATTGTTTTGGCTCTGTTTCAAAATTTCCTGATTTCTATAAAGTCGTTAGCTTCCATTTGCTCCATTCTAATTTTGAAGGAATTATTTTCTTCAGTGAGCTTTTGGACCTCCTTTTCCATTTGCCCAATTCTGATTTTTAAGGCATTCTTCTCCTCATTGGCTTTTTGGACTTCTTCATCATTTTGGTTAGTCTATCTTTTAAGGTGTTATTTTTTTGGTCTCCCTTAGCAACCTGTTGACTCATTTTTCATGATTTTCTTGCATCACTCTCATTTCTCTTCCCAATTTTTCCTTTACTTTTCTTTCTTGATTTTCAAAATCTTTTTTGAGCCCCTCCATGGTCTGTGACCAATTCGAGTTCTTTTTCCTTTTTTTTTGGAGGGGTCTTTTGATGAAGGAGCTTTGACACTGCTGTATTCCTCTGGTTGTATGCCCTGATCTTCTACGTCACCAAAGTAAGATTCTATTGTTTGAGTTCTTTTATCATGTTTACTCACCTTCCAAGCCAAATACTTGACCTTCTAACTCATTGTTAAGGTAAAACTCTACTTTCAGTGGGGGTAGGGGTGGGTGTATTGTCCCAGGCTTCAGTGATTTTATGTCAGCTGCTGAATCCCCCACTGTCTGTGGGCTCAGAGTCCTGGAATCACCCTCTGCCTCTGCTGCTGCTGCTTCTGTCACAGTCATCACCACTGCCACCTGTTTTGGCCACCACTGTCAGGAGCCACAGCAACACCCCCCCACCCCTACTGCTCTGTGGCTGGGACCAGACCTGGCCAGACCATGCACTCCTCTTTCAACCACATCCCACAGAGTTTTCCTGCTGATCTTTTTTAGTATTTGTGCTTTGAGAAGTCCAGAAACTGCCACAGCTGCTAATGATTCAGGCCCCTGAGGTCTCCCCCAGCTCATCTGTGTCAGTTCAGTCCACGCCAGACTGTGCTCTGCTTCCTGCCCTGTGTGAAAGAACTTTTCCTGTCAACTTTCCAAGATGTCTTGGGCTGTAGATTTGTTTCACTCTTTTGTTTTGTGGGTTCTGTAGACCTAGAATTTGTTTAGAGTCATTATTTACAGGTATTTGGAGGCCTTTGTGTGAGAGCTCAGGGAAACCCATGCTTTTACTCTGCAGTCTTGGTTCCACCCCCTTTTTATGAGTGACATAAGTGGATGTTGTGGTGTAGTGAAAAGAGTACAAGACCTATAATATAGAAAGGAAGATTTGAGTCCTGGCTCAAACCTTAACAATTTTGTCACCATTGTCAAGTTACTTCATTCGTTCTTGCTTTTTATTTTTCTCATATGTAAAAGGGTTATCATAATTATTTGATTCTCTTTTTCAATAAATGGATATTTCACAACTGTCAATAAAAGAACAATAAATTGGAATCACCAGACCTGGGAATTATTTGGGGGATGTAGGAAAGATATAAGATATTGTCTGAGATTAACCATAGAAAACAACACTGAGTTAACGAAAAATCACTTATTAAGCACTTACTACGTGCAAAGCATTGTTCTAAGTATTGAAAACACAAGCACAAAAGCAGGAAAAACCTTGATCTCAAAAAGCTACCATTAAAGTAATGGGAGATAGCATTTATAGGACAGTTTATCTATGTCAGAGAGAATGGTCCCATGGTCATTAAGATGGTAATATGCTTTCTTTAGTAGAGAGAGGTGCTCAGATAAGGTTGCTGATATATGGAAGACAATGCAATTTTTGGTGTTCTTGCTCTCAGTTCTCAAACTGTTTCCCTCAAGGTCTGAGGAGAGGAAAAAGAAGTTATTTGACTTGCTTGGCACATGCCTTCTTCTGTCTTTCTCTCTCAAAGTGCTTTTCTGTATACCCTGTGGGTGAAATTTAGCTATCAGGTAGTGGGGAAATGACTGCAGTGTCTGAGCTGGGAGCTGGGCCAATTTTCAAATGTTCTCTCCTCTGTCTTTGCCTCTCTTTGTCTCTCTCTGTGCATCTCTCTATCTACATGTGTCTCTCTCTACATACAAATGAGCATTGTGGATACACATATACACATGCATATATGTGTATGTATATATATATATACATGCACACACATGTACATGTATATATATACATGTACACACATACATAGACATGTGTGTATATATGCCATGCATGTATATATACTCCCATTGTGTGTATATATGTATGTCTCCGCTTTTTTGTTATGTTTTCATATATTTGAATATATATATATATATATATATATATATATATATATATACACACATAGAAAGAAAAGTATACACATATATATTTGGTTCAAAACCTTAATCATTTTGTCACTATTGGCAAATAATTTCATTCTTTGATATATCACATACATGTATATGTATATACATATGTAATATATGTATCTTCTCTTGTTAGTTATAGTTTCCCGTCAGTTTTTACGGTTTAATGAATGTTTGTCATAATCTCAGGCAATTTTAAAAACAACAGCAGCAACAACCTGTAATTGGCCTCGACAGTTCTTTTTTGTTTTCTTTTCTTTTTTTTTGTTTAGTACTCATATTGGTCATTCTGTTATGCAAGGGACTCATCCCTGCCTTTATCAAATGTTAATTACCCCTGTGCCTTCAACATAATTACGTTATAAAGAGAAAAACTTCAATATCAAATTCAGTGTTGCCAATTGTCCTGGGGATCATGGGACATTTGTTGCCCACAGCAAGTTTTGGACTCTCCAACTACTACCAGTGTGTGCAGAAGTCACGGTTGGATGCCTCTCAAATAAAGCCAGATAAAATGTAAAACCAAATGAAGTCAGAGAATCCTGGTCAACTTCCCCAAGTACATTTTTCCCTTCACTCTTTTCTCTGTGCCTTGTTTCCTTAGGAGGACCTTTTTTTCAAAAGTATAGATAGGGAAAAGGCAGTTCAAGAATAGGAAAAGATGAGAAGTATACAATCGAAGCAAACAGAAAGTGATAGGAGAAAGAAGCCACAGGGGAAGAGAGAAACATAGACCAGGAAGAAATAAGCAATATGAAAGATCTAAAGAAAGTGGGTGTGAAAAAACCAGTAGAGAGTTATACAGAAATGAGAAACATAAAAAGGACAGAAATATGAGTGAAATAGAAAGAGGAAACACTCAGCAAAAATCCAAGGATAGATGCTAATTTCCCTATAACATATAATTTTATTTGTTCCTACTGTGTTAATTTAATTGGTGCAGCCAGATGGTTCAGTATATAGAACACTGGAACTGAAATAAACAGAACTTGAGTTCAAATCCAGTGTCCAGTATTCACTGGCTGTAAAATTCTGGGCAAATTGCTTAATGTGTTTGCCTCAGTTTCCCATTAATAACAACACCTACATCCACAGTATTGTGGTGTGGATCAAATGAAATAGTTCTTTAAAAGTACTTAGCACAGTACCTGACACATGGTGGGTGCTTTATAAATGCTTATTCTTTTCCCCATTTATGTCTCTTTGTTTTCCCCTTTTATTTTATCAAGATTGAAGTGAAAAAATGAAAGAATAATGATGTACAAGGTCTAAATATGAGCATATGAGATACACACATAGGAATAAAAGAACAAGGTTGAACAAAATTCATTGTGTATGAAAAAAGAATTAGTATAAAAGACTGAAAGGGTAATCTTTGACAGAAGACTCTTAAAAGTACCTCAAGGATTAAGATCAGTTTTGGAGGTTGCACAAAAAACATACATCAGAGTTGTAACTTGAGTAAAATGACTATGGCTTTAACCCAGGCAACTGGAATGTAGAGGAGACTAACAGCACTTGCCCTCTTTTAGTGGATAACAAAAATAAGCTTAGTTCCTAATTTGCACAAATTCATTAAAATAGGATTGTACCAGATGGTACCCTTCTTTTGCCCATCAGTGTAACAGGACTATCACTTTGTGCCTAGGTATCTGTCCTACTCCAAGCTACATTCAAGCCACACCCCACTTCCCCCAAAAAAGTCTTATGGTCTTAGGATCAAGGTTTTGCCCTGTACGACATTTAAATTTTTTTTTCTTAGAGATTTTATTTGAGATAATCTTTCTATTTTGTAGTGTTTCCTTGGGAACTGGAATTCCTAATTGGGTCTCTGACTTCAAAAACCCAGTTAAGTCCATGCCCTGAATATGACTGCCCTGGAAACTCTAATGCACATTCAAGGACCAAGAGCAGAAAGAGAGAAACTCACTACATTCGTGCCATACTTCTTCAGTCCATCATTTTGTGCATGTATTCATTCATTCACTAAATATTAATGAGGCTCTGTTACGAACAAGGTAGTACTTGTTCAAACAAAGTCCAATTGACCGTATGTTGCATATGTCATAAAGCTCATTCTTATTCTTAGGCTGCTGAGCTACCTTTAGATTTTGTAACATAAATGACAAATGATTGTTCTTAGTGTTTTAAATTGTTATGTTTGGGGTCAATTAATCACTCCAACATAATTCAAATATTCTTTTAGTAGATTCTAGAAAATTATAATAGTACCTCTCTCAAGTAAGATTTTAAAAATTTTTTCTTTCAGATTCCAACCTCTTTTATGTTTAAGAAGTATTTTGCACTCATGACTCCCTCAAGTCTTTCCCCCTGTAATGATAATTAGAGAGTTAAAGATATTCCCCACCCATTGATGGGATTGCTGCCCATTAAGGGAAGATTGATTAGGGGAGACCCACACCTTTCGTTAATTTCTAATGAGGCACCGGTTTTCAAGGGTTGCGATGACTTGTGGCTCTAAAAAGTGAATAAATAATTTGAGGTGAGGTTTGACTTTAGGGATTACTTAAGTGTTTGTTTGGCCAGACAAGACTCTGGACAGCCACGAAAGAATCCTTCAGCTTTGAAAGCCCAGATCTTAGTGCTTCTCTTTCTGGTAAGTATGCATGTATGGTTAGACAGTTGGAACTGTCTATTGATCTGTGATATATGTATTGCTTATGACCAGTCTGTTGGTTGATCATGGTTTCTCTGTTTGCATTTTCTCTGAAACTCATGGTGCTGACTTTTTCCCCTGAACTAAGTGAATGATACATGTGCTTGATTAAAGTGATTGTTCATCTCTCAAAAGTTGTTTTCCTTTTAGAAATGCAGATCTAAAAACCTGTACAGCATTCCCTCCTGCAAATGCTGGGGTCCTTGAGGATACACACCCCCATACACACACACACACAAAAGATAAAACATATGGCAAGGGATTACCATATTATAAAATCACTTCTTTCAGAGATCCTCAAATATTGTCATTCCTGGTTCTCCTAAAAATAACAATAACAGATTGAAGTAATATGCAGGCATCTGAAAACAGAAGATGAAATGTGTTTGTTTGATTTCCTGGTGCCAAATTTTGACTTGATTCAAAAACCTCTTCCATGTGTAATGCTTGGTTTAGATTGATATACAGAAGATTGGAGAGGTTAGCAATAATGATTTCAAAGACATGCACAACTCTGCTTCATCTCAAAACAATCTGTCTGCCCTTTGCTCCTTGGGGAACTTATAAAGGTTAAACCTTAGGGGAGAAAAAGAATTCCTTTCATCCCATGAAAATCTAATAGAGCTGAACATACTTTCCTTATGGACTACTGCAATTTTGCTTTAAAAGACAAAAGTTTTTAAGAAAAATTGACAATAAAAGAGTTTGTCTGTTTACTTGTTTCAGACTTCTGTTTTACTTTAGTTGTTTACTTTTACACTGTTTTGGTGATCAATATAAGCTCATTTTCAAAGAAATGAACAGTAGTAGCCTCACACTGAAAAAAAAAATTGGGTCAGAAGCAATGCCAGTGGTACTTTCCTCCACTGTATGTGCCTATATATCTAATTAAAGGTTATTTGTCTTAATACTGGTGAATGAGCCATTTCACCTGGCAGTGCCATAGAACCACTGGTGGTCCACTTAACCTATATTAACATCTCACTTACCAAATGCACAATTAAACTCCAATATCTCAATCGAGGACAAAATGAGTATATGCCAATAGTTTTTTTTTTTTTCCTCAAGACCACCTATGCCTAGTCATATAATGTACTTGTGCAGTGTGGGGGTGTTTTTTAGATCCAGTCTTTTATATTCATATCCTTTCAATGTAATTGCTTTTAAAATGAGAATAAAATTCCCATAATTATAGAATGGCACTTTGTGGTCAAATGCATCAAACTCTGCTTATTTATCATAGTTATTTGCCATTCTTGACTCCCATTTAAAGCATGTATGTGTTAATAAAAATTTCAAAGAAACCAGAAAAAGAACTCTCTTTTTCTCCTCTTTGACATTTTGGTGAAACTAAGCAGACACATTGGATGTCATTCTTCACCATTAACATAGTAACCTGTCAAATTACTATGATTTATAAAATTAGAGGCTTTTAACTTAATACTCATTTAGGACAACTATTTTTTCTCATTTAAAGCTACTTTTCTTTGCTCTATTTCAGGATTTTTTTGGCTATAAAGTGAGCATTGACCATTTTAGGTCTCTGCCTACACTAATACTAATGTACACATATTTTCAAAAGGTTGACTTTATGCCATAATTTTTCCATCGGGACTCCAGACAGACACACTTGCCTCCTGGTAGATCTAGGGGGAACTGCTGAATTTTAATTTATGTTTTCAAGTGACAGGTGGTGATGAATGGCCTGACAAGCCCTCCACCATAAAGCTTCGAAGTGCCAATGAATGGTGTTGGTAGAAGGCTGCCAGTTTAGTTACCAATGGCTAACAACTTTAAGGCTGCACCTTTCAAGTCATTTGTTACATTTTTTCAAAGCACGGCATTTTCCCATAGTTTATTCAAGTAAGCATTATTTTATAACAAGATGTTAAGATCACTTTAACATTGCCAACACATCTTTTTTCCTAGTCTGAACAATTCAAAAAACTAGTCAGTATCTTGAAATTCACCTCATTATATTTAAAAACATAAATCACATCTTATTAAGCATTTCTTAAGTCATTCTCAACAAGGTCTCTCCTTATTTTACAGAAGCCTTTTTCCCTAAGTAATTCAGCCTTTGCCTTCATCACACAAATCACCCATTTGAAAGACGAAGCATTATTGTCTCATCTTACCAAGAGGTGATGTCTGTCAGCTTGGGCTCCTTGTCATAGAAAATATATTTGCAAATGTAAGGTATCTAATTTTGGCCGTCATCAGTAAGGAGAATGTTACCCTTGGTTGTCAGAGAAGGGATCATTAAGGAGTCTATTTTTCCTTTGATGCAAGTAACACAGATCAACTTTTCCCTGCATTTAGAGTCTTTGAACAATTCCCATTGTAAAGTTCATTACCCTTTACATCTTATCAATAGTACTTCCTATGAAGTCAAAACTGAAAATAAAAGATCTTCTTATTATTCGTTTTTAAAATTCCATCAAGTAGTTCAATATGTTTTCTTTTTTAAAGCATTCCTATTAATTCATTATTTACAAAAAACTAGAAAGTCAGACCTTATTTTCTTAATTTCCAATTTCAGTTATTTCCAACTTTGTATTTTCATGAGCTCTCTTATGATGGTTTTCAGTTGATAATAACACTTCCTGCATTTTATTAAACTTAAATTTCATTCTCTGTTGTAATTAACCAATAATTTATTTTACTTTGACTGGTTTCTTCCCATTCTAATATTTCAATATATTTTTAGTTTCCAAAGTAGACATAAAAGGAGAATAGCCTTGTTTTGCTATCACAAAATGTCAAGCATTCAATCAAAATTCAAATTAAAACTTGATAATCTATAAAAGGAGCACAGCAGTTTAAGACAGTCCCTAATAGAGCAAAAATTTGTACCAAGTGATCAAATAACTGTGGAGTAAGAAAGCCTTGTCTCAAATCCTGCCTCTGATGTCCACCACCTACATCACCCTTGACAAGTTATTTAATCTTCCTGGACTTCATTTTACTAGTCTATAAAGTGCATATATTGGATTAAGTTATTTTCAGGGTCCATCCCATCTCTAAATCTATAATTCTACAATTTAGTGACATGAGCCATAATTAAGGCAATTGCTGCAATGGCTCAGAGCATTGACATAACTCAAGGAGCTTCCATCTCACATGAACCCTTCCTCTGTCCATAACCCAGTCTAGAATGCTACACACAGGACATGAGTTCTCCCCAGGACATTCTTGTCCAAATCACTACCTCAGCCTGATTTTTCTTCTCTTTTTTCCCCTGAACAAACATCAGATAACTTGCAAATTAGGCATTACATTCCCCTATAACAACAAAAATATAAACAATAGCACAATTAACAATAATACTAACATTTACGTAGCACCAACTATGTCCCCAGTTGCTATGTTAAGTACTTTATAGATAGTTTTCCGTTTCATATTCATAAAAGTCCTGAGAGACAGATGCTATTATTATCTCCAACTTACTTTTCAGAAAACTGAAGCAAATAGAGGACAACTAACTTTTTCAGGGTCACACATCTGTGTGAAGGTTGGAAGTTGGATTTGAACTCAAATCTTATGACTCCAGTGTTCTATCCACTAAGCTGCCTATCCACTATGCCCTACCTTGACTTCACCCCAAGCAGACTGCCCCCTGAATCTTCTTCTTTCTCCAAATTAATTTTCCACATGTAGGAGAATTTCTACCCTTGGTGTTTTTAAGTTGGAGAAGGGCAAGTCTGGGGTGAAGGTGAAAGTGTAATCATAGCTGTCATAGATTGCTTTTAGAACTTAACAAAGGATGCAGATAACACCAAAGCATACTTTGAAACTTTAACATAAACTAGCTTTCTCCCCGTTAGACCTAGGCACATACTACTATATATTCTCAGAAATATTTAGGGAAGGTGAGAATCCCTCACCCTATCTAACCCCTTGTTTTATAACAAACAAACAAATAAACTGCAAACTCAGCTGCTTTTATTTACCTCCTTAGATTTCCAGGAGGAAAGAAATGATGCTGATCCTTCCTTCTTCTCAATCTCTGCCTCCCCACTGCGTCCACCCCTGCAATTAGATCATTTGTTGAACTTCCTTTTTTTTTCCATTTCAATCATGCAATCTACCAATCTGTCCTTCACTGTATTACTTTGCCTTACATGCTTCTACTGATATTTTTGTATTCCCTTTTTTATATTTTAATAGTACATAGTGCCACCAACATCTTTTCAAATGTTTCCACTAGTCTCATTCCTTTATCCTTTATGTTATTTTTTGATTTATTTTCTTCTAATTCTTTTAGAGTTTCTACAATCTCTGTAATTATATTTTTAATGAACTTTGTTGTGCCATTTATAATATGACCTCTCATACTATTTGCTGATTATTTCTTCTATTTTTAATTTGTTACTTTTACTTTAAATTTTATTTATTTTATTGTCTCATAAATAACTTACTTTTTTCATAAAAATGTGTGGGTTTTTTATTTAGTTTTCCTATAACCATATTTGACAGTGATCCTGAGAATGAAAGACCCCTCATGGCTTCACTCTGCCATCTTATTAAAAGTCCATAGACATCATTTGAAAGTGAACACCACCGAAATGGCAATATTGCTGCAGCTCTGTGACTATAGTTCTAACTCTCTGAAGCCCAGAACTTACTTGTGATATCTAAGTCATTCTAGCCCATGTCTACCATTGGTACCAAAATTCACCGGTAGAGAAATGTCACATCTTTTTATTATTACCAAGCATCTGGATTAGTGATACTCTCAACATTTTTGTTGTGTTCTGATTCTCTATTCAGGTATGTTTAGACATTCAAGGAATTTATTACTGTTTTATTTAAAGTGTGCCCCACTGGACTCAGTGTTAACATGAAAAGATCACTTTGCAAAACCAAGTGAAATAAAAATGTGAGCTAGCACTAATTATTTACGAACTTGCATGAGTCCATTAATTAAATATAACCTAGCATTAATTCATTAATTAATTCTAAATTACTCAACCCTTTGACTATGCTTAGAATCAGTATACAAATATTTCAATCAGTCATCATTTGAAAGTTAGCAAGAATACACAGCAAATCAAACAATGTGATTTTAAAAATAAGTATCACGTGAAATTACTTACAGGTTATACTCACATCAAAAATTATTTTATAAGAAATGTGACAGAACCAGTAGCATATGCCACATGCATTAGGACTGGCTAGACCTCTAAAACAGTTTCATTTAGAAATCAGAAGTTGATGTGTGTTTGTCAAAGTGACATTTTTCGAGCATATGGGCATTATTTGCAAACATATTCAATTCCATATGTTGTCTACCCTAAAAAAGATTTTTACTAGGTTATGTGTTGGACTAGATAGTCACTAAGGTTGCTTGCAAAGTTGAAATTTTATTATTCCCTGACATCTTTTCCAAAAGACTCTGGGAAATTTTAGCTAAAATAATCTAAATAATTACTTGATCATTTCCCATTGAAAATATAGATTTAATACTAATTGTGATTGTTTTAATATTAAAATTAAGGTGATGCTATTTTCCCCTGAGGTGACTATGACAACAGTGATCAGTGTGCTTGATTAATACACCAGTGCCTTTGCGGGGGAGGTGGGGGATAGTTATTTTCCAAACCACAAAAAAGGAAGTTAGAAAATATCCAGGTAATTTTCTCATTGGTGTTCTAAAAGAAATTCAACATAAGCATGTTTGTATCAGCTGATCACAGGATAAACAATCACTCAACAAATATTTATTAATTGTTCAACATATGCTAGGCACTCTGGATGAAAATGGAATACAAAGAGAAAAGTAAAACTGTCTCTGAACCAAAGAACCATCTATCCTAATGCTCACATAATATGGATAAAGGTAAGTATATGCAGAATAGATTTGAAAATGAGTGAATACAAAGTAGCTTCTGAAGGGAGGATTCTAATAGTTGCAGGGGTCAAGAAAGACTTCATGTAGATTCATAGCTGAGAGCTGGAATTGACCTCAAAGATCACTCAGTTCAACTCTCTAATTTTGCAGATGAGGAAACTGAAGTGAAAGAATTTAAGTGATTTGTCCCAGCTCACATCGGTGGTGATAGAACCAAGATTTAAACCGAAGTCTTTACACTCCAAATATTGTCTTCTTTCTACTATACTACCCAGGAAAATGCAATGCTTGTTTTTAGGTCCACATTGGTGCGACACCTGTAGATGAAGAAAGACTATCCACAGGGATACAGAATTTGGAATTTTTCCCCTCACATCCACATTTTTGGAATTAAGACAATATTTAAAGGAGATCCCACAAAAATGAGAGAGAACACTTTGGGAAGATATTTATGGTGCTTCCTGCTAGCCACCAGGAGCAGCAGCACATCCCCTTAGTGGTAGTGGCATCACCTACCTTCCAGGGAAAAGGGAGAATTCATAGCTAAAAGGACAAACAAAGAATAATTCTGTCCTTGGTTTTGTTGCTGTCATTATTTTGGGTGCTTCTTTGAATGGCTGGAATACTGAAATTAAAGACAGGAAAAGAAAAGAAATGTGGAGAATATAGAGGAACTAGCAATTCATATTCCTTCCTCCTGCCTTACTCCAGCTGTTTGTGACAGGCACTCATTCTGATTCCTGTTCTTTCATTCTATTAAAGTCTATATCCTATTGAGTTAATCTTATGTATCACATGCTCTTGTGTCTGACCCAGACCTGCACATCTCATTATGTTTTTTGTTTAAGGCATGAGGGCCCAGGGCTCACATCAAAGGGCTGTGATCTGGAAATATTGATATTTTCCAAAAATATCTTAATGACCTGAATTAGTTAATATAATATTGCATAATGCCTGATTAGCTCATCTCTATAGTTGATGAGAAAACGTAAAGTGGCACCTCAAGGAAAACACAATGGAAGAATTACTTAATGGATTGATTAATGGATAATAAGAAAGTATTTTTGAGCTCTCACTGTGTAAAAACAGTGTGCTAAGTGCTCTGTTTACTGAAAGAAAAGCAAGATAGTCCATGATTTCAAGGTGGAACTCATGCTAATATGAGTTATTTCAGTTGCAAGTCAAATGGAATGGCCTACTGTCATATAGGGTTCAGAGGTAATGAAGAAGGCAATGAATCTTCTTTAAAATTATTCTTATTGATAAAATCATATCCATTTCAAAGTGTCATTTGAAAGAGTTAGTTTTTTTCCAGATTATTCCTTTTCATTTTGACCTTGATGAAAGTTATCATACTGTCATCCTACAGGTTCTAAGTGACCAGTTGTTTTTTTTCCCTTCTGACTCAAAAGGGGAAAAGATAGAACTTTTTAAATTTTGAAAATATGTCTATAAATAGTTTTACTTGAAATCTTATTTGAAAAAATAAGGGTGAAGATTGGGTTAATTTTTTTTTGTTTGAAGAGACCTGGCCCTGTTTTGTTCATTGCACACACATTAGGATTGGTTGAATTGTTTGCTAACCCTGTGAGAGCAAGCCAGTCATCTATTTTCTGGATGAAACAGAGAACAATAAAAAATGTAGAAAGTGGAAACAAGTGCATTCTTGGATGTCAACTCTACATGACCAATTAAGAGGACTTAAAATACCACCAATCCTATTTTGAAGTCTAAACCAAGAAAAACACAGATTTTAATCAGGTCCTACTGCCAACTCTGGTTTTCATGTTTATATGTAGTCATTTGGGAGAAAAGTATAACATTATCCTGTCTACAATCAGTGGAATAAGGCAAAACAAAATGAAATAGTTGGCAGTATATTTCTCAGAAGGTATCAAACTTCCCAAAGAGCCAGATTTGAGGGAACTGTGCCCACATATCCACAAATTAGCAACAAAACCATAAGAAAAATATGATAAGTGAAGAAAGGAAGGATGGTCTTTAAATTCAATTCAACAAAGTATATTTTAGGTACCTACTTTGTAGAAGAGTGACAAGAAGAGCAATTTCATGCAGTGGTTTTGAGCTGACCTTGGAATTAGGAAAACCTGGGTTCAAATCTTTCCTCACACACACTGACTGTGTAACCTTGGGCGAATCCTTTAATTTCTCAGTGCTCTGGTCAATTTTTAAGACTAAAATTGTAAAGCAGGTGATAACTTTCATTGGTTTATGATGTTTCCCCATTTGGGTGATCTCTACATCATTGAAATCACAGGTTCTGTAAGTTTCTGTCACTTTGCACCAGGCATCCTGTTAAGGGAATAAAAAAGTTCCTGCCTTCAAACAATGAATGCATAAAGCATTTATTAGGCACTCATTGCACGCAAAGAGCTGTGCTAAGTACATGTTATACAAATAGAAGAGTAGGCAGTACCTGCCCACAAGGAACTCACATTCTAGTGAGGGAGACAAAATATATGAAAGACTTTAACTGCAATCAGATAGAAAAGTCCCATGGCCCTTCCTGCACATCAGCAAAACAGATAATAATGCCTTTTCATCTTCTGATGTTAAACTATTTTTCCATGCTTTGGGACTTGTCTTGGGACTTTGAAAACAAGAACTTTCTTTACTAGGTCCTCAGTAGATGTGATTGTAACATAAAGGAGTGAATGATAAGCTGCACCTCCAAGCTGCTCACTATGGTCACTTGTCCATCGTTGCTATTTCAAAGGCATGAATTTGCAAAGCACTTGGCACAATGTCTGGCACATAGTAGATACTCAATAAGTATCTGTTCCCTTCATCCTTTTCTTTCCTTTTCTGAATTGACTACATTGAAGTATGAGAGGAAATGGTGATGGTGGTAAGGTAATGGTGGTAGTTTGATTTTTCTGGCATGTGCTACTTCCTGTCTTCCCTTCAGGGCTTCAGCTAGTCTAGTTTTCCTGGACTGTGAGTGTCAGTTCATTTGAAGGTGGTGGGAATGGTTGCCCCCTTCAGCACAGGAGTTGCTTCTCAATATAACAAATGGATATGAGGGCTGAGTTTACAGCAGCAATGAGGTTGAGAGATTGCTGAAAGTAAATATAGGTGACAGCTGATCAGCAATTTTTGCTGGTGGTATTGAGAATGACATTCTCCTTCTCCTTTAATGATTTATTCCTTCAGTAATGGATGTGGAAATCAGATTGAAAGTAGGTCTGGTGGTCTTGTAGACACTATTATTCTGAAGACTCATGGGTTCAGGCACCTAGGCTGTTTCCATCAGGGGATATAGTGGTCAAAATAATGGTGATATTTGACTTGTCTGGCACATGCTGCCTCCTGTCTTTCCCTGAGGGCTTTTTGCTGGTTAAGCTCTGCCTACCTTGCTTGCTCTGAGTGACAATTAATTAACAGTTGGTGGAGATGACTTGTCCTTTCTCTGCCAGAGTTGTTTCCCTGTGTGATAGCTATGGGGTCTAGACCAGAAGAATAATGCTAATTTTATCTCATTTGGATGTGAGGTGAGGATATGGCATGTATATTGAAAAGTATAAGATAAACTAATTTATTTCAGGAAATGAAGCAAATTATGAACTAGTGTGATCATGAAATATCTTGTTTGGGAAATAACATCCAAACTATGGAACCATCTCCTTACCTACTCAGTATTAGAATCACAGATCAAGAGTTCTTAGAATTCATGTATGAAAATGATGTCACTTTACTAATCAAGAAACTGAATCTCAAGGAGATGGATATATTTGCCCAAAAGTAACATTTCTTCACTTTGTATAGAAGATTAATAACCAGGTATGACAATTTCCAGTTCAATATTATTTTTTACCCTACTGTTCTTTCTCTTATGTTTACTATGAAGACAAGTGGTCAGCCTGTGATAGCAAGTTAACACCCTGTCAATATTCTGTATGATCCTGACATTTGAGACAAACCTTTGATTAACTATTTATTAATTACATTTATATAAGCTTTCCAGAATTCTTCAGCTTATTGGATATTTTTTCCTTAAGAATTCTAGCTAGTCCAATAATTTGTACAGATCACAATTTTGGTAATTTATTTTTTAAATTAATAAAATTATATTTTTCTCCCTCCTTTATTCTCTAACAATGCAAAAAATGGAAAGGAAAACATATATCTTCTAAAAAATATTCATACTCAAGCAAAGCAAAGTACCACATTGACAATGTCTAAACAAAAATGTCTCAAGTAATGGAGGTCTGGAGTGTCAGCTTGCTCAGCTGATGCTACTTCTCCATGGAGAAGATGTTAGGGAGGTGGTTTCCAGGAAAATTGTGACCACATGAAAACAAAATACTTTGGAGGGACCCCGGAGCAGAGATATTTTGTAAGTAACTATTGTTAGCCAATCATGTGGTGAGAGAGAGGTCTGTGCATTCCTGTAAAAGCATACACAGTTTCTTGTTTAAGTTAATTCCTCTTGGGTTTGTTCATATGTAGAGGATCTCAGTGGCCCTATCAGGTGAGAGATCATGGGACAAGGACTTTAGGGAATTCTTCCCTTGTGAGATCATATGGCTTCTGAGGAATGGACCTCTATCCCTGACCTTCTCATCTGTATTTTTCCATTCTTCATGAAAGAAGTAGAGCCTCCCAATTTATCAAGTTCAAAAAAAATTTTCATGAACTCACTCCTATGTCCTAAAATTCCAGAGTCTAAGTTCCAGACTAGATATTCTAACTTTGCTACTCAGAAAAGCAAGAAATGATTTTTGGGATCAGTCTTCTGGATCTACACTGGACAGTGAAGTAAGACACATGCATTAGTGCTGCTGCTACTACATATAAACTTTGTGGGATCCATGCTAGGTAGGAACTGATCTAAGTTTTGAGCCTACTATCACTGGAAGAATATTAGTGTTAAAAATATGGAGAAAAGTTAAAAAGGAAATGAAAAACTCATCCTTTTAACACCTTTTTACTCACAACAGCATTCATTACAACCCTATTTTCAGATAATTCTGACAATTACCTCAAATCATTAGTCTCCCTGCTACTAATGCTGTAACAAGGGCTATTAACATCAAACTTGTGCAAATTAAATATTAAATTATCACATTAAAATAAAACATAATGTCACTTCATGTTTATGCCATCTATGACAGTACATGAAGTAGACCAATAATATGGCAGTTACTGTGGAAAAAACAGAACAAAACATGGTGTTACACTCTCAAATGTGCATGGTCAAACTTAGCAGAAGCTGCTTCTGCTTTTTCTTTTACCCAAATTATTTCATTGTTGATCATTTTTAAAGTTCAGTTAAGAAGCCAGATGCAACTTTGTCATAACTATCGACATAACATGTCACCACTACAAATAGTCCCTTCTCCAAACAAGCATTTCCATTATAAGAGATTCCCATGACTTGAAACATAGAGTGAGCTTCAGATTTCGTACATCTGTCCATTAGCACTTTGGTGGCAGGTCGCTCTTCAGGATTAGAGATGAAATCAGCCTTGCCTCATCAAGATGCCTTCCTCCACATAAATAACTGTCAATCTAATATTGTACTTGTAGCACCGAGAGGAACTCACAGTGTGATAATGAGATGCCCTTTAAGTAAACCAGAAGGATGCAGGCCAGAGGGATCTGTCTCTGAAAACAGCGCAGTGGAATTAGGCAGTATGTTTGACACTCCTTATAGCAACTCACTGTTAAACATGAAAGAATAACCATTTCCTCTGCTCTGGGAACACATACCTGCTAGTTTATGGCTAATTTGAATTCTTGGCTCTTCCACTACTTTCTAATGTTCCAAAATCAGGTCAGGCACTCATTTTAGTGTTACAGAACAGCTCCATTTTAGTGTTATAGAACAGATTTTCCCCCTGAGCCTTTGGGTGCCACAAACCACATATCTCAGAGCTGTTGTGATGATCACAGGCAAATTTAGAGAATCTACTCCAAATGTTCATATGGACTATTTGTGCCAAACCTGTGGCAGAACATTCTGAGCTCATACTGGTCTGATCAGCCACAGTTGGACACGCTGAAACTTCACTCTAGCATAGCGATGTCATTTTGGTCCACTTTGAGAACGAAAGATAACAACCAGATTTAGACATAGAAGAGAATTCAGAAGACATCCTTCTCATCAAACCCTTCCATCCTACAAACTGTGGTATCAAATCATTATTTATTTAGATTTAGAAGAAGAATTTCATAATGAGTTTAATTCATTTATTCTACATATGTGGATATTGAGGCCCAGAGAGACCGCGACTTGGTCAGAGTCATATAGATAGTAAAAATCAGAGCTGAGATTTGAACCAATAACTTATTCTTCAAATATATCATACTTTTCACTGTAAAGTACAGGAAAAAAATAAGATTTCTCTTGAATAAACTGTCATGAACAAGAGGATTGATTTATATATGATAGATGCTTGACAAGTCATATAATATTCCTTATTACATCATTATTCCATCAACTAAAGATTTTTTCCCTAGTTTGGGGTAGTGTAGAAGGTGGGGTTTGGAAAACTGAAGTTTTACTTTTTATTTTCCTTGAATGTGGCTTCTCTGACCCAAATGTTAGACACCAAATGGTGTCTAGTATTACAGTATTACCAGGGCATTCAACCTAGTATACATGTAAACATTATGTTAAGCAAACATAATCATAGCATCTTCATGTCAAAAGAGACATCATAATCATAGAATTGTGTATTTGGAACTAGAATGAAACCAAAGAGCCCTAGAACTGTGAAATATTACTTCGAGGTTTGTATTCTAAATATATAAAAGAAAACAATGATTTTCCAGAATGTTTGGATCAGTTTGCAACTCCATCAGCAGTGTATTCATTTTTTTTTTTCTACACCCTCATCAGTATTTGTGCTTTTCCATCTGCGATTTATTAGCCAACCTGGAAGGTATGAGGTGGTACCTCAGAGATGTTTAATTTTTCATTGGAATTTCTCTGGTCAACAGTGATTTAGAACATTCTTTTTCATGTACTATTGATGGCTTTGATTTCTTCTTTTGAAAATTGATTCTTCATATTCTTATGAAGGATCACTTATTAATTGAGGAATCTCTTATTTTTTATAAATTTGCCTCATTTCACTACATACTTGAGAACTGAGCCCTTTATCAGAAAAAAAAATACTGTATCCAAGATACTTTAAAAAGCAGAGAATGCATATCCTATATCCTTTTTCTGTAATTATCTTAGCATGCTTTAATTTGAAAAAAAAAGAACGCATTCCGCAGCTGCAGAGCCATCTATTCTGAATGAATAAGCTGCATCTCTTCCAGAATATAAATTCTTGGAGCTCAGAGACCCTACTTAAAAATCTTTGTCCTCACCCACTTCCCCAAGTATTTCATACAGTGTCGTCAACTGTACTTAGTACAATTGATATTTAATAAGTCTTTGCTGAATAAATTAATGAATGGTTAAATGGAAAAGTTTTCAAGAAGCAACTTAATTCAATAAATAATAATTAAGCACATTTATTGTGTATAAGTTTCTAAGCTAAGTAATAGTAACAATAAGGTGAAAATGACACAATATTCCTCAAGGGAAGTTAAAATCTACTTGGAGAATGCAATACATACTATTGAAAGGAAGTATGTGAGAGGAGCAAAGAAGAGTTGAAGACAAAGTATTCTAGAAAAATCAGAAAAAAGAAAAACAGCATCTTCCACTCAGTGAATGAGAGCTTGAAGAAGGAAATGGAACTGACCTAAGGAAAAGGTTTGAATCGACAAAGGAAAGTAAGTCCTGCCAAATTGATATAGGGGAAATAAGAAAAAAAAATGTATCTTTCCTTTAAAATTAAATACTACTAATCTTGCTAGAAATTATTGCTGATTTAGAAGCTTTTTTTAATGAATAAATCTAGGAAAATTATTAAGAAAGTATGTCAATATGATGAATCCCACAAAATTATCCGTATTTGTTAATGCATTGAATAAAACATTTTTTCAATAGTATATTATTGGCTAGAAAAAATATGTATCGCTAACTAACAAAATAGAGATCTTGACGTTTTAGGAAGAAATCTCTAGGCAAAGATTCAGTCAATAGTTGAAGTTAAACAGAAAAAAATGAAAGACTCAGTTGTCAAACTGATCTTCCAAAACTCCAGATCTGATCATAACTTTTCTACTCAATGTACTCCAATAGTTCACTGTCAACCTCCAGCATCAAACATAAAATTCTCTGTTTGGTTTTTAAAACCACTCATGATCTTGTCCCTTTCTACTTTTCCAGTCTTTTATACCTTAATCTTTTCCAAGAACTCTGGGATCTAGTGACACTAGATTTGCTATACCTTGAACATAGCATTCTTATCTTCTGACTTTCCATCTGTTCACTGACTATCCCCCAAGCGTAGAATGGTCTCCCTATCTCTACTACCTTGCTTTCCTGTCTTCCTTCAAGTCTCAGCTAAAATGCCATCTTTTTCAGGGAGCCTTTCCCAATATTCATCTGAATGACTTCTGTTTGAGACCACCCTCAATTTAAACTATATTTATCTTATTTCTACATAGTTGTTTGTTTGTTTCCCCAAAATACTATGAGCTCCTTGAGAGCACTGACTGTCTTTCAGATCTTTTGGCTTTCTTTTTATTCCCAGATCTTAACTCAGTGCTTGACATGTTAGAATTAGAGACACCAAATAGAAATCCTAGACCTTACAAGTACTTACTGGTTGTGAGACTATAAGCAGGTCATATTGTCCCTGAGTCTCAGTTTCCTCTGTTATAACATAAGGATAATGAAACACCTCCTTCACTGTCTTATGGTAAGGTTCAAATGAAGTAGTGTAAAGGGCCTTATCAATATTACTGAGTTATCCAAATGTCAGTGATGACATCTTCTGTGACAAAGAGAATAACTCTGTCTTTCCTTTCTATCCTGTGTAATCATTGTTCATGCCCTCTCATACGTCTTCCACAGCTCTCTATCTGAGATGCTGGGAGCTCTCTAGATTTCTTTGCCTGATTGGGATTCCAATGGAGCACATGCCTTGCACACTGATTTTCTTGCACTCATTATGGTCCTCTATTGTCAGGCCTGGAGGCCTGAGGGCTACCCGAGTCTTACCTTACCTATCACAGGTCTTCAGCTGGCCAAACCGGATAAACATATGAGAGAAGAGACTTTCCGGAGTCGAACAAGGGTTAGGCTTTATTGAGGGTCCTGGTTACATGTGCAGGGGGTACTCTTCCTTAGGAGAGAGAGAGAAATCTCCCAAGGAGGCAAAGATCTTACAGTAAGAGAATGAAAGCAGAAGTGGAAGTGGGGAGAGAGGGGGGAGGGAAGAGGGAAGAGAGGAAAAGGGGCCTTCTGTCCTGTAAGGGCCCCTCAGCCCTAAGAGCGCCTTCGGGCTTTCCTGACCCTACTTAAGCTCTCCTGCCGCATAGTTTGCACCTGAATACCGTGCCTGTTAGATAACAATAGGTGTGCCCAGATCCGGGCCAGTCTCGAGGGCGGGGATGCTCTCTCCCATCACGTTCTCACGGGAAGAGGCGGAAATATATGAGATCTCACTCCTTAATTCCCTGCTGTTTCCTGGGGGCCCTCATGAGAACTCTAAGGTTTAGAAGCTCTCACCTTTACCCTCCCGAGACTGTCCACATGGAACTGAGCTTACACCCCCAACACTCTATCTTTCTGATGACAACCTCTACAAAATCCTGCTAAACTGACTAATCATAGTATAAAGATGACTCTGGTTGAGACAGAGAGAAAGAGACAGAAATGCAGAGGCAGAGACATAGAATCAGACAGAGATAGTGCTTCCCCCAAGAACCTTCAATGAGCAGAGCAGAGTCTGGCAGATCTATTTTTTTCAGTCTGGACTGACTTAGACCATAGCTGGGGCATTATAGATCTGCTTTCTGAGGAGTTTCCTAAATATGTGTACAAAGATTCATAGTAAGTGAACTGACCATGAGGATACAAAGGAAAGACTAAAACAAAGGAAATGTCAAAAATGTTTTCTCATATTGGGCTTCAAATAAGTAAGGAACATTTTTGAATCTGATTCTTGCTTAAACTAAAAATGCATGATTTAGGTAAAATACATATTTAGTAGAAAATTAATAAATATTTTAGATGTTTGCAAATATAAATGAGTGATAATAAGAAGCTAAATACATTTTTACAAATACTGTTTCTATTTGACTTACTCTATAAGTACTTAAAACCATGAAATGTTTTTAGCCCCCTTAGGTTAAATGATCACCTTCTCTACCTTCTTATTTTAAATATGCAGTCTTTCACTGTAAATGGAGACCTGAAATATGTTTTTTATCAAAGAACAAAGATGGGAGATTATCTGCCCTTTGTAGTATTGCTGAATCTGTGCTTAATTTATGAGGTCATGCATGAGATATGTGGGATTCTTCCCAACCCTGAGTCAGCTCAAGAGAGGTATTATTGTGATTATTTAACCAAAGTAACTACTTGACATTGTCACATGAACTTAAAAATAGAGAGGTGAGAAAAATTGAAGGCAATGGTGCTTCTAAAACATTTCAAACAAAAAAAAAAATAAAAAAAGATCGATTCCCTGAATTCCATGGAACTTCTTCGTTTTATTCTCTCCAATATTTTGGTCTTCTTTCATGGCACCCCATCCCATCTCATTTGACTCCTGACTTTTTCTACAATTCCAATTTTGGAGAGTCTTTTGACCTTTGACTGATAACTTGATTTCAAATGATTGCCTTTCATCATAGGATGTAAAGCAAGAAGAGACCTTAGCAATCTTTGATTTCAATGACCTCATTTAACAAATGACAAAACTGGGAAACTGCCAAGCCTAGAGGCCTGTATTGGGCTACCCGAGTCTTTCTTACCTGTCCCAGGTCTTCGGTTGGCCAAACCGGATAAACGTATGAGAGAAAGGTCGTTCCAGAGTCAAACAGGGGTTGAGCTTTATTTCAGGGTCCGGGTTACAAATGCAGGGGGGTCTTCCTTAGGAGGAAGAGGGGGAGATTTCCTAAGGAGGCTAAGCTTAAGGGATTGGAAGTAGAAGTACAAGCGGGGAGAGAGGGGGAGGGGAGAGAGGAAAGAAAGAAGCGGAGCCCTACTATCCTCTTGGCTCCACACGTGCTAAGAGCGCTTTCTGGCTTCCTCAATCCTACTTAATCTTCAGCCACACAGTTTGCATCTCAATACCATGCTGTTAGGTAACTAGGTGTGCTCCAATCTGGGACGACCTCGAGGGCAGGGAGACTCTCCACCCATCAGGTATCTCCGGGGGAGAGGCGGAAATACCCGAGCTAGCCGAGCTAGCTCAGTCTGACCTTCTCGAACCCCCGCTGTTCATGGAGGGCCTCGTAAGACTCTAAGATTTAGAAGTCCCACTTTTACCCGCCCGAGACCGTCCACACGGAATTGAGCTTCCAGTCCCAACAGGAAACAGATTAGATACATGACTCTCCAAAAGTAACATAAGTAGTAAGTAGCTAACTTAAATTTTGAACCCAATTGTCCAATTTCTGAACCAAGATTCTTTTCACTCCAATTCATTACATCAGAAGACTTCATTTCTGTGAAGCTTAACAAAAATAGTTAGTGTATTCATTTATATAAATGTACTTATAAGTACATAATGCCATATAGTGGGATCAACAAAATATGACATAAACCTGCTAACTCTTTCTCCTGGTTTGTCTCACACTTTCTATGTGAGAAAACATTTATAATGTAATTAACATAATTCAGGTATATATTAGGCTTTAATAAAATTCTTGCTTTTCTCTCTTCTATTCCTTCCCAACTAATTCTCATGGTAGTGGTTCTAAGTTCCCAGAGATAGGCTACCATAACACAGTTATGTACAAATGTGGCCAACACTCTAGGAGCAACCCTGTACAGGGAACAAAGCAATTCATTTAATCACTACTCTAACTCTTGAGACCTTATCCAATATATTTTCTGCACTAGTAGTAAAAACTTGAAACAAATTCCAGAAGGCAACATATTGACTCAGAGAACCACAAATTAAGATTATTTTGCTGCATTGCATTTTTGCTTATTCTATTAAACATTGTCCAATTACATTTTAAACTGCTTCTTGCCTCAAATATAATTTTAACAGCTGTATGCCAGTGATGAGTCTGACATGTGTGGAACACCACTAATCCCAAACAATAACAGATCCTAAGCATAACCATTTACATAATAGGGCAAAAGAAATAAATAATTTATAGATACTAATATTATCAGAGTAAATATATTGAAATGCACATACTCTCCCGCAAAGACACTCAATGGCTATCATAAAGATTGGGTACACATTTATAGGAAGCTAGTACAGAAACACTTATGTTATTGATTCATTCAGGAATATCTGCATATTTCTTTGTCCAAAACCAACCAACCAACCTACCAACCAATCACCAACAACAGCAACAACAACAACAGCTAAAACTACTACTCTACTCACTACTTAACTGTTGATCCTTACAGTTGTCCAGCAGGGATTTTTTTTTTCCCTACTTGAACATAACTTTTACAAACTCTTCTCAATTAATCATCTCCTTTAAGAAAATGTTATGATCTAATACAAGTAGAACTGCTTAAGCTAAAGAACTGCAAAGTTCATCATCACACTGGCGATCTCTGGGCTATAGAGGTAAGCCTAGACAGTCATTCCCTCACTTGAATGCTATACTTTCCAATCAGAATTGAGCTGACAGCGGCAAGTTCCTGTCACCAAGATATCAAAGGAGGGGCAAATTCCCCCAACTTTTCCTTTTCAGATCACAGGTGACAACAGAGAACAACAAATTTCTTTTTGTATAATTCTAGATGACTCTGAAGTGCAATAACTTTTCTAGAGCTTTTGGCAGGTGATTTTATTGATAGTCAATCAGGGATGTTTAATCTTCTAACTTTCCCCGAGCTCCAAGGAGTAGTTTTTGTTTACTCCTCATGTTCTTCTTCCCCTGATGCTCAATTTCACTTTTGTGTAAGCAATTCTGCTCAGTGGTATAAATGAGAAACTCCTGACTCACAGTCACTGTCTTTTTTTTCTAACTTAAAAATTTATAACTCGGCAAATTTCCCCAATAAAATTGATAGTCCTTTTAAAATCAAACCTTGGTTTCTAAATTTTTATGTGATTTCTCATTTTCTTCTCTTTAATCATGAAACACATGCAAATTAGTTGTGGTACCAGACGTATTGTGCTCTAGAGTTTTCAATGACAAACTCGTCTTTTTTTCCCTCTTATGTGCCCTTAAAACTGTACTACTTTACAATCACATTTCTCTAGTTTTTTTTAAATAAATAAGTAATCTTTCTCTTTCTTTATAATACTAAATTTTTCCAAAAAAGTGAGACATTATTCTGACAACAAAAATACCTGAGTCCACAAGTCTGCACCATAGATTATTTTCTTTGCAAACTGCCCAGATGCTACCTGAGAGCTTTTTCTTCCAACATGTATTTTTGCAACTTGCTTTAAAACAAAGTTCATACTGGTATTGAAATTTCATCAACAGCAGCATCAAAATCCTGCACACTTTGATAAATCATTTAAAAAAAATCTCTTCCAGTGTACAATAATGCTTTTTTCTTCCATTTTCATCATAAACTTGTACTTACAAAAAATGATTTAAAAAGATTTTATGCTTAAGAGTGAGGAAGAGACACATGCTTGACAAGAAAGCCAAAAAATATTTACAAGGAATTAGTCAGGGCAAGACAGCAACAAAATTTCCCTAAGTAGTGAAAATTTCATACTGAAATCTTTACCAACGAGCTTAGAAAAATGTTTACATTAAGACGAGATGAAAGTTGTATTATCTGTGTGTTGGTTTTCGTTATTTGTTTTTTAAGGATAGAGATCTCCACATGTTTGTAGGCATGAAAGAAGCAGTCAATAGATAAAGAGGAATTGAAAACTGGGAAGTGAAAGTGCATACCTGAATGAACCTCTGAAAGACAGTAGAAGGGATGGGGTCAAAGGCTAAATTAGAAAGATTGCCTTTGGGAAAAAGAAAGATCACCCCTTCTTAACTTGGAATAAAAGAGGAGAAAATGAGAGCTGGTGTTGATATGTATGAAAGTGTGAGTTGAAGGAGGAGAGAGAGACAGAGACAGAGACAGAGAAACAGAGAGAGAGAGAGAGAGAGAGAGAGAGAGAGAGAGAGAGAGAGAGAGAGCTCACAACAGGAGCTTTCAATAGATGGTCTCAGGGTTGTTTGTTTATTTGTTTGTTTTGTGGGAGAGGGTGAAACATGAATAGAGATATAGAGATCCCCAACTAAAGGACAAATGGATGGTTATGGCAAAGGCAGCTTGAAGAGAACATTTAGAACAACTCTTCTGAGGAATGACATTGAGAGTGAATCAGGGAAGAGTAAAAGGATTTTACTCTGTAGCAGTGAGGTCACTAGAAAACATACATTTGTAATCTACTTGGTCAGTCTAATTTTGTGAGTTCCTCTAGAAGTATTCTTTAACATTTGAGTAAGAACAAGAAGGCATATGTTGGAAGTAATGTAAAGTTAAAGTTAGGAAAGTGATTAACAGTGAAAGGTGGTACATTACAAGGAAGAAGACAGAATAAAATTTAACTGTTTAAAGCAGAATTTCTTCATTCTTCTGCTTTCAGGTTGACTAAAACAATGACTGATAAAACATGACTTCAAAGGACTAATGAGGAATTATACCTTCCACATCTTGTCAGAGAGGTGATGCACTAGAAGTATGAAATGAAATAAGAATTTTTAAAAATGGCTAAAATATTGATTTGATGGGCTTTACTATAAGCATTTCTTATAAAGGAGGGCTTGGAGAAGGGGAGCATTATGTTTAGTGTCTCTGCATACATACGCAAAGAAATACACTACCATTTTATTTTTAAGTGATCAGAAACAAAAATAATGACAAGAAAACCTTACAGAATTGGCAAGAAGTAGAACTTTTTTTTACCACCTTGATAAATTATATATTGTGTATTTCTTTAACAATGCAATTAGAAGTTCACAATTTCTTATACTATCCTCTTTTTATCATCTTAATATATTAATATCCTTGCTGATGATTGTTAACGTACAGTAAAAATAGATTTCTTTTCAAAAGAAAACAGCTAATAGGGCAGTTTTTAAGTTCAAAGTGAAAAAGCTAGTATTCAATTCAAATCTGTAAACACTTATTAAGAGTGAAAAATATTCAAGGCCATCTACATGACGTTATAATAAGTGGTAGGGATTTGAAAATGTAAATAAATCCTAGGTCTCCTAAAGTTTTCATTTCACTGGGAGAACAAATATAAAAACATTCAAAAAACTTTGGAGAGAGGAGAGCAATTAGGGTTACCACAAAAAGATTTTGCAAAGGAAAGGTGAGGAAAGGAAAATTAGAGATTATTAGAAGGGAAGTGGATAGGAGCTCTTGCCAAAGCACAGATATAAGACATAGAGATCAATTTCACAAAAGGGTTATTAGACCAGTTTGAGTAGAATAAAGAATACGTGAAAAGGACTTTTACAAAATGTCTGGAAATGTCTGGGTGAGAATCAGATTGTGAAGTTCAAATGCCAGGCTGATGATTTGCATTTAATCTGAGAGGCAACCATGAATTAATCAGTAAGACAATAGCATTTATTAATTGCTTGCTTTAGGTTTGTCATTATACTAAGTCCATTAGGTACAAAGAAAAGCAAAAGACACATTTCTTGCCCTCAAGGAATTCACAATTTATTTAAGGAGATAACACAAGAACAATACTATATATAAATGGTGTATACAGAATCGATGACAGATAGTCTTAGAAGAAAGACACTAAGGGAAACTAGTTGACACAGTAGTGCCAGTCTTGGAGTCAATAAAACCAGAGTTCAAATCTGGCCTCAGAAACTTAAGTGGCCTAAGTACGTCTCTAAACCTCCGAGGTTGGGTTAACTGAGAGGAGGTGGAGCCAAGATAGCTGAGCAAAAACAGTGACTCTCCTGAGCTCTCCTCCAAACTGCTCCAAATACCTTTAAAAAATCACCCTAAATAAATCTCAAACACAAAAAGACAGAGTGAAGCACATTTCCAGCCCAAGAAAACTTGTAAGATTGGCAGGAAAGTTCTCTTGCTCCAGAGTGAGGGAGGAGCCCAGTCGAGCTTAGGATGCACAAGTGAAGAACTGGCCCCAGCAAACCTAGAGCAGGTCTCAGGGCAACTGAATCAGTGGCAGCAGTAGTGGGTCCAGACCTCTTGGCCCACTGATACCTAAGACAACTTAGAAGGTCAGCAATAAAGGCCACCATGCCTGGGTGAAAGTGTAGCTCAATCCAGTGCAGGCTGAGCCAGTACATCCCTGGCCACAGCAAACCAAGAGCAGGCCTTATGGATAACTGAGTCATCATCAGTCCACAGATGGTGAGGAACTCAAACAAGTGGTCAGCAGGAGATTACATGGGTGTTTTTGATAGCACTGAGACAGGACTCTGTTACTTTGTTCATACACCGATCTAGGTCACAATCCAGGGTGGTAGTGCCAGGTTGAGAAGGAGCACTAGAACAGCAGAACTCGCAGCTATAATGGCAAGGGGACACTCCCCACTATTCCAAGGCAGAAAAGACTGCTTGTGGTTGCTCACAGACCAGATTACAGGCCAGGAAAATAATGAACACATCTTCTTAGATCATACAACCTTGAAGAACTGAAAATTTACAGATCAAAAGAAGTATCTGAAAATAGATGCACAAAACCCCTGAAGCTTAGGACAGTGTGCCCACCACCCTAAAACCAGAGTCTTACTTTAACAAAGAGTCAAAATTCAACTAAAAGGCTGAGAAAATGAACAAATATAAGGGGAAAACCTCTGAATTTTGAAAGCTGCTATGGTAACAAGGAAGATCAAAACACACAATCAGAAAATGGCAACAACCTCAAAGCTCCTACATCCAAAGCCTCCAAGAAAAACATGAATTAGTCTCAGGTGATGGAAGAGCTCAAAAAGGATTTTGAAAATCAAGTAAGAAAGTAGAGGGAAAATTAGGACCAGAAATGAGAGTGATGCAAGAAAAGCATGAAAATGAGTCAACAGCTCGGTAAAGGAGACACAAAAAAACACTGAAGAAAATAACACCTTAAAAAAAATAAATGGACTAGGCCAAATGGTAAAAGACGCCTAAAATGCCAATGAGAAGAATGTTTTAAAAAATAGAATGGACCAAATGGAAAAGGAGGTCCAAAAGCTCAGTGGAGAAAATAATTTCTTAAAAATTAGAGCAGAACAAATGGAAGTCAATGACTTCATGAGAAATCAAGAAACGATTTAAAAAATTAAAAGAATGAAAAAAATAGACAATGTGAAACATCTCACTGGAAAAACAACTGATGTGGAAAATAGATCCATGAGAGATAACTTGAAAATTATTTGGCTTTCTGAAAACCATGATAAAAAAAAATCTTTGACATATTTTTTCAAGAAGTTTTCAAGAAAAACTGTTCTGATATCAAGAAGTAGAGGATAAAATAGAAATTTAAAGAATCCACCAATCACCTCCTGAAATAGATCCAAAAATGAAAACTTCCAAAAATGTTATACTCAAATCCCAGAGTTCCCTGGTGAAGGAGAAAACATTGGAAACAACCATAAAAAAAAATCAAGTATGATGGACCACAGTCAGGATAACATGAGATTTAGCAATGTCTATATTAAAAAATCAGAGGGCTTGGAATATGACGTTCTGGAGGGCAAAGGAGATAAGATTACAAACAAGAATCATCTACCCAGCAAAAATGAGTATAATCCTTCAGGGGGGGAAATGGTTATTCAAAGAAATAGAGGACTTTAAGAATTCTTGAAGAAAAGACCAGAGCTCAATAGAAAATTTCACTTTCAAATACAACACTCAAGAGAAGGATAAAAATATATAGCAAAGGGAAATCATAATGGACTTAAGAAGCTTAAATTCATTATATTCCTACATGAGAGGGTGATACTTGTAACTCATAAGATCTTTCTCATTATTAGGGTGGTTAGAAAGTATATACACAGACAGAAGGAACAGGAGTGAGTTGAATATGAAGGGATAAAATCTAAACAAATAAAACTTAGAGATAAAAGAGGAATGCACTAGGAGAAAAAGAAATGAAGAGGCAGAATGGGGTAAATTATCTCACATAAAAGAGGCAAGAAAAAACATTTGCAGTGAATAGGAAGAGGAGAGAGTTTGGGGGGAGTGAGTAGACCTTACTCTTATCAGTATTGTCTCAAAGAGGGAATAACATACACACCCAACTGGGTATTGAAATCAATTTTACCTTACAGGAAAGTAAGAGGGAAAGCATATAAAAGAAGGGATGGGAGTGATTGAACGGAAGGCAGATTAGGGGAGGCATTAGTCAGAAGGAAAACTTTTCAGGAAGGACAGAGTGAAAGGAGACTAGAATAAACAGAATAAAGAGGTGGGGGGTAATAGGATGGAGGAAAATACAGTTAACAATAATAACTTTGAAAAAAGAAATTGAAGTAAGCTTCTCTGATAAAGTCCTCATCTGTCAAACATTTAGAGAACTGAATCAAATTTCTTAAAAAATAAGAGTTAATCTTTAATTGATAAATTTAATTGATAAATGATTGAAAGATGTGAACAATTTTCAGATGAAACAATCAAAACTATCTAAAGCCATATAAAAATATTCTAACTTACTATTGATTGGAAAAATGCAAATTGAAACAATTCTGAGGTACTACTTCCTACCTATTTGATTGGCTAATAGGACAGGAAAGGTAAATGGCAAATGTTGAAGGGAACATGGGAAAAATGAGATTTTAATGAATTGTTAATGGAGTTGTGAACTGTTTCAACCATTCTTTCAAGCAATGTGGAACTATGCTCAAATCGCTGTATGGTTCTCCATGCATTATTGTTTAACCTAGTAGTACCCCTACTAAGTCTATATCCCAAAAGAAATAAAATACAAAAAGGAAAAGAACCTATACATACAAAAATATTTATAGCAGCTCTTTTCAAGGGCTAAAGAATTAGAAGATGAGATAATGCCCATCAACTGGGAAACAGTTGAACAACTTGTGGATGTAATTATGCTGAAATACTATTGTACTATAAGAAATGATGAACAGCATGCTCTCAGAAAAACCTTGAAAGACTCGTATAGGCTGATGCAAAGTGAAAATGTACTGTGTACAAAGTAATAGCAATGTGGTAAGGCAATCAGATGTGAAAGACTTAGTTATTCTCAGCAATACAATGATCCAGGACAACTCTGAAGGAATTATGATGAAAAAATGCTATCCATCCCCAAAGAAAGAATTGATGGCATCTGAATACAGATTGAATACTTTATTTTTACCTTCCTTCATTTTTCCTGGAGTTTTCATTTCTTACCTATGTTATCTTTTGCAATATGACTGTTATGAATACATTTTGCATAACTACACATGTATAACCTACATTGAATTGCTTGCCTTTTTGATGAGGGTTATGGAGTGAGGAAGGGAGAGAATTTGGAATTCTAAGTTTTAAAAGCAATTGTCATTTTTTTATATGCAAGTGGGGAAAATAAACTAGTAAATAAAAGCTTTAAAAAAAGAGTTAACTGAGATAAACAGTTCATCAATAAAATTGGGATAACATTAGTGTCTATGTCATAAGTTTGTTGTGAAGATCAAGTTAGATAATATATGTAAAGTGCTTAGCTTAGTGTCTGGCACATGGTGGGTACCATATGAATGTTAGCTATTATTGTTTTTACTATTAAGGCACTAGCAACGAAGATATGTTATCCTGTGCAAGAAACCCTAAAAATGCCAGGGAAAAGACCCTTTTCTCTAGAGTACATGGGAGTAAAATGTGAAACTAGAAACTTCACAGGGCTAGGTTATGAAAGTGCTTTAAGAACCAAACAGAAGATTTTACATTTGATCCTAGGGATAGTAGAATGTCCATTTTAAGGAAGACATCCAGACCAGGAATGTCTTCATTCCTCTGCAGGATGCACTCCTCACTCTGCAGAATATTCCTACCATGTCAAAGAACATTTCTCACCATGGAAAGTCATGCCAATCCTGGATTTATCATTCTGGAAGGATCCTCCATTCTTGTGGCTTCTTCTTGAAAAGCAGCCTCATCTCCTGATTTTTCACAGAACCTCTGTCTTAAGAACATCCAGATCAGCTATGTTTCTGTTCATTTCAGGCTCATCTGGACTCTCCATACTTTCTCTACTTTCTTCTCCTCCCCATCAACTTCTGTTTTGTTTTATGGGTTGTTTTCTTCCTTTAGAATTCCCTCTTTGAGGAAAGGGATTGCCTATTGCTCTGTTTGTATCTGTATTCTTATATATTAGTATAGGACCTAGACTATAGCAAGTGCTCAATAAATGCTTGTTGACTTGATTTAAAAGGAATCATTGGATAAAATAATAATAATAATAAATTTAATGGGGTTTATTGAATTTGATAGAGGGGCAGTTACATAGTTAGACATTTGCCTTAACATGATTATTTATTGCAATTGATTTAAAAAATGAACCAGAATAAAAAGAAACTAAAGGCAGAAAGACTAACCTGGCAACTATTAAAATGTTATAGGGACACGGTGGCAAAAGCTTGTTCTATGGTGGATATCATGAAAGTAGAAAGAACAAGACTGAATTGTAGCAAATGCAAGATAAGATTTGAGAATGACATCAAGGAGGATAGTGGTATTCCCCATGACAATAGGAAAAAAAATTCGAAAGAATGGATAATTAGGAAAGAAAGGTGATTTTTGTCTTGAACACGCTGAACATAGCTTGCCTATGAGACAGACATTTTAAGATCTCCAAATGTCACTTGCTAATGAAAGAGAGGAGTTCGGGGGAGAGGAAAGAGATGGAAATAAGCAAATGGATAAATAAATCACTAGATACATAGACATACAGACAGATAGATAGACAAATAAAGAATAAGTAAAACTGGGAATCACTGCCTGGGGCAAGAACTTAAGAGTGTATTGATAAAAAATGATCACCAGGATCTGGATCCGTGACAAATTTAAAGAGTGTCAACCTTGAAGGGGTGAAATTGATGAATGATAGGAGTAAAGAGATAGGATGAGGTGAAAGGAGCAGTATGATTCCCCCACTTATCCAGTGAGTGAGTGGTAAGAGACAAAGTGCAACCAATATTTTAAAGGCTGACCAGGGATGCAGGGTCATCAGAAGGGAGCTACTGCTTAGTGAGAGCTAAAGGAGAGAGAAGTGAAAAAATGCAAGCAATCTTATTAGTTTTAAAGCAGGTCTACCACAGAGCATAAGAACTGAGGAGAGTATTTGGTAGATAGGGTTGAGAAGTAGAAGTAAGGAAGCTAGATGGCGAGGATAGGGAATACAGTCTGTACTCCAGATATGCAGCAAACAGAAACACTGGAATAGGGAAAAATTGATAGGATAGTTAGTTATATGCTAACCACAGAGTCTCAATGGGAAGAATTCAAGCAGAGCATCATTGTAGGAGAGAAGTCAATTGATGGAGACAGATAATTAGAAAGGTCAAAGTCTTTTCTTGAGGTCCAATTTCACAACAGGTGGTTATATGGTATCCTATAAGGCTGAGGTGGTTTGCCTCACAGTAAGCAGTAGAAAATGAAGGAATGACTTGGAGGAATCTAACCAGAAAGCAAGAGTTAGTTCAAGGCAGATAAGATTTGGGAAAGGTCTCTAAAACACTGGAAAAGTCTCTGGAACTAGAAGACCAGAGATGACTGTCCTTGATCCAGACTAAGGAGTATTGCCTAAGAAAACCATGGGGCAAAGAGAGTGAAGAAGAGTTTTGAGTAGTTAAGTGACATTATTTAGGCCTTAGAAAAAGATAATTAATTTGTAAGCTGTGTTAATCTTGGGCTAACAGCTGCAGTTGGTAGGTTTGTGGACCTAATCTATTGTGATGACAATGTATGTGAAAAGAAGAGGAAGGCTGTGAAAATTGTTATGAAAATGTTATGAAAATTGACTCTTCAAATTTGGGAAGTGATTTCATACGGAATGATAAGAGTTCAGGACAACTTTCAAGTTGAACACTAGGATGATTGACAGTATTCTAGGAGACAAACGTGATGGATGATATGTTCTTCAGTAACAAGGTGCTTCTTTTTAATTAATTAATTTATTTTTAGTTTTCAACATTCATTGCCAAAAGATTTTGAGTTTCAAAATTCCTCCTCTCATTTCTCCCCCCTCCCAAGATGCATTCAATTTGATATAGGGTCTGCTTATGCATTCATATTTAACATATTTTCAAATTAGTTATGATGGAAAGAAAAATTAGAGCTAATAGCAAGAAGTAATGGGAAGATCCACAAGAAAAAAGAAACAAAACCAAGCAAATCAAAAGGAGAGAGACATTCCTGTTCAAACTCCAAGGTTCTTTCTCTGGAGGTGGATAGCATTTTCCACTGTGAGTCTTTTGGAGTTGTCTTAGTTCCTTGCATTGCTCTTCATTACATTGATCATTTCACTCAGTGTGAATTCATATGAGTCTTTCCAGTTTTTCTGAAGTCTGCCTACTCATCATTTCTTATAGTAGAATAGTATTCCATTACATGTGTATACCACAGCTTGTTCAGCCATTGCCCAATTGATGGATATCCCTTCAATTTCCTGTTCTTTGCCACAGCAAAGAGTTGCTATGAATATTTTTGTAAAAGTGGGTTCTTTCCCCTCTTTTCACAATCTTTTTGGGATACAGACCTAGAAGTGGTATTGCTGGGTTAAATAGTATGCACATTTTTATAGCCCTTTGGGCAGTACCAAAATACTCTCTAAAATGGTTGGATTACTTTACAATTCCACTAACAATGCATTAGCATCCAATTTTCCCACATCTCCAACATTTTTTATTTTTCTATTTTCTCATGTTAGTCAATCTGATAGCTGTGATGTGATACTTCAGAGTTCTTTTGGTTTGCATTTCTCAAATCAATATTGATTTAGAACATTTTTTCATACAATTACAGGTAACTTTAAATTCTTCTTCAGCAAACTGCCAGTTCATTTCCTTTGACCGTTTATCAATTGGTGAATGACTTGACTTTTTAAAAGTTTTATTCAGTTCTCTGTATATTTTAAGAGAGTGAAGAAGAGTTTTGAGTAGTTAAAGCCTTTATCAGAGACACTAGTGGTGAAAAGAAATTCTTCCCCAGTTTTCTGCTTCCCTCCTGATTTTAGTTAGACAAGGTGCTTCTTGAATGAACCAAAAATTAAACCACACTGATATAGTAAAAATAACTGGAATTGACATAGAACTTTAAAGTCTGAAAAAGGTTTTTAAACGCATTATCTCAGTTGAATCTCAGAAAAACTCTGGGTGACTGGTGCAACCCTTATTATTATTCCCATTTCACAGATTAGAAAATTGAGACTCAAAAAGGTCAAATGACTTAGTCATTGTTACATAGCAAGTACAAAAGTACTTGAGACCATATTTGAACTCAAGACTCCCTGACTCCAAACCCGGCATACAGAGCATGAGGTTTATAAAATTTGAGTAAGGTCAGGGTGAAGGCCAGAAGAGAAAAATGAGACAGCACAGCAATCACTGAAGAAGAGAAAAAAATTGGGAAAAAATGAAGTCATGTAGTGAATACATAAGAATTATGAGAAGTCAATAACAAAGTGTTATCAAGTTGCTTGGGGAAAGTGGTACTCCAGTGTAAATATCTGAGATAATGAATCGAGAATCCTTGAATCCTGAGGGCTTCCTGTAATCCAGTGGATATAAATTATGTTACACTCCTACAGACTCTAAGACTCGGATTCCTATGGTGTTTGAAGAATTGATCCATTCATACTTTGCATTTATCCAGACCCTTCAGTCAGAAAATGTACAGGAGTGGGAAAGATAGAGGGAGGCACATTGCACATAAGAATAGCCCACAGAAAATGCAGATTGAACCTCCTTGAGCAACAGAACCTGTATCCTGATTCCTGCTGTGACTGATTTTTGAGTATGTGTAATTGCTTTTCTCATTTGTAGGATATCTTTTACAAAAATAGCATGACAGAGATCCCTGTTCCCTTTTGGACAGACATTCAATTATATCTTAGGCTATATTAAAATCCTCTGAATCACCCCAGAGTAATTCAGCCATGGCACCCTCCTATAGTCTACTGCTACATCATGATACTCCTGTTCGTGTCTAATATATTTGCAAAAATATCCTTCTGTGTCTTCTGTTTAAAAAAAAGGAATGAGCTGTTCTCAAATTGTAATAGATACACAGAGGACTGTAGTTACGTTACACCATTTCTATAAATGTGCATGTAAGTGTCAGTCTTGTAATATTCGTTTAGTAAATTTCCAAGTGATAATACAAGCACAAACCTTTCAGTTTCCCTCTGAAATTTAGTTCCTTATGCTTTTGTTTCATTGGTTTCCTCAATTTTGCCTTAACTGTTTATTTTTTTTTGTCATGTCATTGGCATTGCTTTTCAATAAAACGTTTCCCTGTTTGGACACAAACAGGACATTCCTGAAATATTTCATGACTTTATCAAATAACAGAAAATTAGGATTTTGAAGTTTAAATTTATTTTTATATTACTTACCATTTATCTATTTACTTTTTTCTTCATTCATTCATTCACTTATTTGTTCGTTTGTTTATACTCTAACTCACAGGATAGAGGCTTATATGTTCAAAGCCTATGAGCTTATATGCTTGTATGCTCAAAAGCTCTCCGAGAATTCACAGAGGAGTGAAAAAAAATATGAGTGTTGTTGCAAGGAAGGCTCAATGAGAATTTTCTCCCTTTTGGGTTACTGTTTTACTCCATAGAGTTGGAAAAGAAGTTTCACAATTTCTCTTGTTGTTGTTGTTGAGGTTTATTTTGATGGCTAGTGAATGACTGAATGCACAGTAAATATAGAGAATAAACTAGGTGTAGAATTTAATAGAAGATTGGATTGCCTTTGGGAAAAGATGGATTAGTTTTAATAATCTGATTTCTCTGTAGCAAGCCACCATCTATTTAACGTTGACTTTCTTCCAAAGGTGGCACAAAGTTAAAAGCACAGAACATAAGTACCTCTGAAGAATTTTAGTTAAAAATCACCCAAATGACAATAGAGGCTTGAATGGAAAGTGTGAATAGATTATAAAACTTAAGTTATCAGTGAGTTCTCTGACCAGAATAGGTATATGACTAACAAAGGGCAGTCATATAACAGAAGTAGGAGTCAGATCACAAATGGACAGTCAACATGTTGCATTACTATACATAGAATGGTAAGAGCACTAGAAAAAGGGTTCCAGAAAAATGACCGAATCTCCTTATTTAGGGGAGGACATGGACAAGAATGAGAAATCAGGAATAGATCGCAATCTGATTAATTAGAAGCACATCCATCAAAGTGATAATTTAGCTATCAAAATATTGAAGTATTAATGGTAGAAAATTTAAAAATCCCATACAATAACACTTTAGTTGTATTTCAGTAGATATGATTATTTTTAAGACTAGAATTGTGATTTCATTCCTCTAGGTAATCATCTGTTAGAAAACTCCCTTTATCAAAGCAGTATGGACATCTTTGGTGCAATTTATTATTTGACAGAGTTATCTAGGGTGCTAAGAGATTAAGTGACTTTTCCAACTTCCATATCTCTCATATAAGAGGCTCAAGCTAATTCTGGGTCTTACTGACTTTGTAGCCAGATTTCTACTGACCATGCCATATCCTGTCTCTCTGGACAATTATTTACCAGTGGTTTAACCCTGACACTCTTATATAAACAGTAAAATTGAAGTAGGAGAGAATTTTTTTCCACTTTTTTTCATAACAATTAATTCTGAGCCCCCACAGCAGCTTGTCAAGTATCTAATACTAAGTATTAAACCAAATAATCCTATTTTTCTATAAGTTTCTACTCATCTCTCCATTCAAATTGAATTTCTATTCTCATAGGCTTAAATAAACACTAATGTCACTGGCTATTCAGTAAATTAAACTTAGAGCAAACAGATTTAATTAATTAAATAGCCAATGAATTAATATTTATTTAAGCCTAAAATGGAAAAGTTTAAAAGTTGGCTTGAAGTTTATCATTAAAAAATATGATTTTGGTAACTGGTGCCATCATTTCCTGGCAAATAGAGGGAGAAGAAATAGAAGCAGTGTTGGTTTTTATGTTCTTAGATTCAAAGATCACTGGATATGGCAAATGAAGCTATGGAATTAAAACATGCTTACTCCTTGGAAAGAAAGTTTTGGCAAATTTGAACAGCATACTAAAAAGAAGAGTCTTCACCTTGCCAAGAAAAGTCTGAAAAGTAAAAGCTATGTTGTTGTTATTGGGCTTTTTTTAAAATAGTAATGCGTGTCTGTGAGAGTTGGGCTATAAGGAAAGCTAGGTGTCATGCAATCGTTACTTTTGAACTGTGTTGGAGAAGAGTTTTGAGAGTCCCGTGGATAGCAAGGAGATCAAATTGGTTAGTACTTAAAGAAATTAATTCATGTTATTTACTGGAAGATCAAATAGTGAATCTGAAGTTTCAGTAATTTGGCCACATGATGAGAACACTGGACTCAGAGGAAAGGACTCATTTTAGGAAAGATTGGAGACAAAGGGAAAAAGGAATAACACAGGATGAGATGAATAAATAACATTATGGAACTAATGAATATCAGCCTGGATGTACTTTGAGAGACAGTGAAGGACAGAAGAGCCTGATATGCCATGGTCCATGGCAACACAAAGAGCTGGAAATGACTGCAAGACTGACCAAAACAACAATGGTAACATTTAAGTATTTCAACAATGGGTCAGTGGAGAATGTCAAAGCCAGTGCCAACTCTAACCAAGAACAAGAATAAAATATAGCAATGGAATATAAAGCTTAAATGGTTAATAGACGTCTTGAGTAGCTTGATTTAATAAATAGATAATGACTTCACTTGTTCAACATATAAATAGGGCTTTATAATATGGAGTTTAAAAATTATCAGCTACTTTAAAACTTTAAAAACCATTACCTAGCAGCTTTTATGGAAAAGGGACTTACTAAGTAAACTTAAGCTCATCTTTGCACAAATTCTACACTGGATGAATCCAAATGAGCAAAGTTTAGTTATATGAGCTTTTTATGAGAGATCATTTTTGTTAGTACTGTAGCATACGTTGTGCAAAAACCAAAAACAAAACAACAAAAAAACACCTTAAAGTTGTCTGTTGGTGAATCTAGGCAAGCTTACTTATCAAAAGGCATCCCACTGTCACCAGCTAATTCCACTACCCTATAATCTGTTAACTTTTATTATACATGCCTGCTACAAGCTCTGTGGTATGCGAATCTAGGTTAACATAGAATACAGTGATATTTCCATTAATCCTTTTGGAAAAAAAGCTTTAGGTAAAAGCAATTTGAGACATGGCATTCTACTATGCCTAGCTCTGGGATTGTGAGTATCAAAGAGGAAGAAAGGGGTAGGGGAGTTTGAGGGTCTTTCTTTCTTTCCTCCCTCCCTTCTTCCTTCCATCATTCCCTCTTTTCTTTCCTTCTTTTTTCTTTCTTTCCTTCCATCCTTCCTTCTTTCTTGTCTTTCCTATAACCTCAAACCCAGTGCACTCTGAAGCGCATACATTGGACAACAATAGGTCCCTGCCCAAACTTCACTTAATGGCTACTTTCTCTCCTGTCTCTTGATTATCGAAAGTAACTATTTCTCTTTCACTCCCAACTTAATTTAATTATTTTTTTTCTTTTGGTCATTAAAAGGGTCATTCCATGATTATTTCTTAAAGAAGTCTATTCACTGAATGGGCATTGCCTTCCTTTAAGTGAGTACCTGAAAAAATCAATGTCTCCCATGGCATCCTGAGCCATCTCCAGTCATCCTGAGGAATATCAGGTCACTTGACCCAGATGGCTCAGGAGGAGAAAGTGAGGCTGGTGCCCTTTCACAGCCCTCCCTCACTCAAAACAAAGTAAAGTTCAAGTCATGTCATCATTTCTCTGATGTCATGGTCTTCAAAAACGAAGAATGAGCACAACAAGCTTAAATTCAGTCAACTAAAATTTATTAAGTACCTACAATGTTCCAGGCACCACAGTAAGTGCTAGGAATACAGAAGGGGGGAGAGGTAGTATCTGCCCTTGAGGAGTTCATATTCTAATGTAGTGCATGGGAGACAGCATGCAAACAACTACAAATATGAAAGAGAAACAGATACACGCACACACAGAAAGAGACACAGAGAGAGAAACAGCCAGACAGAGAGAGACAGACAGACAGACAGACAGAGAGGGGAGGGAGGGAGAGAGAGAAAGAATTGGGTGTGTTCTCAGAAGAAATATATTACAATTAAAGAAAACTGGGAAAAAAATTCTTGCAGAGGGTGTGACTGAAATTGAAACTTGAAGAAAGCTGGAAAGTTTGAAGAAATGAGGAGGGAGGACATTCTAAGCAGGGACATAGGCAGTGAAAATGCTCAGAATGAGCAGATCAAATGTCATGTTCAAGAGCTAGCAGGGAGGCTAATGTCATTGAATTGCAGAATAAGTTTATGTGAGTAAGGAGTAAGAAGACTGAAATGGTAGGAAGAAGCCAGGTTATGAAGGGCTTAGAAATCAAACAGAACATTTTCTTATTGACCCTGGGGAACAATCAGGAGGCACTGGAACTTACTGAATAGAGGAGGTGATATTATCAGACCTGAATTTTGGGAAGACAAATTTGACAGATAGCTGAATGATGGATTGAGGTGAGGAGAAATAAAGCAGGGAGACCAACTAGCAGGCTATGGCACTAGGCCAGGCACAATGTCTCCAGACTCAGGATAGTTGCATTATTACAAGAAACAAAGGGGTATAGATTAAGAAGATGGAAATGGCACAACTTGACAGCTGCATGTAAGTGAGGTAAGAGAGAGTGAGTATCTAAAGATGACCTTAACGTTGGGAGTCTGTGTGACTGGGAGGATATTAATACCTTTGACAGTAATAGAAAAGTTAGGAAGAGGGAAAAAGGGTTTAGGGAAAAAAATATAATGACTTCTATTTTGAAAGTGGTGAGCTTAAGATCTTCATGAGACATTAGTTTTCTCAGGATGGTGGTTGAAGCCTCTTCTCAAGAATTCTTTTTAGGACCATTTCCCAAAGATGATCAAAGGTCAAGAAGGAAGCTGTTTTCCCCCTCCCCCGAGACAGAAACCAAGTCCAAGGCCTGAAAAGCCAAGAAGGTGGTGTTGAAGGGTGTCAATAGCTGCAAAAAGAAGAAAATCCAAACATCTCCCACCATCTGGTGACCCAAGACATTAAGACTTTGAAGGTAGGGCAAATACCCTTGGAAAAAATACCCCTTGGAGAAACAAACTTGATCACTATACCATCAAGTTTCCCTTGAACACCGAGTATGCTTTGAAGAAGATTGAGGACAACAATACCCTAATCTTCATTGTGGATTTCAAGGCTAACAAGCATTAGGTCAAGCAGGTGGTAAAGAAGCTGTATGACATTGATGTGTCTAAGGTCAATGCACTCTTCAGGTCTGATGGAGAGAAGTCCTATGTCTGACTTGTTCCATGTTATGATGCTTCAAATGTTGCCAACAGAATTGTAATCATCTAAACTGTGTACTGTTATCCAACTCCACCTACAACAAAATTTCTAGAAAAAAAAGTCTTTTTGATAATCTTTCTTCACAAGATGAGATACCCCACATGATATCAGGAAGGAAGCTCTCTTAAGTCTTTTTTCTCTGTGCTCAAACAATCTTTCTCAAAGTATGATACTAACAGTCTCTATGGAATTACAGTTAAAATGCCAGTTTTCACACCAACTCCTAACACATTACAGTTAAACTGTAACTTCTCACATTTCCATTATGTCCTAAATATATAATAACTAACCCATACTCTTTGTAGGAGGAGTTATTGAAGATGTGTTCCAAGTTAAGATTTTTATCCACTATGGCATACTTCTACCCCATTATAATTGTGCCATATTTGCTATATATTTGCCAAATTTTGTCTCTTTTGTTCTCATAATCTTGTAACTTTCAAGAATCCACTCATGTATAATTTTTTTTAAATAAAGCTTTTGAAGAGATGGAAAAATAGGCATAAGTTTCAGTAGTTCATATATCTTCAGGATGACTTTTTGGATAATAATAGGAGATAATCTTTTCACATCTTTGGTATCCTCCCTTCTTTCTGCTATTTAAGTACTGTAAAGAAGACAAGAAAAAAGCCATCTTAGAATGTTTGAATGCATAATCACTTGAAATGAAATATAACTTTTAAAAAAATAAATTAGTTTGTTTTTTTTAAAAAATGAAATGGACAACTGCAGCAAATTTCTGTTGAGTGCTAATGCTTATAACAGGGTAGTTTAAGTAATTTTCAGGAGCAGAGCTATATAATTAACCATATTTCCCAGTTGTCACAACAAAATCTATTTCATCAGCTAGGTTATGCACTTGAAGAGTTTCTCAGAGTTACCATAGCAATTAAATCTTTAGGTTATTGTGTTTAAGTTTATCCAAACAAGTTTAGTGAAGATAGAGGGAATTTAGCATGCTGGTGTCTTCTTATCCTTTGAAAGGATTCCATATTTATGCGATGGCACAGGAAGGAACCCCTCACTTTAAAACATATAGAAACATAGAATGATGGTCTGGAGAGGAGCAACCAAATGTTCAAAGGCAAGAAAATAAAAAATAAAGATCTTGGGAAGAAGATTAGGAATTTCGTAGCTTACAGAATTACAGATTCACAGTGTTTCAGGTACAGAAGAACTTGCAACCAGAATAAGATTCCTTCTCCAATGTACAAAAAAAATCATGTAACATTTGTTTGAAGATCTAAAGGAAAAAGGAAATGTCTACTTTATGAAATGATCTATTCTACTTTAGGAAAGATTTTATTTTTAATAAAGATAGTTATATTTGATTTGCTATTTACGTAGAGTCCAACTCTAATCAACTTTAACTTCAACACATTGAAGTTCAGGCCATTTGAGATTCTTTCCAACTTAACTTATGAACAGTTCTATGAATTTTCACTCAACTCATTTCCTCCAAGGGGTAGAAAGCACTACAGCCCTCAACAAAGGCCAATGAATATTATATCAGGCTAGAAAAAATAATATCAAAAATCATCTGGAAGAAAAAAAAAGGTCCAGAATATCAAGGGAATTAGTGAAAAGAAATGTGAGGGAAGGCCACTTTGTCACACCAGATCATAAATTGTAGTATAAAACAGGAATAATCAAAACCAATTTGTACTGACTAAGAAATAGAGCGGTAAATCAGTAGAATAGGTCAGGTACACAATACACAATACTCAATGACCATACCAATCTACTATTTGATGAACCCCAAGACCCTAGTTTTTGGGATAAAGCTCACTATTTTACAGAAACTACTGGGAAAAACAGGAAAATAGTATGGCAATAACTGGGCATAGACCAATATCTAACATTGTATAGCAATAGAAAGTTCAAATAGATACACTATAGATATAAAGTCTGATTTATAAACAAATCAGGGTAGCAAGGAATAGTTTATCTGTCAGACTTATGGTGAATGGAGGAATTTATGACCCAACAAGAGATAGAGATCATCATTTTTAAAAAATACATAATTGATTAATTTTTTAGTTTTCAACTTTCACTTCCACAAGAATTTGAATTCAAAATATTCTCCCCCTCTCTCCTCAACCCCAGGACAGCATGCACTCCATTCACCCCTTTCTTCAGTCTGTCCTCCATTCTATTGCCCACCCTTCTTCCATTGCTGTCCCCTCCATTTTCCTGTAAAGTAAAATAGATTTCTATACTCCATTGCTTGGGTATCTTAATTTCCAGTCGTATACTAAAACAATTTTTTATATTCATTCTTAAAGCTTTCCATTTCTTATTCTCTCCCTCCCCACCCACTCTCATCTAGAAAACAAGCAATTCAACAAACATCATACATGTATAAAAATGCAAAGCACTTCCATAATAGTTGTGTTATAAAAGATTCATCACATTTCTGTCCTATCCTGATCTCCATTTATTCCCTTCTCTCCCTTGACCTCTCCTGCCACAATAGTGTTTGCTTCTGATTATCCATTTCCCCAACTTGCTGTTACTTCTATTATCTTCCCTCTCCTATACCCTTCCCCTGTGCCTTCCTGCAGGGTAAAATAGATTTCCATAAACAATTGAGTATGATATTCCTACTTAAGTCAAATCCCATGAGAGTAAGGCTCATTTACTTCCTTTCTTCTCCAGTCCCTTCTCTTCCATTGTAAAAGCTCTTTCTTCTCTCTTTTACATGAGATGATTTGCTACATTCTATCTCTCCCTTTTTCTTACTCCTAGTACATTCCATTCAACAGTAAATTCTATTTTTTTAGGTATTCTTCCTTCATATTCAGTTCACCCTGTGCCCTCTATGTGTGTATGTGTGTGTACTACGTGTGTGTGTATGCATGTGTGTATATACATATAGGTATATATTCATATATATACATATATATACACACATTCACCCCTGTACATACACAGACCTACACACATGTAATGTACACATACATGCCTACATATATATATATATACATATATATATATGTATATATATATATTCGCTCTAACTGCCTTAATACGGAAAATGGTCTCATGAGTTAACAAGTAACATTTTTCCATGTAGGAATGTAAACAGTTCAACTTTAAACTCCAATGAGTTCCTTAAGCCTTCTCTTTCCTCTTTATCTTTTCATGTTTCTCTTTATTCTTGGATTTGAAAATCAAATTTTCTGTTCAGCTCTGTTCTTCTCAACAAGAATGATCAAAAGATCTCTATTTCATTGAAATTTCATTTTTTCCCTTGAAGTATTATACTCAGTTTTGCTGGGCAGGTGATTCTTTTGTTTAATGCTATCAACTTTGACCTCTGGAATATCATATTCCATGCCCTTCAATCCCTTAGTGTAGAAGCTGCTAAATCCTGTGTTACCCTGATTGTATTTCCACAATACTTGAATTTTTTTTTTTCTTTTTGGCTACTTACACTATTTTTCTCCTTGACTTGGGAACTCTGGAATTTGTCTACGATATTCCTCGGAGTTTACCTTTTGGTATCTATTTCATGAGGTGATTGGTGAAATCTTTCCATTTCTGTTTTACCCTTTGGATATAGAATATCAGAGCAGTTTTCCTTGATAATTTCTTGGAAGATGATGTGTAAGCTCTTTTTTGAGCATGGTTTTCAGGTAGACCAATAATTTTTAAACTATCTCTCCTGGATCTATTTTCTAGGTCAGTTGTTTTTTCAATGAGATATTTCATATTGCCTTCTAGTTTTTCATTCTTTTGATTTTGTTCTATAATTTCTTCATTTCTCATAAAGTCATTAACTTCCATCTCCTCCATTTTAATTTTTAAAGAACTATTTTCTTCAGTGAGTTATTGAACTTCCTTTTCCTTAGACCAATTCTGGTTTTAAAAGCATTCTTCTCATTATTGGCTTTTTGGACCACTTTTGGCATTTGGGTTACTCTATTTTTAAAGGTGTTATTTTCCTCAGAAATTCTTTGGGTCTCCTTTACCAAGCTGTTGACTCTCTTTTCATGATTTTCTTGCATTGCTCTCATTTCTTTTTCCAACTTTTCCTCAACCTCTCTTACTTTATTTTCAAAATCCTTTTTGAGCTCTACCATGGCCTGTGAAAAGTGCATATATTTTTGGAGGTTTTGGATGTAGAAGCCTTGATTTTCATGTCTTCCTCTGAGGGTATGCTTTCTTCTTCCACATCTGAAAGGATGGAAGAAAGTATCTTTTTTACCCTGAAAGTAACCTTCTGTAGTCTTATTTTTTCCACTTTTTTGGGCATTTTCCCAGTCATTTATTTGACCTTTGAATCCTTTGTTGAGTGGAGGGTGTTCCACCCTAGGCTTCAGAAATTTTGTGCAGTTGTTCTCTGAGATATCTCTAGGGACCTGTAAGTTCTCAGTTCCTCCAAGATGTCACAATCAAGGAAGAGTACTTCACTCCTCTTCTGGCCTGAGATGTGGTCTGTGAGCAACTACCAACACTCTTTTCTGCCTTGAAATTGCAAGTAGGGTTCCCTCTCCACATCCAACACCACCAGTGCTCCTCCTCATCCCAGGACTACCACTCAGGACTGAAACCCAGATCAACTTTGTGATTTTCCCACGGTCTTTAGGGTGAGGGGTGGATGCTGCTGCCACCCTGAGATCAGGGCTGGGGCTGGACCATTCTCCCCTCTCACTCAAGTGGAAGACCTTTCTTACTGACTTTTCAATGTATCTTTGGTGCTTGTAGGTTGTAGCTACTACCTGTGATTCAGTGCCCTGAAGCCTGCTCCAGTCTTATCCAAACCATGTGGCCCAGGCTGGGCTGAGCTCTACTCTGATCCTGGTGTTCTAGACCTTTGTTCTCAGCCTTCTAGGCATTCTAGGGCTGGAAATCTGTTTCACTTTGTCATTTTGTGACTTTTACTTCTCTAGAATTTGTTTATAGTCATTTTATACAGGTATTGTATAGGCTATGGGGTGAGAACTGGAGCAGGTCGGTCCTTGTACTGCACTATCTTGTGTCTGCCCACCCTTCCTCCCCCAAGAATATTATGAAATAAAAAATGGACAATTTTGATTACATTAAATTGAAATTTTTTTGCATAAATAAAGTCAATGCAACCAAAATTAGGAGGTATTCAGAAAATTGAATAAGAGGTTTTACAACTTGTGTCTTTGATAAAGGCCTCATTTCTAAAATATATGGAGAACTGTCAAATGTACAAGAACAGAAGTCATTTCCCAATTGATAAATGGTCAAAGTATATGAATAGGCAAGTTTTCAGAGAAAGACATTAAATTTATCTATACTCATATGAAAAAAATACTCAAAATCACTATTGATTGGAGAGATACAAATCAAAACAACTCTGAGGTACCACATCACACCTGTCAGATTGGCTAACATGACAAAAAAGAAAAATGATAAATGTTAGAGAAGATGTGGGAAAGTTTGAAAAGTAATTCATTGTTCATGGAGCTATGAGCTGATCCAGTCATTCTGGAAAACAACTTGAAAAGACGGCCAAAGGAGTATAAACTGTGCATACTTTTAGATGCAGCAATACCACCTTTAAGTCTATATCCCAAAAAGATCATAAAAATGGAAAAAATTCCCACATGTACAAAAATGTTTATAGCAGTTCTTTTTGTAGTGACCAAGAACTGGAATTTGAGGGTATGTCCATCAATCGGGAATGGCTTAACAAGTTGTGCTATATGAATATAATGGAATACTCATTTCCTACAAGATATGATGAACAGGTAGACTTCAGAAAACCCTGAAAAGACTTACATAAACTAACTCATGCTGAGTGAAGTGAGCAGAACCTGAACATTGTGTACAACAGCCACAGCATGCAGTGACTGATTTTGATGATCTTAGCCTTTGTCAACAATGCAAGGACCTAAAATAATTTTAAAGGACTGGTGATTGAAAATGTCATCCAAATCAAGAGAAAGAACTCTGAGTCAGAATGCAGAGCAAAGCAGATTACTTTCTTTCTTGTTTTGTTTTATTTTCTTTCTCTTGATTTCTCCCATTCATTATAAGTCTTCTATGCAACGTGACTAATGTAAAAATGTGTTTAATAGAAATGTATGTGTAAATCTTATATCAGATTAAATGCTGTCTTGAGGAGGAAGAGTGGGAGTGTGGGGGAGAAATTTTAAAACTCATGGAAGTTATTGTTGAAAACTAAAAATTCATAAATAAATAAATTGGAAAAATAATAAAGACTAAAATATTATTTTCCTATGGCAACTCTAATATTTTGGAACCATCTTAGGCACAACAGACAGGAATTCAACGAGTCAGTCAATACACATTTAATTAATGACTCCTATCTACTAAGAACTTCCTAAGTACTAGGGATACTCCCCCCATCCCCCACCAAAAAAAAAAAAAGGCAAAGACAGTCAGTTCCTGTTCTCAAGGAGTTCAGAATCCTACCTCACAATCTACACATTACAAGTGATTATATACAAACAAACTATGTAGGTAATAACCAGGAAATAAAAGGGACAAAATACACTAGAGAGATTAAGTGTAATAAGAGAGATAGGGAAAGTTTCCTTAAAGTCAATGACAGAACCCAGGAGATAAAGATGAGAAGAGAGAATATTACACACATTGGGGACAATAAGAAAACATACCAAGAGACAAGAGCTAGAGTGTGTTATGTGAGGACGACTCTAGATATTCCAGTGCCTGACAAAGATATTCAATTCTTCCTATGTCAACAGTTTTTCTAGAAATACAATTCCCAACGAAGGACCTAATCTTATTGAAGCTATTATTCTACTTCTGTGTCCTGGCTTCCTAAAGGCTTGTTCCAAATGGGGCAGAGTAATGATCACAGATATAGTCCTTAAGGGTTATCTAATCCATCACCTTCATCTTACAGATGAAGAAACAGAGGTGATTTGCATAATAGGGACAAAGGAAGGAAGGAAACAAGTATTTGTTAAGTGCCTACTATGTGTCTGGCACTAAGAAGCACTTAACAGATAAAATCTCATTTGAACTTCAGAAAAACCCTGTGAGGTAAGTGCCATTATTGCCCCAACTTCACAGTTGAGGAAACTGAGACAGAGAGTTTAAGTGCTTTGTCCAGGCTCAAAAATCTAGTATAGGTCTGAGGCTAGATTGAACTCATATCTTCCTGACTTTAGTTCCAGAGCTCTATCTGCTGATCAACCTGACTGCTTCTAAGTGACTTGTGGCATAGTTGGAAGATCAATGAATCTCAAATCTCAACATTACAATACAATTTAATTGCATGAGCAGAATATTCAGAACCAGAACAAGATAAAATATGCTCAGTTCAACTACAATTTGAAATGAATACAGTTGAATTAGTTTTTGTGGCATCACAAAAATAATAATTTTCTGAATGATAGAGTAGTGGATTCTACACAGAACAGACACAGCAGGGCTCTTGCTACCACCTTTCCAAAAGGGAAGAACTTAAAAGAAGATGGGAAATATAAAAAGACTTATTTGGGTTATACAATGAAAAGAGAATAAAGAAAAAGAGAGAGGCAGAAACTCCTTCAGGATGGAAAAATGGTGCCATTTAAAAAAAATAGTTTTCATTCCATTCAAGTTTGGGGTAAAGAAATTCTAAAATAAGAGGATGGACTAATAACAAAGGGCATGCATTGCTGAATTGCTTTGGAGAAGAGAGTGGAAGAGAAAAACTCAACTAAGTTTATGGATATTTGTTGCAACAAAACGTATAAAATAATTTAACATAAGCTGCTATTTCAAGAGAAGAAATTAAAGTATGTTGGTATGTATGAGGTAGGTTGTCAAAAAAAAAAAGTTTTGTTTTGTTTTGTTTTTTAAATTAGGAAAAAAAATCCATCAATAAAAAGGGGCAAAATGGGTTATGCGTTCTTTGGCATATTTATATTCTTATGATTGTAGGTTACAAGTAAAAACAGATTACATTATTTTCAGGCATTTCGGTGAACATCTTTTGATATAGCACACTGATAACCCAGAATTTTACACAGCATAGTGGCCTCTGCAAACTAGGACAAGTTATTCCAAATTCCAGCAAACTCGGTAGGGTATGATAAACATCTACCTGACTTAATCCCCAAATAACGTAAGCAATTTCATTTAATATTTTCTCTTCAATTTAAGTCTTTTATTTTTTCCTAAAACTGTTAAAAATAAAGTCTTATATAAAAGGGCAGACGAAACTAATGATAACATTGGAATAATGAATTTCCTAGTTATAGAATAAAGGAATATGAATCTCATATTTCTTTAAATGTCAGGATAAATTTAATACAATGTTATATGTTATTAAAAACAAACACATTTTCATTTATTATATAGACATTTTATTCACTGTGAATTGAAGGAAATTTTAATTTCTGAAAATTGACCTTTTATGAAATTTGATAATTGCAGAAAGCGTGCTTTATTTTTTAACTTTAATTTCTCTTCATTTTTATATGTAGTACATGCTTTGAACTTTGGAAGTGATTGTGTGACATGAGAAACACTGGCATAGGACCATTCAGCATGGCATCTCCACATCAGAAAAAGTGCTGTGCTGAATGAACAAAGCAAAACTGAAACAGTTCAAAGGAAATATAGGATGCACAAATGGGGAGTATTCATCCCAAATGCTCACACAGACTATCTATGTTCAATCTGTGGTAGAGCCTTCCAAGCTCTGATTAGTCTGATCAGCCAAAGTTGGACACATTGAAACTTGACTTTATTATAGTGATGTCATTTCGTCCTCTTCAAAAAAAAAAAAAAAAAAAAAAAGGAAAACAACCTAATCTAACATGCTCTGAAGACTTATTACCCTTTTCCCACTACACCTAGCATTCTAAGAATCCAAAGAGCAATTTATCTGTGCCTACAGGGGTATTTCGTGTCTTTCTTTTTTTAATGTTTATTTATTTAGTTTTAGTTTTCTACACACATATCCACAAAATTTTGAGTTCGAAATTTTCTCCCCATCTCTCCCCTCCCCCACCCCAAAAGGCTGCGCATTTTCTCATTACCATTTTCTCCAATCTGCTCTCCCATCTGTCATGCCCCTCCTTTCCCTTATCCCCATCTTCTCTCTTTTCTTGTAGGTAAAAGACATTTCTATACCTCATTACCTGTATTTCTTATTTCTAAGCTGCATGCAAAAACAATTCTCAAAATTTGTTCCTAAAACTTTGAATTCCAGCTTCTCTCCCGTCCTCCCTCCCCATCCATCCCCACTGAGGAGGCAAGTAGTTCAATACAGGCTATATATGTGTCATTTTGCAAAAGACTTCTATAACAGTCATATTGTGCAAGACTAATTATATTTCTCTCCACCCTATCCTGCCCCTCATTTGTTCTATTCTCTCTTTTGACCTTGTCCCTCCTCAAAAGTGTGTACTTCAATTTACTCTCTCCTTCCATCTGCCCTCCTTTCTATCATCCCACCCAGCCCACTTATCCTCTTCTCCCCTACTTTCCTGTAGTGTAAAATAGATTTTCATACCAAATTGAGTTTACATGTTATTCCCTCCTTAAGTCAAATATAATGAGAGTAAGCTTCACTTTTTCCCCTCACTTCCCCCCTTTTCCCCTCTATTGATAAAAATTTTTCTTGCCACTTTCATGAGTGATAATTTGCCACATTCCATTTCTCCCTTTCTCCTCCCAATATATTCCTCTCTTACCCCTTAATCTTATTTTTTAGATATCGTCCTTTCCTATTCAACTCACCCTGTGCTATCTGTCTACACACATATGTGTATAATCCTTCCAACTACCCAAATATTGAGAAAGGTTTCAAGAATTACAAATATTCTATTTCCATGTAGTAATATAAACATTTCATCTTTAGTAAGTCCCTTATGATTTCTCTTTCCTGTTCACTTTTTCATGCTTCTCTTGATTCTTGTGTTGGAAAGTCAAATTTTCTATTCACTTCGGGTCTTTTCATTAAGAATGCTTGCAAGTCCTCTATATCATTGAATGACCATTTTCTCCCCTGAAGTATTATACTCAGATTTACTGGGTAGGTGATTTTTGGTTTTAATCCTAGTTCCTTTGACTTCTGGAATATTTTATTCCAAACACTGTGATCCCTTAATGTAGAAGTTGCTATGTCTTGTGCTATCCTGATAGTATTTCCACAATACCCAAATTACTTCTCTCTAGCTGCTTGCAATATTTTTTCCTTGACCTGGGAACTCTGGAATTTTGTTCCATTATTTCTAGGAGTTTCTATTTTCGAATATCTTTCAGGAGGTGATCAGTGGATTCTTTTAATATTTATTTGACCCTGCTGTTCTAGAATATCATGGCAGTTTTCTTGATAATTGCATGGAAGGTGATGTCTAAGCTCTTTTTTTTTGACCATGGATTTCAAGTAGACCATAATTTTTATACTGTCTCTCCTGGATCTATTTTTCAGGTCAGCTGTTTTTCCAATGAGATATTTCAAATTATTTTCCATTTTTTTTTTATTCTTTTTGTTTTGGTTTGATTTCTTTTTGATTTCTTCTAAAGTCATTAGCTTCCATTTACTCCATTCTAACTTTTAAAGAACTATTTTCTTCAGTGAGCTTTTGACATCCTTTTCCATTTGGCTAATTCTGCTTTTTAAAACATTCTTCTCATTGGCTTTTTGGACCTCTTTTGCAAATTGAGTTAGCCTATTCTTAAAGGTGTTATTTTCTTCTGCAATTTTTTAATCTCCTTTAGCAAGCTGTTGACTTGTTTTTCATGATTTTCTTGCATCCCTCTCATTTCTCTTCCCAATTTTTCCTCTGCATCTCTCACTGGATTTTCTAAATCCTTTTTGAGCTTTTCCATGACCTGAGACCATTGCATATTTATTTTTTAGGTTTTGGATGCAGAAGTCTTGACTTTTTGATGGTAAGCATTGTTCTTCCTCATCTGAAAGGATGAAAGAAAATGCCTATTCACCAAAGAAGTAGTCTTCTATGGTCTTATTTTTCACCCTTTTTTGGGTATTTTCCCAGCCAGTTACTTGACTTTTGAGTCCTTTATCAAGAGGAGGATATATTCTGGGGACCTGTAAGTTCTCAGTTCCTCCAAGGTGGCACAATCAAAGGAAAGGAGTTTACTCCTCTTCAGGCCTGCACTCTGCTCTGGGAGCTTCCACAGGCTTTTCTGCCCAAAATCTTTGAAGCTATCTTTGGTGTTTATGTGTTGAGCAATGTGTAAACCACAGCTACTGCCAGGGATTTCACCCCCAAGACCTGCTCCAGTTCTCTTCCTGACAATGCTGCACAGCCAAGGTTTGGCTGTACTCTGCTCCAAGACTGGAGCTATAGAGCTTTTCTGCTCAGAAACTGCAAGTCAGTTTCCGTCTACATAACTGCCTCCAGCTCCACCATACCAGCCCTCCTCCTCACCTCAGGATCATCACTCAGGGCTGAGATCCAGATCAGTTGCTTGATTAACCCAGTGGCTTTAGGTGCAGGGCTCCTAAAATGGATTCTGTGCTACAGTAACTGCTGCCACACTGGGTCAGCTGGGACCAGACTACTTTCACTTCTCACCCAGGAGAAAGTGCTTTTTCACTGACCTTTGAAGCTGTCTTTGGCATTTGTGGGTTGAGTAATCTGAGAACTGCTGTTGTTACTGGGGATTCCACCCTTGAGGCCTGCTTGTACCTCTAGGCCAAGGCTGGGCTGTGTTCCAAGGGCTGGGCCTTTCTCTGAGCCTGGTGTGATTCCTGTCTGCCTTTTAGGGTGTCTTGGGCTGGAGATCTCTTTCACTCTGTCGTTTTGTGGCTTCTGATGCTGTAGAATTTGTTTAGGGTCATTTTTTACAGGTATTTTATAGTGTGAGAGATGATCTCTGAGGATCTCTGAGTGAAGCCTCCTGAAAGAGCTAATTGTTTCTTCTTTTCTTGAAATATTTGCAGCAGGTTGACCTTGTAAAGAAATATTTCAATACATCCTGTTCTTTATCAGACTTCCCCCCACCTTGTTTTTAGGCATATAGCATTGAGGAATGACACACCTTTTTTTTTCTAAAACTGCTTGCTCTTGCAAAACTTCCCCCCTGCCCTTATCTCCAGGAAGTTTGTGAAATTATCTTTGTCCTTATCTGCTGGAGTAGATTGCCCAAAAATATCGTAGCCTCAGGGTTTGCACCAATGAGCCCTGGAGACAGGGGCTAGGGAGGAGGGGATTGAGGTTAGGACCTATATAATCTGTTGAGCTGAACATACCTCTGTTCTTTTTGGTCCTGCCATCTTTTGGGTGCTCTCAGGGAGCCCTTTCTCGAGAAAGTCAATAAAAGAACTATTCTCTTTGCTGATATTTCTGAGTCTCTTATTCATTTACAAGGTTCTCTGTACCTTATACAATGAGCTATGGGAGAAGAGCTAGAGTAAGTTTGTCTTTTTATTCCACCATCTTGGTTCTGCCTTCTCTGGTGTCTTTCAAGTACTATAGATCATAATGGCCAACTTGTATGCTCTCTCCCACTCTGATTTTCAGATCATCTGTTAACAACAATTAGTCAGTCCAACTTAATCAGCCTTTAGAAAAGGTTGTTTACTAAGGTGGGCCTAGTAAGAGCAGTTGGTACAAAACATTGTCCCACAAATGTCTGTGACACATTCTTTCACAAGGACAAACAGAGTCCAGGGGAAGTGGGTTCAAATGAGTTGCCAGTGTTGACACTTAGCTCAGCTATTCTAGAGTCACTATTAGGAATTCAGTAGATTTTCTGACACTTAAGACATCACAAGGTCCTCCTCTGCCTAAGGTTGTCATTAAGGAGGATAATAAGGCCAAGGCAGAGACTGGGCTCTTCACCTCCCTATCAAGAGATTCTTCCTAAGAAGCTTGGCTGGGAAGCTTGGCTTGAGCTGTCAGATTCTCAACTCCTAAGTAGCAAACTAGCTTCCTGTTCCCATATAAGCCTAACAAGTTCCTCAGCCATTCCAAGTAGCTTTCTTTCCAAAGGCAATTCCCCTTTCAAAGATATCAAGGCATAGGATCTTATCACTTTAAGTGCGGTGGAGTAATTAATTGGTTGGATAATTCATTACCTACCCATGCACCCATTCATATGCTTGCATGTGTGTATATACATGCAAACATGTGGATCCAAATGGTTTCTCAATATTACACAATGCACTGATACACACATGGGTGTGTATCTACATATTCACAAGTTACATGTACATGTATACATGAAACGCTTTGTCTGCTGAGTAAGGTTCTGGAAAACATCCTCAACACCCCTGATGGCATGACTTTCTTTGTAATACAAATCTTCTATTCAGCTATACTCCTACATTCCTTTTTTGGACTTCTGAATCAGTTTCACAATTTCCAAGGGATCTTAGAGATACGTCATGATCTAATGCCTCCCAGTATACCACTTGTAGCTTTCTTAACAAATGTTTACCTAATCTCCTCTCAAAAACTTTGGTAAAGAGGAATCTATGTTTGATTAGAAGCAACCAGTTCCATTTTTGGTCAATTCTAATTATGTTGATATTTTTTTTTTCTGGACTTAAATCTTGGTCTACAACTTCCCCTTTTTTTTCCTAATGTTATCCTTTGGGACCAAACAGAACAGAATGAATCTTTTTTTCATAAATTCCATACCTATATGTACTAAAACATTTTAATCATAAGCCTACAGCAATATTCTCTAGATTAAGCATCCTCAGTTTCCTCCCATCATAAGGTATGTTGATCAGGCTTTCCATGATGCATGTTAGCCTTCTCTGGAAATTATCAGGTTTGTCAATATCCTTCCTAAAATGTGAGGTGAAGAATTAAATCCAAAATTATGTAAGCAACAGAAGAAGTAATTTTGAAATGGAGCTATGAGAGTCCACAAGCATTTATTAAACACTTGCTATGTGATTAAACACTTAATCCAAGCACTGGATTAAATGTTTAGAATATCTAGAGGCAAACAATAGTCTGTGACTTCAAGAAGCTCACAATTTCATAAAGAGTTTATAATCTAATCTATCATTTCCTTTATCTAGGAAGGTAAGTTGTCTTAATGTATCATAAGATAACATCAGCTTTTCTTTGCCTATCATACAAAAGTTTTAAGTCATTTGGAGAATTTAATACACTAAAACTCTTCACTTGTTTTTTTCTCCTCAAATTGATTGCTGTATTTAATACTGTGTTTAGGTATACATTATCCCTTTGTTTCAGTCTTTTAAAAATTAATCAATATTTAATTTTTGTACTTTTTATAATATGTAAGCATTAGGGAGTATGGAAGTTGAAATGACAGAAGAAAGTGAATCATTTTCTTGCTTAATTCCAAATTGTTAACCAAAACAATTGGAACACTTCACTGTTCTAACCATAGCATTTTAGTGATTCTTTCTTTCCATAGGCACCTCTACATTGATTCTTGGATTTTTGTTTATCTTTACCAATTCCAGTACATAAAGTGAAAATTTAAAGTTTCTTAACTTGTATTTCTCACACTACAAGTGATCAAATATATGTTTTCATGAGTTTGCTTATGCTTTTATTTTTTCTTCTGAAAACAGTTGTTCATATCCTTCATTTATCTCTTGGGTATTGGTACTTGAATACCCATCCAGCTATTCTGTCCAGCTATGATTTGAGCTGTGCGCTAACTAAGAACATTTTTAATATCTCTCCTTTCTTCTTTAGTTTTAGTTTCTTGTTAACTATATTTGTTCTTCCTTTCCAAGAGTAGAAAAATCATTCTCCCAAGCAACAAAATAAAACCAAAATAGGAATTGGACAGTTTTTTATTTTTTTCACAATTGCTTACAATTCAAGAAGCAATTATTTATTGCCTACTATTTGCCAAGAATTGTCCTAGGATTTATGCATACCAATACAAAAGTGTTTCTTTTGTTACATGTTCTTTTTCTCCAAGAGTTAATTTAGCACAGTAGAGATAGAGAAAGTGCCATATGACAAGAAGATGCATATGATCAAATATGGTCTTATTAGGGATGGGTGGAGTGAGTCTGGACTTGTCACAAATATGGGTAGTTATCAGCATGAAAATTCCGATAAATGCCAGTCTGTAATTTGCAGTCTTAGAAGGTTGCCTTTTTTTTTTATTTATTTTATTTTAAGTTTGCAACTTGCCCTTGATTACATAGTTAGTAGATATGAGATGTGGGACTTCAACCAGGTTTTCCTGATACTGAGATCAATTCTTTATCTACAAAAAAATACTGCCTCTCTATTATGTTAGTGATATGGAATTTTTTAAAATGATGGTGTTTGCATATTCAAGTCTGATGGCATTGATTACATTATTGAGATATTGGAAATTTTCCAGCAAAAGAGAACCATTGAAAAAACCCTTTGGCTAATAAATTATCCTCTTTGTTCCATAAACAAACAAAAAAGGCAGCTAAATTATTCTATTTAGGAGGTGGTTACAATTCTTAATCTTTACTCAAACTTTACAAATAAGCAGCAAATAATTTTAAAAGGGCATTTTCCCCAACAGAGTAAGTTCCAGGGTGAAGTATCATTTAGATGTTTACCCAGAGCAATATTCTATACCACATGCATCTACAATTGCCTTTGCATGTAATTAAATCTTCATCAGATCTACTATTCATAATTAAAATGATTAAGTGATGTTCAGCTCAATCTGTTTGAGAAGACAGGATATTACATAGTAGATTTTCAAAAGATTTTGATTTTCAAAATTAAATTATAGTTTCTAGACTTAAATTGTTACCCTTAAAACATGGAAAACTCTTCTATTTTAAGCATCTTATATCACAATGGTTTCAGAGAGTCAGTTCATAGTAGACAATTTCTGCAGCTGGAGCTGGAGCTGTTAACTTTTTAAATTTTTTTAGTGATGTTCTGTATTTTTATCACAATTACTTCCCCAAATACTACCCTTCTCCCCACAAAAATACACACACCAGAGAACTTTATATTTAATAATATACATTGTAAGGAAAATGAATCAGATGTTGATGTGTTTTATAGAGTTTGACTTATTCCCTTCCCCCTACATTGTACAACATCATTTTACTGACAAGAGGAGATATTTTCCATAAGTGTCATTAATTATTATCTTCAAAGTTGACCTTTCCATTTATCTGAGTTGTGGTATTTTTTGTCATTGCTCTATTTTATATTACCTCAGCCATTGGGTATCCTCATATTTGTCATTTCTTATTACACAATCAAATTTAAACATAAGCACATAAAGTTAATGCCACAATTCTTTCATTGACAGGTCACCACTTTGTTTCCATTTACTTCATTTTTTCTGTGCCCAGCTCTGTTTAAATTACTGACTTTTGGTAGTGAGAAAATGGAGTGTCATAATGAAACACAGAGGAGAAAGCTGTAATCTTGACTCTGCTTCTTATTACCTTGGTGACTTGGACATGTCATTACCTTTCCTTATACCTCAGATTCCTCATTTATAAAACAATGTTGGACTAGGTGATGTTCAGGTCACTTAGGATTCTTAACCAATAAGTGGTAAATATTAACTTCCAGACTCATATTGAAGCTTTTCAAACTTGCTTGGTTTCCACCTATCCTTCTAAACTTTTAAGTTGTCAAATTCATGGAACAGTCTAATAGGGAAAGTATGGTCTAATGTTTTTTTTTTTTTATTTGAAAGGATGAGAAATGTCTTCTTTAAACTGATAAATGGCAACTCTAATGAATTAACTGCTTCAAAAAGCCTCTACTAAAGTTATTTTGTAGGAAAATTCAGCTCTGGAATAGCTGCTGTAAATGCATCATGATCTCTAGTTTGTATCTGACAAATTATGTCCCTTCAAAAATCAGTGTCAGTACTTATTATGCTTGTTATGAATTGACTGTTCTGTCACTGAATTTATTTTAATCCAAAAATTTTGCTTTTGTATAAGAGTACAAATATGTATTTATGAAACATGTAGACCTTAAAATGACATTACATATCACAATAGAAGGGTGGCTATCTTGATTAAGGGTTTTCAACCTTTTTGTGTGTTCTAAGGAAAGCTTGGGCAGTTTAGCGAGGGGGAATAGAAAGGGAAAGGTAACATGTATTTATATAGAGCTTACTATATGCCAGATACTGTTCTAAGTGCGTTACAAATATTATCTCATTTAATCCTCACAATAGACCTGGAAGTTATGTTCTGTTATTATTCTCATTTTACATTTAAAGTAACAGATAAACCAATGTCACTTACCCAGGGTTACATAGCTAGTAAGTGTCTGAGGTCATATTTGAACTAAGGTCTCTCTGACTCCAGATTCATTACGCTACTGTGCCAACTAGCCATCTACATATCATAATTTGGGCATTTAAAAACATTCTGAGAAGGGGAATTAAACGCTTTTTAAAAATGCATAAAATAAAATTTAAAAAGGAATAAAATATACAATGGAAATCAATGACATTGAAATCATGTTATCAAGCTATTAAAAATATTCAAGGATTGCATGTCAAGAATATATTAGGGGACAGAAATGATACTAGTGCTTAGTCTTGCTTCTGGCAAACTTTTTTTGAGCAATGATATACTATTTCATACAGGCTATGTTTCTTTGCACCTCCCTGCTTTTCCTGCTTGTTCTGCTTTTGGGAACCATAGTGATCACATTTGATCCCAGCTCCACATGACAACCTTTCCCAAGAAGTTCTTGTACTCAACTTCCACATCTCCCCTAAGTTTTCTCAGTTGTAGACATCTCTAATTCTTTCAAGCAATTATCATACAATATGTGTACAGTAATGCATGTAACTTACTTTCCAAACCCTAAAGCCCTATAGAAATATTGACTAGTACTATCATTGTTGTCCAGTTAAGGGGTACATTGGAAGAGATCAGGCAATTGAACAAACTTATGCTGATGCTTTCCTACAGTGTTCACTTCAACCTGCCACACATTCACGCTCCTACTCTTTCTTCCCCTCTCCTGCACACACCTTTGCTGTTTAAGGATCATTTAACTTAAAATACAGTGGGGAAAGTTAATTGACAATCTCTGCTCCTACAAAATCATTCAGGCATATTTTGCTGCCTGGAAACCAAGCTGGCTTTCTTTCTACCAACAAAAAAAATTCATTTGTTTATGCTGATCAATGCAAATAGATCAACTCCTTGTGAACTAGGGACTTTATTGCTGCTCAGAACTTTTGAAATAAGGATTTCCATCCCTTGTCCTCTCACCTTATATAAGAAAATGGAGGAAATGGTGCTTGAATGATTGTGAATATGTATTTTGAAATTTGCATGTATTTTGTGATTCACTGAATCATAATATCTTAAAGCAAAAATGACCCTTATAGGTTATCTTGTTTATCCCCATCAATTTACAAAGGAGAAAATTAAGGAGCAGAAGGGGATACCATGATGATATTTTTTTCTCAGAACCAAGTAACTTATTTGTTATGTAGAGAAACTATTTGTATTTGTCCATTTTTATGTTATGGCAGCAGTGAACATTCATAGCCTCACATAGACAATCAAGGAATTTCATAATTGGAAGGGAACTCATTGACCAAATAGCCCCGTTTGGTAAACATCCTCTCAAAACTGTCCTAAGGTCCCATTGATATATTTATTTTACAATCAACCAGAAGATATATTAGATAATAAAGAAATTTACTTATCTAGATTACCTGAACTGCTAATTAGGCTTATTAAACACACACACACACACACACACACACACACACACACACATAGAGTTGAGATTTTTAGCAGTTGTTTTCGAAGCAAATTGTGAGCACTAATGAGTAGCTGGGAGCCAAACATTTCACAGGAATGTTCACAGGAAACATCAGATCAAGAGATCCAATTTCCAATTTGACTAAAAATTATCCCTGTGTCTGGAAGAAAGCAGGATTCTTGTATAAAGAAAATATTAGTGTATAGACCATGAGTAGGTTGAAAAAGATTTACACTCAAAATTTCTTTTTCTAGAATTAAAAATGGTAATGTCGATTATAAAACTATATTTTACCAACGTAAAATTTAATTGATTCACAATATCTAGATTTACTAGGAATGATCTAGAGATAATGTATTAATGTAAGCAAAACTGTGTGCTAGATCTAGAGTCAGATGACCTGGTTCAAAATCCTTGTTCTGATGTTAACTGCCTATAATTCTATTTCTGTTAAGGGCATCACTGTCTTTGCAATCAGCCAGGTACAGAATTTGGTTGAGACCTCCTCAAGTCCCACCTCAGCCTCAGCCCTCATATCCAATCAATTGTTTAACTCTTATTAATTTTATCTTCAGAATATCTCTTACATACATCCCCTTCTGTCCATTGACTGAACCACTACTCTAATTTTGACCCTCATCATCTCTTGCTTTAATTTTTTGTAGTAACTTCATAATTGGTCTTTCTGCCTTGTCTCTTCCCTATCAAATGCATTCTTCACACAATTAGTTAAGTGATATTCATAAAGTATGTGTCTGAACACTTCACTCTCTGTTTAATATATTCTACTGGCTCCTTATTACCTCTAAATATAAACATAACATTCTCTAACTCTTAAATACCTTTAGAACTTTCTTTTCTAGTCATCTTACATTTTATATCTTTTAATGTAGTCTATGATCCAGTTCCACTGGCCTACTTACTGTTGCTCACAGATGACATTCTGTCTCCTGACTCCGTATCTTGTTACACGTTTTTTTCCCATGCGTGATATGCTTTTTCTCTTCATCTCCATTGCACCACTTTCCAAGATTTCAGCTTGTTTTAAAACTTACATCAAATCCCACCTTCCGTAGGAAGCTTCCTTCTATCTCCCCGCTACACTATCCTTCCTCTGAAATTACCTTCCATACATACCCACCCATGTGTATGTATGTACGTATATGTATATATAACATACATAGCTATTTGAATGATGTATTCCCAACTAGAATGTCAATCAATCAAAAAGAATTTGTTGTGTTTGCTGTATGCTAATCACTGTGCTAAGCATCAGGGATAAAACAAAAGTTAAAAAAACAAAGCCAAAATAACAATAATAAAAAGTTAAACAAAACACTGCCATATAGAAGATAAGATAAACTAAGGTAATATAAAAGCTTCTTGTAGTAGGCAAAATTTGAGTTGAGTCTTGAAGGAAACCATGGTAAAGAAGAAGTAGAAGTGAAACAAAAAGTGGAATTTAAGGGACAAAATGATTGATGAAGCGGTGAAGAAGGGATGGAAGTCATTAAAAAATAGTACAGTAATGGGAAATGGAGTGCAGTATTTGAAGAGTTTTAAGCAGGTCAAAATAATTACTTGATAGAGTGATGGTAGGAGTAATGAGTAAGAGAAATGGGAATACTGGAAAAGATGAATGTGTGGTTCCCTAAAGGTGAAGACAACATTTTTAACATGTATTTAGCATAGTATCTGACACATAGCAAGCTTACATAAAAGTTTGATGACTGACTGCATCCAACACAGAGAAAGAGGATACATTATGAATTTTAGCACTGCTATATTCATTCCAAGTTAACCTGAAGTATAAAGGGAGTTAGTTAATAAACATTTACTAAATGCCTAATATGTGTGAGGCATTGTCCTAAGTTGTTGGAACATAAATAAAGACAAAAAATAGTGCCTACTCTCAAGGAGGTCAGAATCTAGTAGAGATTAATAGACATGCAATATACTATTGAATAAAAATACTGTGTTGATCATCAGAATTAGAAAAATCATTCCAGGTTACAGTAACACACAATGGAAAGTTCCTATTTCATTCCTATTACAGTAACAGGTAAAATTCCCAGATTACCATCAATTTTAACAACCAAAGGGGAATCTTACCTCTCCTAAGATAGCCAAAGGATAAAGTCCAGCAATGTGGAAAATTGGGACAGCTTAAGGGAATAATATCTGTACCTCTCATATATGATGACTAGGGCTTTGGACATTGCTTGATCTGATCTATGAGACTTCTGTTAGTCCTTCAAGAACTTCCTGAAGGAATTTTCTTGGTATAGCCTTGCATCTGCTTATCAGAATCTTGCCAATGAGGGGCTATCTTGATATCCCTGCTGAGACAGAGAACTTGATA